>NW_026889802.1:0-600000 GCF_033153115.1 Saccostrea echinata | reverse complement strand
ATGTCTAAATTAAAAGCATTCCACAATGAGTGAAATAATCATATCCAATCCTAACAAATTTGAATTAAATCTACTTCACAAAAAAAATAAATAAAGACATTTTACACTTACCCTCCTCTAAATGGGGGCAGTCCTGCCATTAGCTGATACACAATACAACCTAATGCCCATAGGTCAGAACTGTTAAAAGAAAGTTGTGTACTGTTATTGGGCAGAGTGATGATTCAGGACTAACAGATACAACCTAAAAAGGAGCTTTCTGACCACTATAATCAAAGCAATGTAGCCTTGTTAACATCAGTGAATTGTTTGTATACTGTATAAGACCTTGCTTAGATGGATGTTCTCTTAAGAAATTCATTGCAAAAGATTTCACATGCAGAGAGCAAGTACCAGTATATTTTTTAGATTGTAGTTTTTATGAGGTAAGGACAGCGGTTTTTTCTTACCTGTAGTATGCCTTTTTGCTGGTAAGGACCTCAGGAGACACATACTGAGCTGTACCAACAAAAGAATTGGTTCTACCACTGGCTGAAGCTGTAACAGAAGGAGGATTCCTAATATATACTTATCTTAAACAAAATGAAACTAGAAATCTGACAGTTCAGCATTCTGAAGGATATAAAATTAAGGGTGACAGTATAAACAGACAAAATTTTCCCATAAAGGGATTTTGCACTAAAATTTATAATGCATGTTTTTTTTTTTCTCACCTTCTTCCACTTTAGCGTCTTTCAGTATTTTAGCGCTGCCAAAATCCGTTATCTGTATGTGCATTTCATCATTTAGGAGGATGTTTTCTGGTTTTAAGTCTCTGAAATATTTTAAAAGATATTAAAACATAGGTAATCAGAGATTACAGAGCTCACCTCAACGAATGTTGTCTTTAAGTAAGGCAAAGTCCCACACTAAACTAATAACCTTGGAGTGTGCATCCCTAGATGCAACATTTATGCAATTTTGGTCTGATAGGGCTTGCAGTTACTTGGGTATAGACTTATCTGAAAACTTAAAACTAGTCACTCATCCAGAAAATGTAAGTCAAATCCAGCTTCGAAGCAAGTTTAAGATTGTTCGTCCCTTGATGCATCATCCATGCAAGTTTGGTTCAGATAGGCCTTACTTGGAAATGAGATCTGCTCCAAAAACTTTAACCTGGTTACTCATCCGGAAAATGTAGGTCAGATCTAGCATCTGAAGCAAGTCCAGTAGTGTGAATCCTTAGATGTATCATCCATGCAAGTTTGGTCAATATAGGGTTTATAGTTACTTGGAAATGACATCTGCTCCAAAAACTTTAACCTGGTCACTCATCCTGAAAATGTAGGTCAGATTCAGCATCCGAAACAAGTTCAGTAGTGTGCATCCTTAGATGTATCATCCATGCAAGTTTGGTCAGTATAGGGCTTATAGTTACTTGGAAATGAGATCAGCTCCAAAAACTTTAACCTGGTTACTCATCCGGAAAATGTAGGTCAGATCCAGCATCCGAAACAAGTTCAGTAGTGTGCATCCTTAGATGTATCATCCATGCAAGTTTGGTCAATATAGGGCTTATAGTTACTTGGAAATGAGACCTGCTCCAAAAACTTTAACCTGCTAAAAAAACTTTAACCTGCTCCAAAAACATTAACCTGGTCATTCTTTAGCTGAAATTGCAGCATCTGAAACCTTGACTGGTACAATGAAACACACTAGAAGCATCCTCCATGCATCTCTGACTAATATAGGCCAAAGAAGTACTCGAAAAGAAAACTGCTCCAAAAACCTTAACCTGGGACGCCGACGCCGAGGGTATCACATAAGCTCCCCCAACTTCTTTGAGGCGAGTTAAAAAATGCTCCTTTCTTCCCTGGCTACTGATATTTAATCCAATGAAAGCACAGCTTGCAATACACGTAAACTTGAAGAATTTTATCATAAGAACATTTTCATTTTATGGTACACAAGATCATTCCCTTGGTTTTATCACATTTATTATAGGTATTCTAACTCTTCATGAAAGTCTAAGACTGACCTAGATGAGCTTTTATGTAGATGTAGGGAGTGCCTTGAGCCAAGTTGAACACTGACCTGTGTATGATTCCCTTGCTGTGAAGATATTCCAATGCTGTGACAATCTCAGCTGTATACCACTTGGTGCATGGTTCATCAAAGGAAGATAATTTGTGTATATAATCCAACAATTCTCCCCTCCTGGCATAGCTCAATACAAAATCTTTAGGTATAGGATAGCAATCACAAAACATCAAGCTCTATAAACTTAAAATTCTTTATAATCCACTACAGTCTACTATCAATATGCAGCTTCAATGGTGACAAATCTAACTTGTATTACAATGAACACTGATAAAGTAAATTAAATGACAGATTTGGTTAAAAAAAAACCTACTAAACACACAATGTTTTTCATTTACAACTTGAAGATGAGCACATTAAGCTCTTGCTATACAGAAGGATACAGAGCCTGTCGGAGTCCTGGAAGGTGTAGAAGAGTCGGATAAAGAACGGGTGATTCAGCTTCATCAGGACTTCCTTCTCCCTCATTACATACTGCGTCTTCCTCTCCCGCATAATGTGTCTCTTCTCCAGCACCTTAACTAAATAACAATAAATCAACAACTGTTACCGCCATAATGTGTCTCTTCTCCAGCACCTTAACTAAATAACAACAAAACTGTAAATCAACAACTGCCATAATGTGTCTCTTCTCCAGCACCTTAACTAAATAACAACAAAACTGTAAATCAACAACTGCCATAATGTGTCTCTTCTCCAGCACCTTAACTAAATAACAATAAATAAACAACTGCCATAATGTGTCTCTTCTCCAGCACCTTAAGTAAATAACAATAAATCAACAACTGCCATAATGTGTCTCTTCTCCAGCACCTTAACTAAATAACAAGAAATCAACAACTGTCATAATGTGTCTCTTCTCTAACTAAATAACAAGAAATAAACAACTGCCATAATGTGTCTCTTCTCCAGCACCTTAACTAAATAACACTAAATCAACAACTGCCATAATGTGTCTCTTCTCCAGCACCTTAAGTAAATAACAAGAAATTAACAACCGCCATAATGTGTCTCTTCTCCAGCACCTTAACTAAATAAGAATAAATTAACAACTGCCATAATGTGTCTCTTCTCCAGCACCTTAACTAAATAACAAGAAATCAAAAACTGCCATAATGTGTCTCTTCTCCAGCACCTTAACTAAATAAGAATAAATTAACAACTGCCATAATGTGTCTCTTCTCCAGCACCTTAACTAAATAAGAATAAATCAACAACTGCCATAATGTCTCTTCTCCAGCACCTTAACTAAATAAGAATAAATTAACAACTGCCATAATGTGTCTCTTCTCCAGCACCTTAACTAAATAACAAGAAATCAACAACTGCCATAATGTGTCTCTTCTCCAGCACCTTAACTAAATAACAAGAAATCAACAACTGCCATAATGTGTCTCTTCTCCAGCACCTTAACTAAATAACAATAAAACTGTAATTTTACAACTTCCAAAATGTGGAATTTACATCAAAACACGATAAACTTTTATAATGATTTGAGAAATTGTATCTTCATTAAAATGTGGCATTGTTTGGAGAAATAAAGGTCCCATAACCAGTGACAGTTAGTAATCGTTTTTTTTCAAACTCTAGTTCCTTATTTTTTTATTCTCAAGAGACACGAGGCTTGCCAAATGTCTTTTTAAAGTTACAAAAATTAAGGAACAAGGAATAGAGCGAACCACTTACTAACTCTCACTGGTTATGGTACCTGTTGTTTCCATTACACAAACATGGACTTGTACACTTAAAGGGGGAGGAAATAAGCACCACCCTCAATTTTACCTGGTCTGTGAACCCCTGTCAATCAGATGAAATTAAGCCTGAGATTGGATACTGAAATTTGATTGACATTTTGTTACCTGCTGTTGTGTATATCTTGTATACCTTGGTAGGGGATCGTACCGATCATTGAATTAACATTCAGTCTTTGATGCCTACCGCATACATCGTGATAAAGAAGCAGCCAGAGCTGACATTATTTTTTTTTACTTTATGATAAAGTAATTAGCCATATATAATTTATATTTAATCAGTCTGTCAAATAATTAAATAAATGAAAAAGAAAATCAGTCATGTATCTATTTAAATTGTAATTAAGAAAGGGGGGGGGGGGGGTCATTTCACTATACAATCTATAATGCGGTATAGATTATCCAAATTTACACGTACATTGATTTTACTTAAAACAGAAAATACTGAACTGCATTGTAAGCATCGTGTAATTTAATTAAATAATAATTCCTTTTTTATAATTATGAGATAGTCATATTGTCCAAGTTAAAAATTTTAAGACGTGTAATATTTCTTCGAGACATGGTGATGAAAGTTACGGTAAAATAACCAGTTTTAAAGAGAAATAAGCAGTATTATAAAAGCTGTCATAGCATATATATACAAGTTATGTTTAGAATTATGGATCCCTATGAAAAAAGTAGGATAAAGTGATTATATTCCTGTTTCGTCTACCTGTCGGAGAAACAATACGCGGATGCCATGACCATTTTTACGAAACATAGGAATTATATTAAAAAGATTTATCTAATTTATTATATATTTTCTACAAAATTTAGACTTCAAACAGGATTTCTAAGTTCTCAGTGTCGCCAGCGTGCAACCCAAGATTTGAAATCTATTAATGCACAAAATTAAACTAAAATTGTCTCCTTTATTCAAACATATTTTTAAACAAGAGGCCCATGGGCCACATCGCTCACCTGAGTAACTTTGGCCATGCTGTTCTTTACCAGATTTCCCCCTTGTAATACTTATTGTGGCCCCGCCCTACCCCCAGGGGTCATGATTTTAAGAATTTAAAATCTACACTATCCCAGGATGCTTCCACATAAGTTTCAGTTTTTCTGGCCCAGTTGTTCTTGAGAAGAAGATTTTTAAAGATTTTTCTTACATATTTCAATGTAAAACTTGTAATACTTATTGTGGCCCCGCCCTACCCCCAGGGGTCATAATTTTTACAATTTAGCATCTCCACTACCCCAGGATGCTTTCACATAAGTTTCAGTTTTTCTGGCCCAGTTGTTCTTGAGAAGAAGATTTTTAAAGATTTTTCTTACATATTTCAATGTTAAACTTGGATTCCCTATTGTGGCCCTGCCCTATCCCCGGGGGTCATGATTTTAACAATTTACAATCTCCACTACCCCAGGATGCTTCCACATAAGTTTCAGCTTTTCTTGCCCAGTGGTTCTTGAGAAGAAGATTTTTAAAGATTTTTCTTACATATTTCAATGTAAAACTTGGATTCCCTATTATGGCCCCGCCCTACCCCCGGGGGTCGTGATTTTAACAATTTAGAATCTACACTACCCCAGGATGCTTCCACATAAGTTTCAGCTTTTCTTGCCCAGTGGTTCTTGAGAAGAAGATTTTTAAAGATTTTTCTTATATATTTCAATGTAAAACTTGGATTCCCTATTGTGGCCCCGCCCTACCCCCGGGGGTCATGATTTTAACAATTTAGAATCTCCACTACCCCAGGATGCTTCCACATAAGTTTCAGGTTTTCTTGCCCAGTGGTTCTTGAGAAGAAGATTTTTAAAGATTTTTCTTACATATTTCAATGTTAAACTTGGATTCCCTATTGTGGCCCCGCCCTACCCCTGGGGGTCATGATTTTAACAATTTAGAATCTCCACTACCCCAGGATGCTTCCACATAAGTTTCAGCTTTTCTGGCCTAGTGGTTCTTGAGAAGAAGATTTTTAAAGATTTTTCTTACATATTTCAATGTAAAACTTGGATTCCCTGTTGCGGCCCCGCCCTACCCCCAGGGGTCATGATTTTAACAATTTACAATCTACACTATCCCAGGATGCTTCCACATAAGTTTCAGCTTTTTTGGCCCAGTGGTTCTTGAGAAGAAGATTTTTTAATGACCCCACCCTATTTTTGTCTTTTCTTGATTATCTCCCCTTGTAAGGGGACTTGGCCCTTTATTTTAACAATTTAAATTCCCCTTCACCCAAGGATGCTTTGTACCAAGTTTGGTCAAAATTGGCCCAGTGGTTCTTGAGAAGAAGTCAAAAATGTGAAAAGTTTACAGACGGACGGACAGACAGACAGACAGACGGACAGACGGACGGACGGACGACGGACAAAATGTGATCAGAAAAGCTCACTTGAGCCTTCGGCTCAGGTGAGCTAAAAAGAATTGAATTAAAGGAATCAGTATACATAAAAAAAAAAATTAGCATGTTTTATTTCAGAAATTTGACTATCAACATTTCGATTGACCAACACGCGAAGTTAAACAATGTCTGAGGAAAACATTTACAGGTAATATACAGGTAACATCCTGTGTATATTGGTAGGTATACACAAGCCAGCTTGGTTCCCTCGGGGCTTCTCAGCCATTTCAATTAAGCTCCACCCACACCAAATTTACCTGAGGAAAACCGACCGGTTGAAAACCTCGGCCTTTAAGGTTACTTTGAAACGTGCAGAGTAAAGCAGCCAATCAGAATCATTCTAGGTGTTTCATAACATAATAAAGAACAACTGCACAGGTGTGATAAAACACAAATGGTAAAAGAAGAAAATATTTCAGAATCTTTAGCATTTGCTGTTGGTATCAGTAGAAATTATTATGTTAGATGAAAAAAAGTGTTGAAATTGTTTCAAGAAGAAAAAAAAACTTACTTCAGAGAAATTAAAGAAATAAAAAAAAATATGGATCATTTTTGTATTGCCTCCTTTTCTCTTTCAAGATCAAAACCAATTTTACACATGCAACCAATATCATGAGGAAAAGGGGGCACTAACATTTTGTATTTGATCAAAAACAGGAATAAAAGTGATCTTACTTCCATTAAAAACCTCCCTGAACTCAATTTTTCTCCCCCAATCAAAATGTCACAAAATATTTTCTTAAAAGTATTGTAAATCACTTTTTATTCATAGGAACTTTTTTATGCATATTACACAAGACATCTGCTAGTGAAAATTTCATTCTTACATACATTTATATTATTTATAAACTGGTGCAACAATTATTGAAATTCATGAAAATTCTGTCTAATATATTTCAAATAATTATCTTGTGAAAATAAGGTGTTGTGAAGATTTGATGTACATATACCATACTATGAGAAGTTGGGTAAAGGTACTATCAAGTCCCTCTTTGCCTACTTTTTCTCCCAGGGTTGGCCGGGAAATACCAGTGGTGAGAATTACCAGTGGTAAATACCGGTATTTCCTGTCCCGGTAAATACTACAAATTTTCTCTAAACTGGGAAATATTGGGAAATACTGGGAAATACAAAGTTAAAGTTTCTTACTTCTATAATTCATTCAATCTTATACAAAATTCAGAAATAAAATAAACATAAAAAAGAAAAATGTTATTGAATATGTCTCAAACAGAGTGTACCACTACTCCAGGTCCCCTACCCATAAGCATTCATTAGCAGAACATGTTTCCCTGGCTGTATTTTAAGAACATCACTTAAGTTTTCAAATTCAAGTTTCTTTTCAGCTTTATTAAATTATTATGTTTATCAATTATAAATCAAGAAAAAATTAATTTGTTTTAATCCTTCTATAAACACCTTATAGTTGTTACAATCAATCATGTTGTTTTAACAAATTGCTCTGGACAGTTTTGTATTCCTGTTTTGAGAGATAATTACCTTGAGTAGAACTGAAAAGGCTTCTTTTTACTTTTGGGTTTGATATTTACACCCTATTCATGATATTCTACATTTAACAATTTTCTTTGATCCTTCTTTAGTTAGATAAAAAACCCAAATGGGATCTTTGGGTTCATTTCATGGACCTTTATAGACTACAGCTGACTCAAGTATGAAATAAATGACACTCACAGCTGGTATATGAGTATACTGTGTTCAGATTATTAAATTTGAATTATTAAGAAACCAGAAATTTTTAAATCAGGGACAGTGATACCAGTAAGATATCTTAGCCAATAAGGTGTACTACATGTCTATACTCTGACAAATATTTCAAAATTATGAAATATGTAGCTATATTTGTCACTATTTCTTATTTCCCAGTATTTAACGGGAAATACCAGTAATTCCCGGGAATTACCAGTATTTCCCACTGTCCTGGGAAATATGAGTATTTTCTGCTTTTTTGCCAACCCTGTTTTCTCCTCCACTTTAGTTTGCACTTTTGAGTAAGTACTTTTGGAAATAGACTGAAGTAGTCTCATGTCTTTCAGAAACTTACTGGCATACTCTGTATTATTGTCAACTTCTTTTGCCAAATACACCTGCAAATTTAAAGAAAACATTTATTTTTTTAGTAACAAATCTGACAATTCTAAATAAATCTAAACATATTAAGATTTTTGTCACAATCTCTTAAGGTTCATAAACCCTCTGCACTCATATTACATATTGCTTTAACTTTTATGATTTTCCAAAAGAAATGTATTTTATAAGTAAAATACAAACAATTATATCAAAGCTTGCAAGGCAAAATTAAAGAAAAAAAAACAACAACAAAAAACATTTCAACTTGACAAATCTATAAAGAAATAATAGAATTTATGTCATTAAGAGTTATCTCTCTTATCAGAGTATCAATGAACCTTAAGATAATGACATTGACCTCTAACTTGTCAAAGTTCAGACCACGAGTAAAGTTTTGACACAAATGAATGACAAACTTTGTAAATTACACATATAAATTAGCACACTCAGTATCCACCTCCTTGCTATAATCATAAATTATATGACAGAGTTTCTCTACGTTTTTATTTAAATCATATATTTCTGTGTTTTTTGAATTAATGAAAACGGTGCCAAATGCCCTATAAGTATGTTTACAGTATATGTGAAGTTAAAATTCATTTCAATCTTGGGTTCTAAACGGTTTCATTTAATCATTGCCCTGTGACCTTCACCAGTAAGATATGACCTTGAGTGAACATAAATCACATTCATGAGCCAAGGATGATAAGGTCATAATCAGTAATATAGAACATCAACATCTCATGGCCAAGTTCCATGTAGTCCGAGACACGACCTTCAGGAATGTTCCTGATACACCTCTAAAGCAAAGGGAACATTCTATTCAAGCTTGAATGTTGCCTGTCAAGTTTCTCAAGTTATTGACAGCACATAAACTTTGAAAGATCATAATTAATGTGGCAAAAAAGAATGTAACTCTATTGCCGGTAAGTGGTCACCTGCATAACGCGGTTAGCGGTCATTAAATTTCACGTAATATCATGGTGACCATTTTTCCTCATCTATTTGGACCATTTTTTTGTTCTTTTTCCCCTTAAGACCCTGGTTACGAACTTGTTTAGCTAGAATCACAATCATCATGATTATGATGTACCTTTTGTTATTTAAACAAGCAAGAGATTGCCATACATTTTAATCAACTGCCCAAAAGTTAGACCTAATTACCACTATTATAGAGGTATTCCACTATAAAAGTAATGCATGTACTACACTAAATTTGATGGGAATAAATAATTGATTCTATCTAAACATTTCACACAATATAAGAAAACACAAGTTATGTTCAGTATCAATACATGTACACATGAATTTAATCTTTACACATGAACTCCCAAAATTTAAAAAAAATTGACTCTCTTTTTTTGAAGAAAGTTGCAGTTTTTTCATATCAACCTACAATTTCTTTAGGACTAACATAACACTTGAACTCTGCTTTAATAACTACTCCCCAATAAACTTTGTACCAATGTACTTACGGTTGAGTAGGACCCCTCTCCAATGACCTTCCCAAATATAAAGTCATTAGGGGTTTTCTTAACATTCTTCTTGCTTTCTCCACTGTCAACCGACATCCTCAGTCTGTCCAAAATAGAAAAGTCAACATCACCATATCATCATCATTAGATTATTAGATTACAGTAATAAAAAGATAGTCATTGGTTAAATGAAAATAAATACTGTGGTTGTATTTGGCATACCAATGTGTTTTTATGTTATTTTTACAAACTTTGTACTTTACAAAAAAAAAGCTATTCTGATCTTTTTCTTAAGAAATGATAAATATATTAAACTAAGACATGCTTGGTCAGGGAATGCTATGAAGGGAATTTCCACTGGTAAATACCAATATATATCATCCTGGTAAATACGACTCCACAAAATGTCACTAAAGATACAAGTAAATTCTGGGGGAAAATTTTTTTTGGGCTGTGTGTGTTTGGGCATGTGTGAGTCTAGTTATCTGTCTATATATATATATATATATATATATATATATATATATATATATATATATATATATATATATATATATATATATATTCTTCTAAACTACCTTACAGACTTCCTCTTGGTAGAACCAGTTATGTCTGGTACTAAACAACTGATACATACATGTACTACTGGTACTGTGTTATATGGATTGTGTTGTTACACTGGACCAAGGTTTACAATGTAATTTAAATATGGGAAATACAATTTTGATACATACAACTTATTCATTTGCAAGTACACCTCTGATGTGTATTTATAGCATCATAAATATTTAGTCATTGTTAATATTTCCCTAAAAAAATAACAAATCTGGATCCACCCCTATAACAAACAGTGTTTACCTACCAGATCCAGTAGAACTAACTTCCTTATATATATATATTTTTTCTATTGGTCTTTATTACAATGTTACAAACATTGCAACCAGATACACGTTAAGGACAACTGTTGTAAACAACTCATTTAAATTATGACTATAACAGCTTCCTGCTTTGAATCAGTAAATAAAGAAAAAGAGTCTACACTGCTACCTCATTCACTAAATTTGCCTTACACATGCACTCACTGTAACTTGTTTTACATGAATATCTCATTGTTGCAGTAGTAATCTGTAATGTTACTGGATTCGGGCATTGTTGACCTTATCACTTTAGCATAAGCAGTGTAAATATCTAATATAGCTTACATCATTGAAATTGCAAACAGTATAAGGACATCTAGTTCAAACCTTGGTGTACAATTCATTAGAGCTTTCAACATTACATTTTAATGTATAGCTGAAGCAAAGCATGGATCATGAAGTAAATAACATTGAAGTCCATTACTGCAATTCTTGAGAATGAAAAAAATAAATTCCTTTGTATTTTGGTTTTTAAAATTCAGGGAAATTTTTACCTCATACAAAGAAAAGGGGAACCTTTTCCAGACCTGATACCTAACTACTACAAACTGATGGCTATAATAATTATCATTATTATAAATCCATCACTTTCAAGAGTTTATTTTACAAAGTGCAACCAAATTAACATTCCAAATCATATTAGGGTTCTTTTGATAGTCATATCACTATTCCCTGATATTAATGATGCTTCCCATAGAACACATTTATTGTGCAAAATCAATATTCCTCTGTTCTTCATATCAATGTCTGAAGTCTCATCTGATCTTATGGTTCAGTTCTATCAACTGAAAGTGACCCTGCTCTAACTTAATGTCTTGATCTTTACAGGACACATGATGTTCTCTCTGTTGAACATCAGTGGTGACACCAATTATGACACTAAATCCATTAATATAAGAAAGACTTTTACTAAATTTAATATCCTTTCCTATAGAGAATGCTTTTTTTATTTTATACAATGAATCCCATGACTTACATGTATATAAAAGCAGATTAATATTTTATTAACTGTACAATACATTTATCAAATGATTACTCCCTTAATAGTAAACACAGCTTGTAGCATGAAGTGCTGCTCACACTGTTATCTCTGAAATCAACATCTGGACAAAGAAATATTGGACTGTGCAAATTGACACAACTGACTTTTTTCCACAGTAAACTTGGTTCCCACAATCCTCCATAAATTGCACATGGCTGCTCAAACTACTTTCTCACGATGACCAAACAAAAGTTTAAAACAAAAAAGAAACCTGTTTTTAATGGAAATAGGTAGTAAATTAATTGCTCTTCATTTAAAATTTGCATTTTATAAATTCTATTAAAGAATAATTAACAAGCAGGTTTCTAGCTGCAAAACTGTAGCGTTATGGTTTTATATTTAGTCTTTGACCTTAATGCTACAGATCTCATAATGCAAATACAGTGCAATTTACCACACAAGATTTTCTGCACACTTTGGGGATGTATTTCGCCACTTTCTAGCATGGCCAATCAATGACCTTTCATTCCCTAATTCTAGGCATATTCTATAACCAAGCTGTATATTTTATCCACCTCCTAACTCTTTCTAGTCCTCTCTACAGACCAATAAACTCACTTTTTGTGAATTTGTTGTTGGATGGCATAAAATCCACACAGTCTGTAGAGATGACTAGAAAAACAAGTTTACTGATCTGCACAGATAACCATAAAGGGTTAGGAGGTATATAAAATATACAAGTTGGTAACAGAATAGATAGAGTGTTCTATTGTTAAGGTCAAGATCTAGTAAATGAGTTTAGACTTTCTTCTTGGTGCCAGATTCATTATGACGTCATAATTGATTTAAGCTTAATTTTTCCCGTACTTTACGGCTTCAGTAGAATTATGTAGAAAATAAAGCACTTTCATGGAATTAAATTTGAAATCATGCCAAATGTAACACCGATACCCTTATTCCGTTTAATATCATTTTAAAGTAGAGACCAAGAAGATATGAAAAACCGTTTTCTGAGAGACTGTGGGCAATATTGATACATTTCCTTTGTCTGAGATGGAATAAACTCCCATATTTATACCAGACTTTCTTCATTTTTCATTGAAAATGGGCAGTTTATAATGTTTTTCCGATGAGTTTACCCCCAAATTATGTCCGGATACACCTTATTCTACCAAGCTATATTTGTAAAGGATCATTAAAAGAATGTGTATCTCAAATCTGAGAAATCTGTGGGCACTTTTCATTCACTAGATCTTGACCTTAAGATGATATTGTCCTATGGACCCAGTTAAATGATAAAATTTGTTCCATGTATTGGCAATGTAGCAAAATAAACAAGGGCGATAACTCTAACTCACTGCATTTACTACGATCAATCCAGAGAGTTCCGAATGTCAACATGGCACGTAAATTTGAAGCGAGAAAAAAATGTTGAGAAAATGAGTTGAATTTTCGTCTTTATATGGATTATTTTTTAGGTTAAAAGGCATATACAATCTCAAAAAGGTTTGTTATGATTAATTTGGTAGTTATTTTCAGTGCAACTCCTCTTGTATACTTCAAAATCATTTCGGAGCAGATCCGCTCTGATTTGCTACATTGCAAGTATATTGTACATATTCAAACTGTGGTGGGGGCTCATCCCGAGACACAGTTAGATTATTCTAACTAGTAATAGAATATATCTAGAGTTAGGGAATTGAAAGTTAGTTGATTGATCAATGCTGGAAACTGAGGAAATACATCCCAGCCATTCGCAGAAAATCTTGAGCCGTAAATTGCACCATATTTGCATTATGGGATCTGTAGCATTATGGTCAAAGACTAAAATATAAAACCATAACGCTACAGCTCGGAAGCTATTCTAGGTGTTATAGCAGTCTCCCTTTTAGCATCAAGATGTCAGTTTTCGATGTTTTAAAGAATTTAAAAATTAAGTATACGTGTTTCATTTCCCAGAAAAAATATTAAATACTTATAAGTATAAAATCTAGAGCATCACATTACACATAGTATACAATACACACTGAAATCTGAATCAATTTATGTGTACCAAGCCTACCGGTTTGAAAAATCTTTTCCCAAGGAAAAAAGTTTGAATATCCGACGGGAAAAAATTGATAAATTCAGAGTACAGCTTTTAAAATATCAGTACGAGATATCTTACGTTTTACTTCTTTTGATGTTACGTTATCATCTCTTTTCGCTCTCTGAAAAAATTGGAAAATCGCCGATCTCTCCAACCGGAAGTAGAATTTTCCAAGCACGCGTACTGAGGTAAATATGAAACTGTGGCCAAAAGTTGTTATGGGTATTCTTTGAACATAGATAAGCAAATTTATACAAAAAGATGGGTAAATAATAGCTACTTCAAATCAATATTGAACCACTAAGCTGTAACTTCTTTATCTTATATTACGTCACTTGTCACATCCGGGATATCCGAATGGCGGCAGAAAAAAACACTTGCATTTCCGGGACTGGATGAAAGTTGTAACTGGCTAGTACACATTCATCTTGACAGTTATCATGATGTAAGCAATAGAATGAGAATATTTGATATCGAAAGAGTGTCTTGCATATGCGACTGTGTTTCAGGAACGTAAGGGAAATGAGAGCCTCGATTAGGACAACTCATTTTCTTGGCAAGATAAAAACATTGAATCATGATATGATAATAAGATAGAACATAACATGTAGGAAATGCTGTCATTTTTAAAACGGTATTTCTCTTAATTGTATCTAACACGGATTTAAAATAAGCCCGTGATAATCCAGTTACGTACCATCTTGAAAATATAGTACAGTTCACTATTAGAATTTACAGCAATTGATGGTATGTATACAGTACAGTAATTGTGGGTCGGATTATGCAGTATTATTCTATATAGTGGATAAGATGTAGCTGTTTATATAACACATAAGAACAAATGTCCAGTTACTAAGATAATAGTAAGTAAAGGTAATGCTTATCAAGGAAAGTGGAGGTTTACTATAGAGAAAAGGTTCCATTTTTCATGTTTTTAATGTTCCTAAAAAAATCTAAAATTGCAAAATATGCAGAAGAAGATGGAGACATAGTCTCCAATTGCCATTTCTTATATAAATTAGAAATGAATAATTTAAACAAACTTTGGCATGATTAGCTCTCTTTCAAAAATAAAAACATTAAAAAAATAAATCCATATATTAAAAATAATGATTGATAAATTCTCAGTGCAAGCTAAATCCGTATTGTCACAGGGTTGGAAATTATAGCCCGCCCTTCCGACCACCCAAGGCGGTCTGTTTCTCAGGCGGGCGGGGACGGTGGTCGGACTAATTTTAATAGCCAGTTCCTTAGTGTATATGACATGAATTAATCTTTATTGATTCATCTGAATTATTTTCATCTTATTCCTACCTGTAAACTTTACAATATTTTTAAAATAGGCAGATTTTAAATTAAAGTCACCAGTGCTTTGTATTTCTCTACTTTCGTTTTTAAAAAGGATCTATATATTCAGGTTGTCAATAAATAGTTTAAATCCCTTTAACTGCTCCAGGCTAAGATACCCGTACCTTGTCCGACAGCTGTGTGCATCCAAGCGAGAAGTGATTTCCTGTGCCTAATTAACACCTACATGCATTTAACAGCCTGTATGTATTAAATAAATAAACCTGATATTCGTGTCCCGATTGACAAAATATGACAGGAAACTCGGAAAAATCGGAAATTTCAGGGTGAAAATTTTAGGTCGATTTTGCTTTCCCGGTCGGGAACAGCTGTGTTACAAAATTTATAATACATTCATAATAATGAACATTTTTATCAGGGCTGGCAAATTTTGAGCAGGGCTGGTAACTTTTAAAAGAAGCCAGCCCTGTGGCTGGCTGCTATTTCCAGTGAGTTTCCAACCCTGATTTTCATTATGCATACATTACTTGTAATCATTATTTTTCACTTACTGTAAATCTATACTACACCTAATCATTAATGAAAATAAAAGTGAGATTAGGATTTCCTTTACAATTTTATGCTGATAGAAATTTCATATGAGGCCACAATTAAAATATTGTTGGTTTGGCGTTGCCGACTTGGTCTTTATATGTTTGGATCAGTAGGTAGGGAAAATATTTTTTTTTTATTTAATTTTCAGAAATGGTACATGTTGTTAGTATCCGAACATCATGGGTTTCCGATAGTTTAACAACCACCACAGTCCGAATTGATTCTCAGTTTTGTCATTGATTTTCAAACCCTATTAGTTTTAAACCTTTAATATACATAGTATTAAAAATCACTGACATTAAATTAGTGTAAATTCGAATCATGTGCACGAATCCAAGCATGGCAGCTAGACTGGCAAATGGGACAGGACATTGTACTGTGAAATTTCTATTTTGAACTGGTATATCTTATTCATCAGTTTACTTTTAAAACCACATTACCACAGAGAGTCATGCCATCAACTTCTGTTATACAGAGTTTACATTTTACCGCTTTCGACAGCCATGCTTGGATTCGTGATACGCATTTATTTAACATCACAGAGATGCTTATAAATGAAAACTGTTTGATCAATCAAGCGTTTACATGATTCTTTCCCATTCTGTATATATTACGCAAACGTACAAACACCTAAATCCGGGTGAATATAACGAAATAAAAATTATGATCAGTATCTGTTGAAAAAAATTCTTCGGACTGCACCAATTTATGTGAGTAGGACGGCAACGCCAAACAAAGCTAATTTTATTTTTGGCCTGATAAGGAATCTGCTGTATTTCAGTATGTATACAGTAATACACACAAGCAGTTTTTTATTATATATACTTCTGTTTTTTAATTTATTATCTTTCTGGTGATATAGGAATGTAAGCTATGAATATATTCACATTTCCTGCAGATATACAGAGAATTAATTTTGATAAGCTTAAAGTAATATATTAATTATATTTTCAAATTTAAAATTTTGACTCATTTATTAAAAATATTTTACTTTTATGATTGTAGACTTGTAAAGCTTTAAAAAGAATCGGAATTTGAACTTATAACTTATGCTGGACATTTCACAGGTATGTATTACTAATTTAATTAATTATTAATCCTTTTAATTTCATAGTCACCTGACTCAAAGACTCATTTGAGCTTTTGTAATCTAAGACTATGCCTTGTACATCAGTTTTTTGAGTCTGAACTTTTCACGATTTTCATTTTTCTCAAACTGAAATCCAACCCTATCCCTTTGTACGTTAACCATTTAAGTGTAACTGGTCACTTTTCACTTTTCTTAAGTCTCTTCAAGTACAAACAAAGATGAATATTAAAAATATGATGATGATGTAGAAACTTTGAATATCAAATGTAAAAAAAAAATTAAAAAGAGGACAAATGAAAACTACCAACATTCAAAAAGACCTAATCCCTTTTTGGGGGGGGGGGGGGGGGGATTCTCACTCATTTTCAATTTTCTGCACAAAAAAAATGAGTACAATAACTTGAGAGAGGGAATATTGGAAAATGCATAATTGCAACAAAAGTGATGAGGGGAGGAGGAATATGCCTTCAAATCAGAATTTTCAAACTTAATTAACAAAAACACTAGCTATTCTAAAAAGGGGGTGGGAGATGGTTCTACAGCTCTGCATTCTGGATTGTCTGAAAGTGAAAAAAAATGTTGATTTTTGAAACAGATTCTTTGACAGTATTCCTGAGAGCAGAGGAAATTCAGGTTAAAAGACGATGTTTTTTTGTGCTCTTTATAGCTTTATTTCGTCGTCAATTCTTTTGTTGCATAAAAGAATTATGCCTTGCATAAATGGATGGGAATTTTATTTAGATTTAGTGATTATTATAATTTTCAAAGCATTTTTACCAATCATTCACTAATTCTGTATACCGTAAGTTTTGGGGTATAGGTCGATACTTTTTTTCTCAGAACCGTTGGGGTCGCCCAATTTAACGAATCGACCTTTCTAAGGCTCAAGTTTATGAAAAATGCCCCCAAATTAGTGAAATTTACGTCAATTTCAAAACAAATCTGTGCCATTTTCGTAACTTTTTAAATTATTTTACCGAGAAAAAAGTACTAAACAATAAAGAATTAAATATCTCCCATTGATTTCTTACAAAATAAGTTCCATTATATATCCGTCGATGTACAAAAAAACATATCATCTAGTAAATAATGTCTCAACGTATATTTACAACATGCTTTGTCCATCTTGTGAAGTTGGAAGTCGCAATCGCTTACTAAAAATAAAACCACAACCGTATCAAAGTTTAAAATACGGAAGCGTTTTCACAATCGCAGATGTAATCTTTTTTTTCCATTTATTTGTAACAATTAATTGAAATAGTATACCTAAATATTTTTTCATTGTCTTGTGGTATTTATTTAAATGTAAAATACGTGAAATAAATTGTTGCCAGTAAATTCCTAAAATTATTTACCAAATATACCGCTAGTCATAACTATTTTGTTTTTTATCCCAAGGGGTACACTGAATTATACGAAGATTGGCTTCTAATAGAATTTTAATTGTCTGACAGAAAAGGGATATACACTGTGTACACAAAGGTGTTAACACCTGTGTTGGTTAAAACACCTGCGGGGCATGATTAACAGATCCACGTGCCGTTACAGGGGTATTAGTGCTATACATCATTGAACAAACAAAACTGTGAAATTCATAATGACTGTTAAATTGCGAATGTACTCTCAATTAAATTTATTTTTTCAGCAATATCTCAAGCAAAATTATAGCATGTTAATATAACTAATTTCAATTGCTCACTGTTACATGTACTGGTAATAGTCATTTGCGTGTTTTAGCAAATCCCTGGACAAGAAATATAAAAATGGCGGTCATCGAAGTTAATATTGTACCCCGGGAAATAACGTCGGAATAAAAGAATGTGTCCAAGATGTTCTAAAATGGAAATGATTATTGTTTGATTTCGGGTATTTCCCTAATAATAGCTGTTGTATACTACCGTATTTATGTGTTTAAGGACAGAGTCAAACTACGACGGCATTGAACAGGCAAGTTGGAGAAAATACGTTATATCACAATTCAAGGAAATTTTAACTATGTTTGTATAAAACACTATTAAAATGCTGTACTCATAAAAAATACCAGTTTATTTTCTCAATACGTTAATATTACAGGTTAAGTTAAAGAGGTTTACATGTTCTGATACGTAGTATATACGTAAGAATCTCTAGAAAATCGATAAACAAAGCCTCGTCCTATCTTCCGGATTCGTCCTATCTAAGGATTTTTTAAAAATTACGTCTGAAAATGAGCCTTTCGACCTATATACCCCATCGACCTATACCCCCAAAATTACGGTAAATTATGCATTGTTTAGTACAGGCGAACGGACAGGAATTCATTATATGTGTGCATATGGAAGATACATAAAAATAATCAGTGTGACTTCTTTGTACAAAAGAATTGAAAGGAAACGCTACCTAAAAAGATAATACATATATTAAGATTTAGCATAATGTTTAAAGTAGCTCTATATATATAGCGACTATCAATTTTAATGCTATGATATCGATTGTCGGCATCGCCAACCTTTCAACGATGATTTTTTGATTGTTGGTGACTATCGCTGAATCACTAATTAATACCCCCCATTTTTTTTAAAGGTTCACCTGAGCTGAAGGTTCAAGTGTCAATAAGCTTTTCTGATCAAATTTGTCCATTGTTTCTCATTGTTGTCATTAACTTTTCACATTTTCATCTTCTTCTCCAGAATCACTGGGCCGTTTTCAACTATACTTGCCAGTAAGCACCCTCTGGTGAAGGGGATTCAAATTTCTTCAAATAAAAGGCCATATCCTCTTTCAAGGGGAGATAATAAAAAGAATTGGTGAAAATTTAATGATATTTACCATTTTCTTCTCAAGAACCACTAGGCCAGAAAAGATGAAACTTATGGGAAAGCTTCATTACATAGTTTATATTCAAGTTGTTCAAATCATGATCTCGGGGGGTAGGGTGGGGCCACATCAGGCAAATAAAGATTTACGTAAGAATAAATATGAAAAAAAATCTTTAAAAATCTTCTTCTCAAGAACAGCAACATCATGATAAGTCATAAATATGGAAGCATGCTCAGGTAGTGTAGATTCAAGTTTATTCAGAGCAGGTCCTTCTGTAACAGGTTGAGGGTACACAGTCTATGCGAAAGACATCGGACTGTCGGACCTGACCGATGTGCAGTGCCTCTGGTCCGATGCGTCTTTTTTTACACCGGACAAGAATGTCCGATGTGTCAGTGTTCAGTTTTGAGCATTATTATTTTGATGCGGTATCATTTAAATAGGGCTGTCACGGTTCTAAAATTTTTCGGGTCGGGTCGGTTCTGTAAATTTTCGGTTCGGTTCCGGGTTTTTCGGGTCGGGTATTTACATCTATTTTAAACCTTAATTTCATGAATTTAACGTGAAAAATCTTTATTTGTTACATTAAATTTACATTGAACACAAGTCTTAACCATGCGAACGTCTAGACATCGGTGACTTGGCCCACTATTAGCCACAACCTGACCATTCCTGCTCATTTTGATAATTATCTTATACTTCCGTGACAAGTGTTTTGTCATCGAATGAAGTAGATTTCAGTTGTGATGTTTATTTATCACTGTTATTGTCATCATTCCTTTGATTTCGACGCCATTTTTTGTATTGAAAAGACTCTAATATATAAACCAGACCCGAACCGATATCCGGAAAAATGGAACTGGAACCGAACCGAACAACTTGGACCGCGGTTCTCGGTTATTTCGGGTACTTGTGACAGCCCTACATTTAAATGTTTGTTACCGTAAAAAAATATCGCAGAAATCAAAATACGTAAATAAATGTGATTAAAACCACATGGTCATCTACAGTATTATGCAGGAGTGATCCCTTGCTAAAGAAAAGCTGTTAAGCTAGTCTACTACTCTGTATTTTCACGTATTTCACTTTTTTACATTAGATTTTTCGGTCTGACAAAATTTGGTTCGGTCCTGTGTGTTCGTTAATTACACAGGACCAAATGTCCTGTGTGGTCCAGAAAACTTTCACATAGACTGGGGTACATAAGGGGATCAGAGTTTTTCAAGAAAGTATATAGTAAAAAAGTCTTTTCCAGAGTGGCAAGACCACACTATATCATATTAAAATGCAAAACATACCTAAGTAATGTAGAATCATTTTCTTTTTAAATTATGGGCTGTGGGTCTATGGTTGGGCCTAAATCAGAGATCCAAATTTTACATAAGCATGTTTTAAGGAAAAAATATGCTCTCCAGAACAGCAGGGCCATGATGATGGTATTGAAATAGAAGCATCCCAGTGTTGTATGGATTCAACTTAGATCAAATCATAGCTCTCTTAGGGATAGAATTTGGTAAACAATTTGGAGCAAAAATTTTTATGAAATTAGGAGGGAAGTTTAAAAATCTGCTGATGAAGAACATCAGGGCCAGAGTGCCTGAGGTGAGCATTTTGGCTTCTTGTTTTAAGACATTGGATATATGGTCATATTACCATGATTACCAACAGTTTAGTGAAGTATTAGAAAGTTTATATTAGTGTCCTTTTTTTGTGTTAAACCCTGTTCTGCAACTAAATATTTTGAATTCCTAAAGTATTATATTTATAATAACATTAAAAAGTCATTTTTCCCTGCCCCCACCCTACTGCACAACTCTTTAAGTTCATAGTGTCAACATCAGATGACTTTCACTCGAAAAATTTTTACAAGCTTCTTTGTTGAAACAACCAGTAACTATTTCTTTCATGATTTACTTGAAGTACAGTGGGTTTCTTAGTTATCTCTCTTTGATATGTGCATGGTTCCAGGTAGATACTGGTAATTAACGACATGTGGTTACAGAGAATTCAGTCACAGCAGTAATAGAATTAAGACAAGTTTTTAAGCTCACCTGAACAAACAGCTTAAAATGCTTCTTAAACTTAATTGTTATTGTGTACATTTATGCTATTTGTGTTGGTTTATATTTTTGAAAGTTTAATATTTTCTTCTGTGTACGATATGGACAATTTCAACCACTCTAAACAGAAAAGAAAGAGAAAATATATCACAGATGCCATCAGTTCATTCTGGTCAAGGTTATTTGCCTGATCTTTGTGATAAAAAGTGTATTAAGGTCTATATTTATCCATAGTTGCCACATGTATTTCGTAGCTTTTCTGTCCCAAGTCACTTTTGATTAACCAAGTTTATCTGTAGTGTAGTTATGGAACATTATATAGTATAAAGCATAAATATAGACATTGACCTTGACTTCTAGGTTCACTGTTATTCGGTAATTTGGCTATTATATTTTAATTTCAATGTAAAATTACTGGTTAAAAATATGTACAACTAAAATATAATAATGCATATTTAATTGTTTAGTATCCAAAATATGAATGTATCCTAAAATATATTAGCTTATAGTAAAGTCTTGGTTAAACACCTTCAAAGTTTTTTAGCTCACCTGAGCCGAAGGCTCAAGTGAGCTTTTCTGATCACATTTTGTCTGTAGTCCGTCTGTCCGTCTGTCCGTCTGTCTGTCCGTCTGTCCGTCTGTAAACTTTTCACATTTTCGACTTCTTCTCAAGAACCACTGGGCCAATTTCAACCAAACTTGCCACAAAGTATCCTTGGGTAAAGGGGATTCAAGTTTGTTCAAATGAAGGGCCACGCCCTCTTCCAAGGGGAGATAATTAAGAATTCGTGAAAAATTAATGGCATCATTAAAAAATCTTCTTCTCAAGAACCGCTGTGCTTGAAAACATGAAACTTATGTGGAAGCATCCTCAGGTAGTGTAGATTCAAGTTTGTTCAAATCATGACCCCCGGGGCTAGGGTGGGGCCGCAATGGGCGATCAAAGTTTTACATAGGAAATATACAGGAAAAATCTTTCAAAATCTTCTTCTCAAGAACAGCAAAGCCATAATTGGTCATATTTATATGGTAGCATCCTCAGATAGTGTACATTCAAGTTTGTTCAAATCATGACCCCCGGGGGTAGGGTGGGGCCACAATGGGCGATCAAAGTTTTACATAGGAATATATAGGAAAAATCTTTAAACATCTTCTTCTCAAGAACATCAAAGCCATAATTGGTCATATTTACATGGAAGCATCCTCAGGTAGTGTAGATTCAAATTTGTTCAAATCATGACCCCCGGGGGTCGGGTGGGACCACAATGGGCGATCAAAGTTTTACATAGGAATATATAGGAAAAATCTTTAAAAATCTTCTTCTCAAGAACAGCAAAGCCATGATTGGTCATATTTACATGGAAGCATCCTCAGATAGTGTACATTCAAATTTATTCAACTCATGACCCCCGGGGGTCGGGTGGGGCCACAATGGGCGATCAAAGTTTTACATAGGAACACATAGTAAAAATCTTCTTCTCAAGAACAGCAAAGCTATGATTGGTCATATTTATATGGTAGCATCCTCAGATAGTGTACATTCAAATTTGTTCAACTCATGACCCCCGGGGGTCGGGTTGGGCCACAATGGGCGATCAAAGTTTTACATAGGAACACATAGTAAAAATCTTCTTCTCAAGAACAGCAAAGCCATGATTGGTCATATTTATATGGAAGCATTCTTAGATAGTGTACATTCAAGTTTGTTCAAACATGACCCCTGGGGATCGGGTGGGGCCACAATGGGTGATCAAAGTTTTACATAGGAATACATAGGTTAAATCTTTAAAAATCTTCTACTCAAGAACAGCAAAGCCATGATTGGTCATATTTAAATGGAAGCATCCTCAGATAATGTAGATTCAAATTTGTTCAATTCCTGACCCCCCCCCCCCCCCCCCCCCCAACCACTTTTATATTTAAACTTTTCAACCTTTCAAGATTGAAGTGATTTCTGCTTTTTCCTAGCCAAAGTGCTCAGGTGAGCGATGTGGCCCCGGGTCTCTTGTTGTTCTTTTGTTTAGATTTGAAATGAAGAATTTTTGCTGTTTAAGTTTTTGTATAAACAGTTAATTGAGAAAGACAGAATGAGAGAGAGAGAATGACCAATAGGTAGTTTTAGGATTTTGAGATTAAGGTACAAGATGCAAGATGTTGTAGAAATACTCTGGTGTATTGAGACTAATGTACAGTACAAAGCAGTAGTGATGTTTGTGTAGCGATGTGCTTGCTAAGCTGTTCTGAGGGGCTCTGTAATGACATGTTATTTGGGGGAGAATTGTCTGAGACACATGTGAGGATGTTCATCAGCTGATGAGGTAGCTGGCACTGGCCTCCTCCACAGAAATGTGACAAATTCTCGGTGTATTCTGATTTCTTTTAATGTTGGGGACCATTAACAATGCCTGGTAAGTTTAAAATTTTTATTATTTTTTGGAGATAAGGGTATAGTTTGCTTCAAATCTATCCTCAGGACATTCATTTTTAAAACTCAACATCAGTTGTGTGATTGTAATTGGAAAACATTACCAGTAATATTTTAGACAATAAAATGCTAATTATATACATACTTCATACATTACATTTTTTATTGATGTACTGAAATCTAAAAGGTTGAGGTAAAAAAGAAGGGAAGAGTGAGCATTGTGGAATGTAATGCATGTGTTTGCAGTACAATTATTATATGATTGAATGATTCTTAATTCTGTAATTGGTTAAAGTCCAACATTTTAGAAATCATAAGTTATATTCATATGCACACAACCTTCTAGGTGAATACCTTTATGGCATTTAATTCTTTTCAACTTTTGACTAAAAATAGATTGGGAAACTTCCAAATTGATAGGAATATTTATGTTTATTTTTGTCATTCAGTTATATCCTATGTCTTTCACTGGTTTATGCTAGGAAAAACTAGATTGGGAAACTTTCAGATGGATAAGATAGGTTATGTTTGCTAGTATTTTTGTCATTCAGTGAAATCATGGTCACTCACTACTTTTGTCTAGGACTTCACCAGACATAAACAACCAAGAAAGATGGTGAGATTTCCTTAATGAGTTTGTATCATTTGGACAGTGAATCATATAATAAAACAATTATTGCTATCTTTTTGGTCAATATGATGAATTAGTAACCTTGAAAGTACCATTTTCACATTGCCCTTTTTGCTCAGTGAATATTTTACCTTTGAGAATCTAAATAAATGTGTTAACTTCAAAAACAGCAATGATTATATGGTATGAATGATGCAGGGTTCTTCACAAGGGGTTTTACCATGGAAGCCTGTCATGGTAAAATTTATGTGTGCCATAGTTCAACGAGCAATGACATTGTCAAAATCGGTGGCTGTCGCCATGATTAAATTTTTATTGCATTTCAGTCTTGACACCAACCTTCTAATGATTTGAGTAGTTAAATCTGTTTATATACTATGTGGTTTGCACCTAAGTCCTTCCTCTTGAGAGAGAGAGAGAGATTGTTGTAAATTAATGTGGTTGTTGATCAGCAAATTGTGAGTCAATCAGCTGATGATCAACCCACACAGGAATGAATTTTTCTGTATACTGTACATGTAATTTTGGGGAATTCTAACGCATTTGCTAAGTCATAAAAATATATATAAAAATTAGACTAACTGCAGTAACGATGTCTCATAAGTGACAAGCATCCCAACCAAGTTTCTTTGGCCAGAGAGAATTTAACCTTCAGAATATTTTGTCCCATTTGTTTTTTTTTTATCTATTTTTTTTTCTTTTTAATGAAATGTAGAGTAACCTCCCATTTTTGTGAAAAGTTGCAAGGTGCTATTTTTAGCATTAGAGGGAAAGAGAAGATCATGCATGTTTGTATTTTTAAAAAGGAAAAAAGATGAGATCAAAATAATGGTTACAACAGATTTATGTTTCTATTTATGTTGAGTTTTGATATGAATACTATCCGTATGTTTTCAAAGACCATGCTATGAAAAACTTGCAATGTTAAGATTTAGGTGTGTGTTTGTTTTTGTGTCTGTAATTTTTTATTTTTTTTTCAAAAGTGCTACATCAGTTTTGGTTCAAATTCAATAAAACTTTTTATACTAAAAGCAGCATGAATTTTATGTATCAGTTTTTTTTTAAATAAATTTGGCTAACATTGATATCCTCTTACATTTGGTCCAGTTTTAGTAAAACTTGGTAAATTTATAGATGACATTCATTGTTGCAAGCCATGGGTTTTGTGACCATTCCAAGGGTTCATAGATATAGAATGAACACAAAACCCTTGGCTTGTGACTATGGATTACACTAAGACATGTAATTCTGTATACTATGTATTGTTTTGTTTTTTTTATTTCAACTTGTGATGTTGCCATGGTTAGGGTTGTGTATCATGAGGAAAAAAGTATCATGATGCAATCATGTTATTTCAGAAAAAATATCACAGTATATCATGATATATCAAGTCATTATACTTGAACTTGGTTTTAAAGAAGACAGATGCAGCATTTCTTTTTCAAAAAATCTTACTCTGATTCTAATTATCTTAAGTTCTTTGTAAAACCAAGATTAAAGCAATTAGTTTTAACTTTTATTTTTAATTTCTTTAAAAAAAAGAATTTAACTTTACGTTTGTTTGTTTGTTTGTTTTTGTGGAGTTCCATCATTGTTTTTCACTTAAATACTAAAATTTTAAAATCAAAACACTTCAGAAAGTTGACAAAAATGATACTCCATTTTTAGTATCAATGCATTGTATAAACCCCCTCTGTATCACAATACCTTGATATATCGATGTTACACCCCTAGCCATAGTAAAAAAAAAAAAAAAAAAAACATTTGTGAAATCAACTGTTGATTAAGTGCATTAAGCCTAGAAGGTCGAACATGCATGATGTTTTTGTGCAGCTTCATAGTTAAATTTTCAGATGTGGAGACCCAGCTGATGATTTTATTTTAATTTTTTTCCTTGAATAATGTAGCAAGAGAAAAGTATTTCTATTATTGTTAAGTCCTTGATATGATGAGTATTTTAATTGTATTGTCATGATCTTTTGAATGGTTTGCACTTTTTCATATGTTGTTTGCATTTTTTCTGTCCCGATGGTGCAGTGCATACTGTGACACTTTTCTTTTCCATAGCATACTGGTATCTACTTTGTATCAGAAGGAGTTCACAAATTTTTTTGTTATTCAATGCTTGGACATAGGTGAACACATTGCCTGCAACCAGGTCAAAGCTATGGTTAATTTCCAATAGTTTGAGTACTACTACCTTATACTTTGATTAACACATGTTATTTTACTTCATACTTCATTTGAACATTTACTTTGGTTATTATAGCAGCTATGGATACAGATTAGTGTTGATTACTACTAATAATCTTTAATCAGGGTATATTTGATGTTGCGATAGTCCAGTGAATGGCAAAAATTTAGTAACCAGTAAGCCGTGTCTATATAAGCAGGCAAATGAAGGGGAAATTTTGTTCCATGCAGATTTATTCAAAGCTTGAAGGGAAATTAAATAAGTAATTGAGTACCAGGAACACCTAAAAAAGTACCAATAGGATTAAAATAGTGATACTGTTTTCTTTATCTTGCATAGTCTAAGTATTATTATTATTAATATACCTGTATTTTTTTTTTTTACAAATTTAAAACGCAATGATGTATAAGCCAAGGTTAAGTACATGTAAACTATTCCCAGGTAAATCAACACAGAACTAGACTACATTCAGATCTCTTTATATTTTGATAAAGAGAAATGATATTGAATTGTGTTTTGAATATTTCTGTTTGAATGAAAAAGACTATATAAAGTTACAACTTTCCATGTATATCAGAAAAAATATCCCTGTTTCTGTTCTTTGTATTATGTTCTTCATATCAAATCTTGATGTTTAAACAATAGTTGATGCTAAAGTGGTTATGAATGTATAATAAGAATTTACTTCCTTGCTGTAATTTTAGCTTGATCATGATTTTGATTTTCCTGATATTTTTTCAGAGCTTGCAAAAAGGCCATTTGATTCTCTCAGTGAAGGTAAGATTTTGTCAATCATTATAATTTAAATGTCACATTTGACAATTTTAAACAGGAAAGAAAAATACCAAATATACATATATCATTGTATGTATTTCTCTATCTCTAAATGTATTATATATTTTTTGGAATCAATGAATTATATGATATTAAATGTGTAGTGTAATATGTGTCTATTTTAGTGGTCCATTTTTATCCCCAAAAGGGGGGATAATAAAATGGGTCTATCTGTCCCGTCTGTGTATAATATTTTAGTTTCCAGATTATATCTGAAAAAGTTCTTTAGCAATTGGAGTGATATTTATGTATGACTAAAAGATTGGAGGTGAAAGGTCAAGGTCAGAAATTCATATATAGTATAAAATGGTTTCCAGATGATAACATGAGTTCTACTCAAAATTTTATATTGTAACTCACTATGACTGAAAGAACAGCACTCTTGATTTGGAGGTCAAAGTCAAGGTCAGATATTTATATATTGCATAAAACAGTTTTCTGATGATAACTTGAGTTCTCTTTGAGCTTCTGCAATAAAATTTTAAGTTATAACTGCTTGTGACTTAAAGAAGACCCCCATTAATATTTAGGTTGAAAGTCAAGGTCAGGAATTCATATAATGCATGAAACTGTTTCCAGATGATTATTTGAGTTATCTCTGCAGCTTAAGGAATAAATATAGGATCTCCCATGATTTGTAGTTGGATATGATTTTTATCCAACGAGTTGTGTGTTTTTTTATCCCCGAGCCTTGGCGAGGGGATAAAAACACACAACGAGTTGGATAAAAGTCATATCCAACTACAAATCATGGGAGATTCTTTTTATCCCATGTTTAATACTTGACAACCAATGTTTTACACTGTTTTATACAGGATTCCACTTTATTTTACTTCATCACTCTAACGCAAAAACCATTGTGACGTCACAACTGCACTTAACTGTGGAATATGAAAAAATTATCCAATGAGTCATATCCACGGGATAAAGGGGTAAACATGGGATAAAATGTTATATCATCCTGTGATTGAGAGAAGAAACATTGAATTTGTGACTTAAAGAGGAAACACTATTGATTTTGAGGTCAAATTGTCAAAGACCAAGGTCAGAAATTCATATATTGGATAGTTTTCCGATTAAAACTTATGCTATCATTGACCTTTTGCAATAAAACACAAGGTGATTAATCTGTCTAACTAGAGAAAGACCCTTTCTCAAGTTAGACAGATTAAGACAGATTTATACAGGGGGCATATATTCCCTGAAAATTTGTTTGCAAAATTTTGCAGTTTAAATTGCAAATTATTTATAACCTGTATATGTTGATGTTGCATATCAAAATTTAATGGAATTGCAGAAAATTGAATATGCAGACATTTGAATATTACCTTTGAATTAAAATATTGAACAGTAGAAATTACTATTGCCAATAAGATCAATGCATATCCAATGTAGACTCTTTGGTTCATAGAATTCCATTGTTTCAAACCTCTTATTTGACCTTGTTGACAATAAAATATTTCAAAAGAAAAAAAAATAAATTTCTGATTTTTCTTATTTTGAGACTGGAAGTATTCTAGTGGTAAAATGCTTCGGGGACTTATTCCTCCATGCTGTTTA
The DNA here is from genome assembly GCF_033153115.1 of Saccostrea echinata. Taxonomy (NCBI): domain Eukaryota; kingdom Metazoa; phylum Mollusca; class Bivalvia; order Ostreida; family Ostreidae; genus Saccostrea; species Saccostrea echinata. The sequence continues at coordinate 570,731 of NW_026889802.1, read as the reverse complement.
ATAAACATTGTCAATGATGCAGGCATAGTTTTTTGCTGAAAGACTCTGATATTCAAACATTCATGCATTAAATCTAATCCATACAAACATTTCATGGAGCTGACACTGTGCTGGTTAAATTCCTCAGAGGATGAGTTGTGTATGCTTTTGCTGCCAGGTTAGAAAAACTTGAGGTACATTTAGAACTACATCCAGGAGGTTTTGTTGAGAAAAAGCCATGACATCTACTGGCTCTTGGTCAAAACAGGGGATCCTGTACAGTTTTGATTCTCATGGTAATTCAGTTTAGTACAAATATCAGCAAAGTTCGAAGGAGGTTATGTTGTATTCTGTGTTTATCAATCTGCTTATTTGTCAGCCAGTTATAGGAAAATGTTAAGAACCAATTCTCTTAGTTATTAGAGAAATACAAATGGGAGGGGGGAGGAATGGAATGGACTACAACGTGTGTTTAAATGAAGCATTTTCAGTGTTGCTTCAGGTTTTGTGAGAACTTTGAAAAAAAAATGACTAGAAAAAAAAAGGATTGCATAGGTTTGCACTGTGTATTGTACCTACACTTTCTAAAGAGAGATTTTTATCCCCATCCATGTGTTTGTCCATCAGCCATTGCCTGTCCACTTATGTCTGGTCAGAGTAATAAAGAAAATCTTTTTTTTTTTTTGCATTTGATTGGCAATGTCATGAAATAATGGTTTAAGGATCTGGAAATTTGATTTTGGTCCCTGAAGCCTAAAAAATAAGCACTTCTGAGAGATTAAGCTTGTCATTTGAATTTTCATGTTATGATTGGTTATGGCATATGTACAAGAAGGTTTTGAAATTTTGATCTAATGTCCCATCCCACTGCTCCAGGGACAGAGGCTCAAAGAATGTGGTTTCTCATGAAGGCTTATTCAAGGATTTTATTTCTGTACTGAATAGTCAAGGTTGCAAATGTGCAGTAAGGCTTTGAATGTTGCAAGTACCAGTTTGTTTGTTTGCTTGTTTGTTTTTTTTCTTTGCACGGATATTTAGGTTGAAGTCTTTTAGCAGGGTTTTTCCAAGGAACTAAAATTCTATCTTGATCAACCTTACATGAACAACTACAATTAGGATGCATAGCAGTACTATCAGTCTTGGTTGGCCATCTGTATGTGACCTATACTGATGAAGGGTCAGGAATTTCATCCTTGTATGCATACTAACTTATGCTTTATGCTGCATGTGACCTATATTTTTTGCACCAGTGGTCAACTAGGCTAGAAAAGGAAGACCTAACCATTAGAGTTGTGTTAGGATTGTCATTTTTGACAGTAGGTTTTAACTGTAATAGTTAATTCTGTGTCATCAAAGCAGTTAAATTCCATAGCAGGCATTTGCCTCCTTATGAAATATAAGATGGGATTCCATATTATTTTCATATTTCCTTTTATTTTGATATAGAAATTGCACATTTGGGCACTGGGGAGGGGGGGGGGAGGTTACATTTGTCAGCAAGGTTAATTCTTTTCATATAAATTTGGTTGTGGGTAATTAAGGAATATGTATTTTGAATACAAAAAATCAGCAGGTAATCTATCAATAATTTAGCAGCTCAGTCTATCACCATTGCCTGCTGAGGTAAGGAGTCGAATGGTCTTTGATTTTCTGCATTTCCTAGGGATATTTGACATTTCTTAACTGGTTTGACCACAGAGTAATTAAATCCAGAAATTAGACAACTCTACTATCCATCCTGAAAGAACATTATGAGGAGTTCTATGATCTACTTGGCAGCGTAGAATATAATTAATTTAGGATTCTGAGAGTCTCATGTAGTTGCAGACACACTTTTGCTTGTCGTACAGGAATGCTGAATGTTTATTGTATGAAAACCAAATGAACTTGATTGGCGTATGCTTCAAAGATGCACCTCAGTTCAGTCTAGTATGAATGATGTGTTTGTGTCAATTATTCTGTTTGCAATCCAAGAAAAATAATTATAAAAACACATGCATCTTGTGGCTCTTAGTTTAGGGTTCACATGTATTGATTAGACATTATACAACCACTCTGGAATGCTGCAGTATGTAATGACCAGGAACAGCTTTAGGTCTGTGTTGTAGTGTTATGGCTAAACAAAGCACATAAAATGGTCCATATGACTTTGATTGGGAAGTTTACCTAAAACATTCAGATTCAAATCTATCTAAACCATTTACACTTAGCTGAAAATTATTACTTTGCAGACTTGAGGTGGCAATCTTCAATGCCAGGTGCTTGCATGAAGAACATTTACAAATATTTTCATGCAAGTTTGAAAGAATTTTAATTCTAGACATTTCCAAAAATATGTGAAAAAATTATTTTTGGCTAAAGGAGAAAAGCATGCAAGGATTGATGCCTCTCTAGACGTGAGTTAGAACTGTTCAGTATCTAAAAGAAAAGACTTGAGACTCAACTTGCCGAGAATAGAATAATCTAGACAACTTGGATCAGGAAGTTTGAATGTTGATGGAACAGGAGAGAAAAATTCAGACTTTTGTTTTTCATTTTAAATCATTGGTTTCACTTTGGTAGAGATTTTTTGTTTGTTGGTTTGTTTATTCTTTTTGCGATTTTCATAAGTTCATGAATTCCAGGTACATGTAATTGCATTTTAACTGACACCTGATAATTGCATATTCATCAATGCTTATTTTAAAGAACTTCTATGCAAACACAAATTTGAGTTTGTACCTGCACTAGAGCCATGTAATAGATTAGAGTGACCTCCCTTGGGTTTAAGTATAAGTAGTTGTGACATTGTGATGTGTTTGTGCAGTGAGACTCTGACACGTACCACCACTATACACACTTGTCTCCCTGGTGTCAGTTCTGGCTATCTACCAGGACAGACTGCTAACAACCAGCTTCCTCAGATTCTCACATCAAACTCAATTTATACCATTCCAAATGATTATACAACAGCATTCTAACTGTAAATAAAGTTTATTTAAATGTCATATAAAAGTACCTGTGTATCTATAATCACCTGTTATGTATAGGTGGAATTGTAATACAATGAAAACTCTGTGGAAATTACATAAATCGGAGAAACTAAGGAAAAGGTCCTATCAGCAATTAATCTAGGTTTTGGGGAAACTACCCTTTCTGGAGAAATTGGGAAAATAAACTGGGGGTCTGGAAGCCACTCCAGACCCCCACTGGGTGCAGGGCGAGCCCTGCTGGGGGGCCCAATTGAATTTCAGCATTTTTTTTTTAACCATTTTAGAGTGCATAAAATAGCAAAGTAAAATCATATTTTCACATCTGATGAAAATTTTTACCACCACTATATATTTTATGAAGGAAAAAAATTATTTGAGTAATTATTATTGTAAGGGGAATGTTTTACTCATCAAAAGGGGAAAATGGGATATTCAAGGGAATTTCTCTTGGGGAAAAATACTGAATATCGGTAGTAAATATGCCCTATATTAATCTCTCTCTCTATATATATATACGCACAGTCAAACCTTGTTATCTCGAACTTGATGAGACTGAGAAAAAAACTTCGAGATATCCGAGGGTTCAAGATAATGAGGGTTAAATACATGGTTAGGACATCCCAATCACTGTGACATATCCAAGGTATTCGAGATATCCGTGTTCAAGATACCAAAGTTCAACTGTATATATATCAGTACTTAATTGAATTAAATTTATTTTTACTAGCTTTATGAATCTTGCAACATACTCTCACAATGCAGATAGAAATACTTGTATTAAGCACTAAGTCTCTACATGTAACCTTCAGTTTAATGACACGACATGTGGGTCTTGTATGATTAATTAATGTTTGAATTGTTTCATTGTTCTTGATTTCTATGATATCTATAATTTTTAGGTCACCTGAGTCACTCAGGTGACCTATTGCTATCCGTTTTTGTCCGTCGGCGTGCGTCGTGCGACGTGCGTCGTGCGATGTGCGTTAACATTTGAACATTTTTAGCTTCTTCTCTGAAACCGCTCAACCAATTTCAACTAAATTTGGTATATAGCATCTATGGATGAAGGGGAACAAAAATTGTGAATTTCATGGTCCCTGCCCCCCTGGGGCCTGAGGGGTGGGGCTAAAACCACCAAAATTAATGCAATCTTTAAAAATCTTCTTCTTTACTCCTGGACATCAAGCAGTCAAACTGTTGGCATCATTGTGATAAGCATTGAGTCCTCTACCAAAATTGTGAAATTCATGGCCCCAGGGTCAGGGATTCTGGTGCTAGGGCGGGGCTATATAGATCATATAGTGAAAGTGCATTATTTCTTTGAAAATCTTCTTCTCTGCTCCTGGGTATTAAATAAACTAACTAAGTATATCGTAATGATGAGTAAGAGTACCTCTACCAAAATTGTGAAATTCATGGCCCCAGGGGCAGGGGTTCTGGTGTTAAGGTGGGGCTCTATTGATTATATAGTGAAAATGCATTAATTCATTGAAAATCTTCTTCTCTGCTCCTGGGTATTAAATAAACTAACTAAGTATATAGTTATAATGAGTAAGAGTGCCTCTTTCAAAATTGTGAAATTCATGACCCCAGGGTCAGGGGTTCTGGTGTTAGGGTGGGGCTCTATTGATTATATAGTGAAAATGCATTAATTCATTGAAAATCTTCTTCTCTGCTCCTGGGTATTAAATAAACTAACTAAGTACATAGTTATGATGAGCAAGAGTGCCTCTTCCAAAATTGTGAAATTCATGGCCCCTGGGTCAGGGGTTCTGGTGTTAGGGCGGGGCTCTATTGATTATATAGTGAAAATGCATTAATCCTTTGAAAATCTTCTTCTCTGCTCCTGGGTATTAAATTCAGTAACTAAGTACATAGTTATGATGAGCAAGAGTGCCTCTTTCAAAATTGTGAATTTTATGGCCCCTGGGTCAGGGGTTCTGGTGTTAGGGTGGGGCTCTATTGATTATTTAGTGAAAATGCATTAATCCTTTGAAAATCTTCTTCTCTACTCCTGGGTATTATTGAAACATATTAAATACATAGTTATGATAATCAAGGATGCCTCTTTCAAAATTGTGAAATTCGTGGCCCCTGGATCAGGGGTTCTGGTGTTAGGGCGGGGCTCTATTGATTATAAAGTGAAAATGTTTTAATTCTTTAAAAATCTTTTTCTCTGCACCTGGGTATTATTTAAACAAACTAAGTACATTGTTATGATAAGCAAGGATGCCTCTTCCAAAATTGTGAAATTCATGGCCCTGGGGACAGGAGTTCTGGTGCTAGGGCGGGGCTATATAGATCCTATAGTGAAGGTGAATTATTTCTTTGAAAATCTTCTCTGCCCCTGGGTATTGCTTAAACAGGCTAAAATACATTGTTATGATACACAAGGATGCCTCTTCCCAAAATTGTGGATTTTATGACCCCAGGTTTAAGGGTTCTGGTGAAGGGGGGGGGGGGCTTCTATTGATTATAAAGTGAAAAAGCAAAATTTCTTTGAAAATATTCTTTTCTTCTTCTGGTTAAAAAAGCAAAGAAGCTAAGTGTATAGTTATGATGAGCAAGTGTGCTTCTTCCAGAGGAGTGAATTTCATGACCCCTGGGTCAGATGTGCTGGTGTGAGGGTGGGGCTCTTGATAATTTAGTGAAAATGCATTAATTCTATTAAATAATCCTGTTTGCTCCTTAGTGTTAAGCAGATAAACAAAGTGATGATGAGCAAACATATGGTCCCAGGGTCAGAAGCTCTGGTGTTTTGGGGGTGGGGGGTTGGGGGGGGGGCTCTATTGATAATGTAGTGAATCTGTAGTAAAAATGCATTATTTATTTAAAAATCTTCTCCGCACCTGGGCATATCTGAGGCAAACAGAGTAAAAGTTTTTATAAGGAAGGGAATTTTTACCAGATTTTTGAACATCTGGACCATTTGGTCAAGTGTTCTGGTCCTGGCCAGGGCTCTATTTGTTTGTATTCTACTGAGAGGAGTTATTCCCCTTTACCATATACTTTTGATAATTTATCACTGTAAATAATGTACTTGAAAGGTAAATAGAATAAGAATTGAGAATTTTGCAAAAACTTTTATTGTATAATACAAAAAGTACTTTCATAGTTTTAATGATCAGATAGACTTGTAAGTAGTAGATAAATAAAAATGAGACAAAAATAACTTGTCTTATTAAATATTCATCAAAGACCAAGAGATGCCAATGTAAGAGATTTCAACAAGGGATTAAAATAGTACAGAAGCATTGATAATTTGTTAATATACTGTATAGTGATAGTGATAAATGGGGAACAGATTAGAATCTAATTTATGAACTGTTAATGAATATTAAGACCAATTATTTTGTTGATCATGATCACCCTATTTTTCTTGCTTTTGGGCAACAAAGCTTCACCTTTCAGTTCATTTTATACTCTATGCATCCTTGAAATTGTTTTATCATACTCAGGTGACCGTTAAGGCCCTTGGGCCTCTTGTTACAATACCTCGATCAGAGTAAAGAAAGATTTTAATGTTGGTTTTTTCTTATTCAGACACAGAAAAACCTGCATTAAATTTCTTCATACTTTTCTTTTCTGGTTTCGTCACCATGCAAACTATTTTGTCAGTATTTCAAATATTTTTTTTTCATTAAGTATCTGAATTTGCTTTCATTGAACATAATGTTAATTTTTTCAAGTGCCTTTTCAAAGAATTTGTCCTTGAATGCTTCAAGAATTAGCATATTATATAACAGATTGTGTATACCCCCTGATGTTGCAAATATTCATTTTGTCTTCTAAAAAAAAGGTTTTATCATATATCTAAATATTTCAATGGGTTTTAGAAAATTTTTTGATCAACTTGTTGCAAACCTTGAAAAGGGGTGGCTCATTTAAAATCTTACAGATAGGACTATACATTAAAATGTCTGACACTATGCTGATTGCACAGATCAAATCTATGTTTTCAGCATTCAGTGAGGGTGGAGATGTACTTAGATATAGAAACAGGTGAATTTTAGGAGGCTGAAATTTGTATACTATACAAGTAACTACACAAGTAACATCATTTTGTGTAAATAGAAGACCATATATCCTGTTTTTATTATATCTAGACCTTGCAACACAAACATTCTGTACTACATTAAGAAAACATCCTTTTAGATCATGTTGATAAATAATTATAATCAATTAAATGCATCATAAATATGGTTTATGATCTTCCAGAATTACTTAATCAAAGTTAATTTAATTTTGTATGTGGGATTCTTCTGTATACTAGTGGGTAATGGTGCATAAGTTGCATGAGTTTGAACACTGACATCTGTGTAATGAGTGCCATATTCCATACCATTATAACAGTAGGGGTGTTTCAGTAGAGGATAAGAGCAGGAGATGAGGATTCCCTGATTCTATCTTGTCTTTCCCCCCTCTTGAGTGGTAGTGAGTCAGGCCGGATAATGAAGTCTGCTCTCTGATGTAAAGTAGGAAGTTTTTTACTGCCGGTACTGTTCAGCCGGAGAGAGAGGGTACATGCAGCAGAGGGTCCCCCTCCTCAGAAGTGACAAAACAGGTGTGGCATGGGAGGGGCGTGTCTGGTGAATCATAATCAGGACAGACCTCTGGCTAACATTGACTGGAATCTGTGCTGATTGATAGAAAGAAGCTGAACTGACAGTATAAAGTAATGGCAGTGGTGAAGCATTGTTAGATAAGAAAGTTTAATGTATTATTATTTTTGTGTGAGGTTTTCCCTGCACTCTTGAGATAGAGGAATGTACTTTGTGTAATTGTGAAGCTGGAACCAGACTCTAGCAGTTTGCATCTACTTGCTATGATGCTCTGTCTGTGTTGATAGTATCAGCTGATCCGTAAACAGCTGACAACCAGAGTGAACATTAAGAGTGACTACAGGGGACATGGCATGTTTGGTACAGAACTCTTCCTCTGTGGGTAAGGCTTTAATCTTACAGCTGTTTATAGGAGTGGGGCAATCATTTCTGATGATTTTCCTCTTTAGAGATAAAATGAAATTCCAGCAAGATGATAGAGAGTCCACAAAAATAATCCAAATGATATTCAGTGTTGATTAATCTGTTTCATATAATGTTCTGAAGTCTATGATAATGTCTTAAAAAGAAATAATTCATCATATGCAGATGACAAAAAAAAATTTAGAAAATTTTGTGTATAAACAACCATGACCTGAATTCACATTGATTACATCTAGGTAGGGACTTCTACACAGTAAGTAATATTACTTATCTAGAAACATATTTACCAGTCTTCTCTGGGGTAATGAGATTATGGGATAAAAAGAAAGTAGACATAATGATCCTTACAAGAGAGGAGTCAATAAAACCCCCACTACAAAGAGAGCCTGGGGCCCCCATCTAATTGGCAATGAATTGTAGGAAGTAGACTAATTCTAATAACTGTAAAACAACTGTTCGTAAGATCTTCAGTTGTTTTCATCATTTATGTGATGAAGAGATGTTTAAAAACTGCTCTATGGATCAGTCACTTTCACAGCAAGGGGTGATCTGGCCTTAGTTTGAGGATGGGTGCGTAGTGTCATAACCAATTAACACCCCGTCTGGCCATAGATCACCCTGTGACTTAAACATATGTTCTTAAGTGTACCAAGTAGATGAAAATGTGTGAATTTTGACCAATATTTTTTTTTTTTTTAAAGTTATTAATACACTTTCTACCCACACCCTCTAGGTTTATTGAACTAGGGGATATTTTCTGAATTTGCAGTGTGCATGACATTGCAGGAATAAAGAAACAACATTAGTATCACTTGATATATCCTTAAACTTCACTTTTATCCAGTTGTTTATATACTTTAAAAGAATATTTTATGATTTTTCATTGACCTACATTTTAAGAATTGAGGAAGAAATGTGTGATAGTCTGATAGATCTTATAACAATTATGTCTTGAATGTTAGTTTTCTTTTTCCTTGAGTGGTTTAAATGTGTACAACAAGTGTTTATTGTATGTATATAGGCAATTTTAAGTATGGTTAAGCTTTATTACATAATGCTGTAGGATACACAATAGAAGTGTAGACCATTCACTTGTGGGAATACAAAGATTTGAATCCAGTCTGTATTAAGTTAACTGTGAGCTGGGATTAGCCATTGTTATGTTAAATCTGATAACATATAGTATCTGAAATTTGTCCCCCAACAACAGGAAGTAGGCACTACTGGTCAACTAGCCTCGGCGAGTGATCGGAAATGATACAGAGGTACTTCGTAAAGAATTCACTTGTTGACTGAAACAGAAATTAACATACAGTCCTGCCAGTTCCTTAATTGTTTAAATATTTCAGATTTAAATTTCCATGAAGGAGCTATAATTCTAATTTGATTTCCTTTTAGTGGGAAATAAAGAAAAATCAAGCAGATTCATTCTTTATTTTGAAATTTTGCTTCAGTCATTCTCTGTTGTGGTTACTTTTATAAATTTGCAGTTAATTATTTCATTTGAAAACAACGGAAGATATACGATATTTACATTTGAAGTTGTTCTTGCTGTTGTCTAGAGTGATTGATGTCTTTAAACATTGGTTTCTGTCAGCTGTACTTTTGTGACCCTCCCCCCTCCCCCACCTTAGTGTCTGTGGGGTCCTCTTGGAGTCATCCTTTGAACTCTCTTATCACATGTAGACTTAAAAATGTTTGAAGTAGATATTCTTAGAGTACAGAGAGCATGCCACAGGGGGTCAGAACAACTAATTTACATTCTCACACAAAGGCTCATTTACACTGGATAAGATACATCTATTTTGACTGAATAATTAAAAACAAAGAAGTGTGAAGACTAGTTTAATTTGAGAGAAGAATCTGTTTACGAATTGGTTAAATGATAGGGTCTCTGTCTGAGAAGCAGACACCCACAGAGTTAGTGGCACCTCCAAATCTTATGTTTAACATCAAATCTACTGCAACAGAAAGATAGGGACAGTTTTTGTTTATAAGATATTAATCTTTTACATATATTAAATATTCAAGAAACATGAATTTCTCATATAAACATAAACATCCATCCCATTCCCAGGATGGGCTTGTCTGTTTGATTTTCCTTGTAAAATGTTACAACTGGTAGAAAGTATGTTTTGAAATGCTTACTTTGTACATTGTATATCTCTGAATTCAATATGTACTAAATCACACCTGCATAATGTATAATTTCACATTCTTACTTCTCATTTTAGAATTATCACATGGGCCAAAGAGAATAAAGAAGAATTGGGGTAAGTACATGGAGTTACCTGACCTGCAGGTAAAACTTACAGTTCTCTGTGTATGGTACATCCAGACTTATCACTTACATGTATTGCTGGCAGTGGTCAATAAAACCAGGTGACATTACTAGACAAGGGAGTTACTTGGTTACCTGATGCTGTACTATTTAGATAACTAACTGGTGATGTGAGCCTGATAAATGGAAAAAAGTCCATTGCAATAACTGATTATCAATTGTAAATCAGGACCAAAAACAGACTTCAGATGTTGATTTCACTGACAACAGTTCTAAGTAGTAATACATTGTAACTCAAATTTTAAATTGTTTCAAGGTTATTTTTAAAATCAAATTAAATGTATGTTGGATTTTTAAGATTGTTGGCTAAAAGGGAACAAGGACATATTAAGAAGGACATTCCAATGCAGTTAGGAAGAAAACTGATTTCTTGTTTTTGTCAGATTGGCAACAGACGTTGGTTTCACAATGTTCAATTTGTGCAGAAACATGCTCACTGGAATTATTGCTAACTTTGAACACAGAATTGAACACCCAAATGCCTGGCATGTTTTTATGATTTGATGAATGAGTTCTGTCGAGTTGTGTCTGCAGAATACATCTGAGTTGGAGTGGACATTTGGAGGCGATATGGAGTGTTTGACCTACAGGTTGCAGGCTTATGAATGAGAGTTTTATCAGCAGTTATTAGAATATTGTTTTTACAGTTCGCCAACTGGCACAGGTTAAATATTTGGTTTCTTACAAACATAAAGTTTGAGAATGCCAAGATGGAAAGGCTCAGTTTGATTCTCTGAACAATAAAGTTCTTGACAGCAGATCTATATAATTTGGGGTAAAAAGTGCAACAGTTTGCTGTACCCTTATTGAAAAACAGTCAAAGAACAGGCATTTGCATAGTTATTGATAAGGGGGAAAAAAACTGAAGTTGTGTTAAAAAAAATATAAAAAAGTGATTATGAAAAACAGTTGTTAAAAAATTGAGATGCCAACACCCCCTCACTCCTCCTTTGACTGATATCCCTACAGCAGGTTTACATCAAGGGTTCTTGGAGAAAATGCCTCTTTTGTTTGCCATCTTAGATAAATGTACTTATAAACCAAGCAATATGTAAGGCCTAGTTATCTGTACCAGGAGAACATCTGGTGGGGGAGTACAAGAGAGAAATAGCTAAGATATTTATTTTCCACTTGTTTATCCTGCTCATCACTGCGTTATGTTGTCTATGTATTTATCATCTAGGAACGCACAGCATTACTTAACATTAGAATACTCATTACCGATATTAATTAGATTTAACTCTTTACAAAGTTTAGCAGTGAGTCAGATATCATGAAAGGCCGTTGTTTACATAAAGGTCTTTTTTACTTAATCACCAACAGGTAACTGGCTCCTCTCTATGGGGTTTGTTGTAAATTTTGTTTTTTTCTATGAAGTGTTTTCATGTATACAAATTGAAAACAGTGATTAAGTATGATTTTAATAGATAACTGCTTCAGTTCAGAGGGCTCATTAACATGGGATTATTTGTCTGTTTTAATACTTGAAGGAAAAAACACTTAAAGGTACAATAGACCGAGGAAACATTTGCATTATTTTCAAGGTTGCCTAGGATATACATGGGGATTGAATTGTAAAAGTACTTCTTTTCCATGCCAGAGTATGCTCATTTAATGACAGTTTCAGTCAACATTACATGCTTTTATATTATTTCTTTATATAATTCAAGGAAAAAACGAGCTAATGTACAATGACAAGATGTGTGCCTTGTTTGAGATTTCTCAAGGTCAGACTTGTTAGTCTTTGGAGTTGTTTGTTCACTGCAATGCAGTTGTACTTTTGTTTGCAGACAAGTATTATGTCGTCCACATTCCAAGACACTATAACATCTAAGTCATTTTGTTATGTGTGGGCTCAATAGAGATTTCATGATCTCCAGACATCTTAACAACCACAAAAAAATCTTTTTTTGTCAAATGTTAATGTACCAGTGATGTCAGACTGTGAGCATGTTTCATTTTTTTTCAGATAATGTAGATTTCTTCCTACCTGGTACTTGTATCAGGTTCTAAACAAAATCCACATAAGCATTGAATATATGTGGATTTAATGTCAACTGCATCAGATTCCTGCAATACTTGTTAATGGGAAGGAGTAAAAGCATTACAGGTGCTTTATCAAGGCTCTGTTGGCAGTGAACAAGATCCTAACCAGATAAAATCTCCTCAGCTTCTCTACGGCTTTTGAAAAAGATCTGGGGGGTTTATAAATAACTCCCAATTAAAGAATTTATTACAGTTAATCAGCTTATCAGTTTCCTAAAATACACTTGCAGTTAAATTTAGTATCAAATTTGTACACTTAATTTATATCCATTGTTAAATTTAAACCTTAAACTTTAAAAATGGCTCATTTATTTAATATCCCTCTTACACAGTTACCAAGGTCATTTGAGAGACAAATTCATCACAATGATTGAATTACTCTCTGCATATCTACTTGCTAGCCTTTACCAACAAAGATTCGACTATAAATTTTCTTTCTTAATAGTTGACCAGTATAAGCATCCAATGGCCATTAGATGCTATAGTGTGCTAATTTTGATAAGAATTGTGATTGTTACAAACTTTAAAGATGAGTTTGTATTTGTCATACCTTTTCACTTTTCACATAGATAAGTGACGTTCTGACCATGACATTCATACTAAAAATAGCTGTCAGGGGGCACTATAGTTCTTTAAATGCTTCATGTCCTGCTTTTAGTTGGTTAAATGATACAAGTTAAATCCATTTAGAATGCCATGACCTTGACCTCTGTTATCAAGGTCATTTCATATAATAATACAGGTTGGGGATTTGTCTTGAAAGGGATATCATACTCTGATTGGGCTATTTTTTATGTACAGACAACAAGAAAGTTGAATGTCTTAACCCTTTCAGATGTGTTTGATATGTTTATGACTTTATGAGCATGCAGAAACTTACATAAAATTAACAATTATTTACTTGCTAGCTAGAAATGATCTGAAGGAAAAAAGTATTTTTATGTTAAACTTCACAGTACTATAGGGTACTATGATCAAGCACTACATATTAATTTTGACATATCAACAAAAATTGGAATGGCAAAAAACATGAATTTTCTGTTTGTTTTGAAATCTTGTACATCTGTTCTAGATTGGTCCATGTAAATTTCTCTGCATCAGTTTACAATTTCAAGAAACAGTAGTGTTTCTTGTTACAAAATTTAGTCTATTTTAATACTTCGAAATGCTTACTCTTGAAGTAATTGATAATTTGAAGTCAATTTCATTTTATTGACTTTGGAAAATAATAATTCCATCATGAAGTAAGAATGATTTCCATATGACATTACAAAGAAATATTGTATATTTTTTTTAAGATTCAATCCCAGCATTGTTTTTATTGCTGAGTTATGTATGATAGCATGATTAACCAGGATTTTCTATTGATGTAGAGTGTGTAAACAATGATTACTCAGATCTTAGGTAGCCCAGTGGGCTCATAGTCTGTCAGGAGGTGCAGCTAAGTACAGCAACCCTGGCCACTGATGCCTTTGTCCACATGCATTAATTGTTGAGAGTTGGCACCGAGATTCTTTATGTTGGCAGAATCTATTTCTTCTGATGGATTGATAACCAACTCCATAGGAATGCTGCATGTTCAGAAGGCTCCCAATGTTGCACAACAGAAATTAATGTCAGCTATACTCTGCCAGGAGAAGATCTGATGGTCAGCTGGTCCTAGAGTTCCCCCCAATACATTGAGGGTGGCCATGAGGTTGGGGTGTGATTGATGCTGAATACTGCAAAGGTGGCCTAGTAGTGATGTGGCTCTGAGCAGATGCCAATATCTGCTGAGTTCACAGATATGTGAATGAAGTACAGAAATGATTGCATGTTTATCATGTTTATGCACCACATGTGAAATGTTTAAAATTGGGTTAACTGGTGGAAGTTTTTAACAGGAATGTTGATAATGTGTTTCACCTCAAATGCATAAAATCAAGTCTAACTTTTCCTACTTTCTCTTTTTGCTATTTATCATTATTAAGTTGATATCTCTCAAAGAGTTGTATTGAATTACCTGTCTATTAAAGTATTTAAGAAATGCATGTGAAGTTTGATCTTCTACATAGGGTGTCCCTTTCATGTATGCTGCAGATCTCATCTTTCAATTATTTTTGGGTTTTTGTTCTTTCACAGTTTTTACATATATAGACATTTGCTGCTGAATTCCTAACAGTTTTAATGTATTGCACTAAAAGAGATAGATCCTTTGGATTTTTGTCTGTTCTGGAATGACAGATAATTATCATATAGGATTTACGTTCTGTATAGTTGGATTAACCTTTAATTGAAAGAAAAAACTTTTGTTAATGTTGGGTTGTTTTAGGTACATTTTAAGACCAAAGGGTGACATTATACAGTTTTGATAGCTTGTAAATATCATAATAACCCTCATGATTTTCTTGTTAATAAACATGAATTGTTCAATTTTTTTCATTTCAAGATGTCATGTCATAATGAAGAAAAATCATAGTGAAACTGCCTACACATTTCATTGGCAAACTACTTAACAAGGAAAAAAGTTAAAGGTTATTAGCAATTGAAATCCAATGTATGATTCTGATGGACTATAGGTTGCTGCGGCCGAGTTTTATCTTGGAATGATGAATCAGTCATTATCACTTCTCTCAATAAATATGATCGTATTAACAGGGTAGGTTCTTAACTAGAATGGAGTTCATGGACTGGGGTAATGTAGTACTCTTGTTGTTGTCTCCTGGCTCTATTGACCATTGAATTCTACACAGTACTTGGATAAATTTGGACAATTTATTTTGCAATTTTTTGTTCTTTCAGTGAACTTTTTGGTTACTTTCAAAGAAGATATCTTCTGTATAATTGTACAGTAAAATCTAATTGTTAATATCATTATGTGAATACAAAATGAGGAAGTTTCAGATGAAAATGTTGAGATATTAATGTCCATGATTCATTCACCAAAATAAAAAATAAAAACCAAAATAACAGTAATTTCCTTAGTTGATTTTTTCCTTACAGCAATGTCTGATTAATTGTGCTAAATAAGTTATGATATCGTAAAGTTCATTTTGACATCCGGTTCAGTTATATTTTAGTAATTCAACCTATGCTAAGGTTTGATTTTTGTTTTGTTGACAGACACAAGTAGCAGTGGCAGTTGGTCCCCCCTTTATGGGGGAGGGACTTCACTAGACCAAGAGGCCATCCAGTACATACACAAGTTCTATTGCAAAGATTGCAGAATGGAAGCGGAGAAAGCAGAAAAAGAAAAGGCAGCCCTAGGGGGTGAGGGGCAGGTTAAAGGGGAGCCAGAACAGATGTCCCCCACCAGCCCCCAGTCCACTCTGGAGGAGATGTCCCTACAACAAAGCATGGACAAAAACAAAGAATGTAAGTACTCAGGGATTCTGTAGGTCACCATTGATTTTTGGGGGGAAATTAAAAAAAAAATATATTAAGTTTTAGTAATTAAGTGGAGTGGAGATCAAAGATGGCTTGAACTATAAATGTGGGGGAAAAAAATACTGAAAAGTAACGAAAATAGTTATGTGATCTTGAAAAAAAAATTAAATACAATCTGTGTTGATGAGGCTGCTAAAATAAAAGTGTAAGCCCAAAAAATATTCACAAGATGAATAGGAAAGATCTTCAATTACAAAGAAATTAATTACTTAAGAGTTCATAAAGTTTGATTGTGTCTTAGAGAATTCTAAGCAATGAATGAAGATTTGTTCCATTAAAATTAAGTTTAAAAAAAAATGTCTGATACTTTTTAGCACTTAAACGGAAACTAATGATGAGGCGATCTGTGAATGAACTGGTAGACCAAGGAATTTATCCTCGTAAGTATGAATCTACAAAATGTCATTGCCCTTAAATTTTACAGATGTTAAAATGAAGTACATTTTAAGCTGAACAATTGCTTAGGAATATTTCTTTGAACTTTTGTGTTTTGATTATTAATTAGGAAGTTTTTTTTTCCCCAGCATTGAGTACACCAGCTGCATTTGCTGAACAGAGAAGACATTTAGAAAGAGCAAAGGTCAGTGCTCTCTTATTTGTAATTCACAAGTTTGTTTTCTTGGAGTTATTTGTAAGTTTTTTTGTTCCTTATATAATTTGCACCGTCTGTACCTTGTAAAATTTCAAATGGATCTCAGAATGATGTGGCTTAGATGCCTTCTGGATTGGCTGACATCCCAATTACATTATTCACCGCAAACTATTTTGGATGTTTTTAATTAAGACTTGGTAGTTAACATTAAGAATTGTAAATTTTGCTATTTCTGTAAGAAATTTTGTTGTACAAGCTAGCTACACTACACACTGTTAGCAGGGTGTTTGTCCCATGGGAGAAGTATGACATTTTTATCATTTGCCCTTTTGTACTCTTCTTAGTCATCACCAGAATGTATTGCTCCCAAAAAACAGATGTCAAAAAATTGCAGGAATAACAATACTTAATATATATATATATATATATATATATATATATATATATATATATATATATATATATATATATATATATATATTTATGTTGATAATATTCATGACATTGTGGAAAGGATTTTTTTCAAGGCAGGTCTTAAATGGTTTCTAATAGGAAAGTCAAAATCAATCATTTGGTTTCTATATTTAATAATCATTTTATCATCTTTTTGCCAATATTTGGAGTAACTCACTGCATGCATATTCCCAGAAAACTGTGATATATGGATAGGTTTATAGATGTAGGTTAACTTAAAAACTTACAAGTCTATAGATATTAGGTCAGTTTGTGCTAATTACATGTTTGCTTAGTTTATGTTACGGAAAACTCTCTTTGCCCAAAGTATCGTTCACTGTTGCATTAACCTTGTAAATATTTACACTTCGTAGAAAGAATGCAATATTCAGTTTTTCACTTTTGCAAGGTATGTTTATAGATGAATACCAAGTAAACACAATATATCTCCATATAAAAATTTTGACAACAGAGACTAAAAATGCCTCTCAGAAAAAAATAAGTCACAAATAATGTAAATTATGAAATATACTGGTCTTATTTTCAACTTTTCTTAACCAGTAGGCTAAATTGACTAATATGCAAGAATCCTCATGTTTTGTGGACAGATTAAAGCCTGTGGGGGTGAGGGTGACCATATTGTAGGGAAAAGTTTTACATAGGAATATAATGAACAAAATCTTGCAGACTAGAAAAGAACAAGACCACAAATTGTAAGATTAATAGTCAAGCCTCATGTCATGTATTTAAATCATTATCTGTTGGGACCAGAATTTATACACAGTATTTTGCTGAATTTTACATATGAATATAAAATAATATCAAAACCAGTGGAGCCATAATTACTGGTACACAGTTTAATTTGCAAGCATCTTCATAGGTAGATTGAACTTGGACAAATCATTGCCTCTAAGGCTTGGTTAAGCCATAACACAAGGTCAGTTTTACACTTAATTCGATGGACGACAAGTAAAATACAAGCTTTCCTAGGTTGCTGAATTCATGGCCCTGAAAGTGAAGAAAAACTTGACTCATGTGAGCTTTGTTGCCCGTTAGCCTGGTGTTCATACTCATGTGAGCATCCTTATGTCCCTACTCATGTGAACATTGTTGAGTCCCTATTCTTGTGAGCATTGCTGTGTACCTATTCATGTGAGCATTGTTGTGTCCCTATTCATGTGAGCATTGTTGTGTCCCTATTCATGTGAGCATTGTTGTGTCCCTACTCATGCGAGCATTGTTGTGTTCCTACTCATGTGATCATTGTTGTGTTCCTACTCATGTGAGCATTGTTGTGTTCCTACTCATGTGAGCATTGTTGTGTTCCTACTCATGTGAGCATTGTTGTATCCCTACTCATGTGAGCATTGTTGTGTCCCTACTCATGTGAGCATTGTGTCCCTACTCATGCGAGCATTGTTGTGTTCCTACTCATGTGAACATTGTTGCCCATTAGCCTTGTGTTCCTACTCTGTACCCTTATTCTTTGTCTCTTTACAGATTCTGCTACACAGAATGTAGATAAGCATCATAAAACGTAGTAGTATTCTTGGTTTCCTTAAAACTTACTGCAACATAAAGCGAATAGTAAAGAAAGTGGGATACATACATATAAAACACAATATTATTGACATTGGAACAAATATATACATCAGACCATTTGAGAAGCTGAACTTTTAGTGCATTTAAAATGCTATAGGGGAGATTCATGCTATGTTTTCACTTAAATTTTGATAATTTGCAAACTCAGCTGATATTTTTGGTGGAGGTTATTGACCTGTTAGCTAGAGAGAACAGGGCATTTCCTCTCCACCTTATTTTCACCCCAGTGATGAAGCATTGTGATAAACCTTTCTTCTGCAGAGGAATAAACATCAATGTCTGCCATATACCCATCAGCCACATGCTGCATTACATCATACAAATTCTTCCAGCTCTCTAAATTCTTTTAAATATCTCATAATCTAACAGGTCCTAGCAAGTAATTTTCCAGAAAATGTTATGCCCAGGTCTCTTGCTAGGTAATGGGATTATTTGCAGAGTCCTTGAGTCATAACAGCAATGTTGTGCGGAATGTTGGCACGTGCCCAGATACATTATCTAGCAAGACAACAGAAAAAAGATGTGTATTCTGTCTAAGCCTCCCACACTATTCCTCTACTCCATAATCACAGCATCTAGTACAGAAGGCTGCTGTCAAACCCTCTCACAATCAGAATCAGACTCTATTTAAACTATTAAAAATGATGTGCAATAAACACTTAGCCACATGACAGTAATTACACATCACAAATATCTACAATGGAAACATGGTTTTTTATTTGCATTTCTTGCAGATGCTCCAAAAAATGTATAATATACCCTTGTTTTACAAAATTACCCACAATTTTTTGCAAGAATTTGATTGGACACTAGTGATCATAACATGGCAGGTTGTTTGATGATAACTGGTTTTGACAGAATGATCTGGCAACTGAGCATTTCCCCATTTGTTGAACTATTCTGGCAGATTTGAAGAAGTTTAATTTTGTTAACTGACAAACACTTGTTAACACTTGAGAAGACTTTCATTCAGTAGTTATAAGTGCCATAAACTTCAATTTAAATCATCTATCACATGCCTTCACTAAGAGACTCTGTGATGAAAGTGAAGTTAATATTTCCTACTTACTTCACATCTTGTCTGTAGAATAATCACAACTGTTTTTTTAACTTCATTGACTTACATTTGTGGGGTATGTCAATTGAAAGAATAGGCTGACCTACTTCCATTATTTTGGTTTATTTGAAATAGTTTCTTCGGTTTAATTAGAAATGGCATCTGCAAGCAGTTTTCTCATTTGTGCACCTACATATGTTTTATCTCAATCTAGATTCACATGTCTTGCCAATATATATTTGAACTACATTTAGAATGTCTTTCCAAGAATATCTGATTATAGACAATAAAAATGTTTTAAGTTTTGGATGATAGTGTTTATTGACCATTCAGTGCAGAAATCTAGATAAAAGAACATAAATTTTCCCTGTAAATCAGTCATTACTTGTAAAAACACCAGGGATTATGTTAACATCGCAGTAAATCTTTTTCTGTATCATTTTAGACTGGTGACCTACTCAGACACAAAATCCAGCACCGCCCTGATCGACAGGTCCTTGTACAGCAGCACATTCTAGAAGGTCTGTAGACACTTAAGTCTACTAATAACAAACAACTTGAATTGTCTTTGATGGTGATAATTAACTTCAGGGAATGAAAATTTGTTCCCCCATATCTAATCAGTGTTATAGCTCTTAGAGCTATTATAAAGTTATGTCCATAAAATGAAAGAAAAAGGATACAGCATTGTCTGACATTGCCTATCAGAAGTTATCACCAATCACTTTATTCTTGTTCAAAAATGTATAATGATTGGTAAATCTATTCAAGGTAATATGGCAGGGCTCGACATTAACTTTTTTACCTACTTGTCCATTCGGACAAGTGACCAAGACATTTACTTATCCGAACTTCCACTTCACTTGTCCGAAAAATTTTCAATAAAGATCTAATACTGTTAACTGAAAAACTAAAAATAAAGTCCATTACATGTGCGTGATGTTATTTATAAATACAACAAACACATAAAACAAAATTTTATCTAGACTTTCTGTCCTGACAACATAAATGCTGTCAACATAAAACAGAATCCAAACTTCATCAGTTCCATGCCTTTCCAGTAGTATGCAATTAGTGAACTTCGATCCCGATCAAGTGTACTCAATTACATAGCAATCTATATCGTGATCGAAGTTCGGTTTTTATGTACTGTTTCCGTCTTAAAGTACCTGTAAACTTTCAACAGTTGTTCTTTTGAATATTTAGAGACTTATTTACATAAAAATGCACTTGTCCAACTGGACAAGTGTTAATGTCGAGCCCTTTATGGCTATTTCAGTTTTCAAAAGCAGAACATTCAATTTAGACTTTTGGCAAAGCATCATATAACACTATATAATAAGATGTTTTAGCCTATCCTCACTGTTTCCAAAAACATAAAAATTTTGAAATTTTTTTTTGTAATTTTATTATTTTGATTTCATAATGAAGAAGATAGGCATTTTGCTTCATTAGAGGACAACAATATTTTCCATCTTGATCAAAATAGAAATTACCTAAATTCTTGAAATAAGATGAATTATAATTGTTAGCAAAACCTGTGCTGATTTCAGACACCAAAATTGATCCCTCCCTACACGAGCGACAACGTAAGCTGAAGAGAGCTCGAATCGCTGATGATCTGAATGACAAACTCTCTCACAGACCAGGCCCACTGGAGCTAGTAGAGGGCAACATTCTACAGACAGACAATGAAACTTTCAGGACAGCTCTTCAGGGTATGTAGGCTAGAGTTCTGCTTGAAACTTTTAATGTATACTTGTAAATCTTTTCTTTCTAGAAACATGTATGTTGATGTCATTATAAAGCTGATATGGGATACTTTGATGCACCTAGTTAAGTCCCAGTCACATTTCCAAAAATGACCAATGCTTTTTGAGACAAAAATGGGATTCTTTGGGCAAAAGTTGGCAGCTCATCGGCCATTGTCTTGCCTGATTTTGGCCTCTTTTTTCGTCAGCCGATCAATTGCGTCCATCTGGCCCAATTATAATTTTTTCTGTGTTGTGACCAGTTTCTTCAATTGATGCAGTCATTGAATAGTCCATTGACCAACACTCAATCATTATCAGACCATCAGCAGACAGTTTGTTAACTCGGTTGTCGGTTGGTCGACATTTAGATATTCAGTTTTCGTAAATGTCGGCTGACAGTGAAAATCAAACTGTGGCTCAGCACTCCATGATCGGATGTTGGTTGGTTGACTTTTAAATATTTAAACTTTCAAAGTCATTGATGTTCTGCTCTGCGTTGCCCGATACTAGTGTCAGCCAATCATGTTTTTTAGCCAATGATATGAGAAAAATTTGGTTGCCCGACCATCAGCTTAAATGTGACCTATTTATTATGGATTATCATAAAACTTTTTTTTTCTTCATTTCAGCTGGATCAATAAAATTCAACAGAACATTTGATGAGGACTCAGAGTCAAATCTGGGATTTGAGGATGAAAGCACAACAACCAGTGATGGTGTCCCCTCCCCATGTGATTCCAGTATGTCCGATATCTGTAGTCCCCCCATCATACCCCCAGCCCCTGAGCTACCAGCTGCCCTGAAGTTCCAACAGTTGGGAACCCTCCCCAGTACATTCACTTCTGGGGTAACACTGACTAATGTGACAGGAGTAACAGGAGCTAATGCTTTGACTTCATTTGCCAAATTGTCACCCATTACAACTCAATCATTCAGTGTTACAAGTACTGCCCCTGTGAATTCTAATGGAGTGGCCATTTTGAATGGAACAACAACTAAATTGGGCAATGGACACAATTCTTCTAATGCTAATAAGAATAGACCTAAGAAACCAAAACCGAAAGCTCAACCAAAAACAAAAGTGATTAAATTTCATGAGTACAAAGGACCTCCGAATGTTGTGAAAACTCAGCCTGTTCCTCCTCAGTCCAGTAGCTCCTCTTCTGAGACTCCCTACCACATCATGCTACAACAGCAGCAGTTGTTTCTACAGTGGCAATTAGAATTTCAGTCAAAGAATGCTACAACAACACCTGGACGACCAGTAGTGGTGTCGACTCAGCAGACGGGGGCGGAGCAGCCAACTACCATACAAATGCAGACAACAAGTAGCAGTGTAGGGGTAGTCCCAGTGCTGACTTCACCTGTTGTGACATCTTCAACCAGTACTGTGAACACGCAGACCACCATGCAGGGACAGCCTCAACTGGCTTCCCCTCCAATACAGACAATAGTTCAACAGGCAGTGAAGCCTGCACAAACCACAGTTCTTCACACACAGCCACAGGTTCAGGTTCATACTCAACTCCAGGGACAACCCATGGTGCAGACTCAGCCACAGATTTCTCTTCAAGCTCAGCCAGGAATTCAAGTGCAATCCTCTGGACATTCAACTGTTCAGATTAAGTCCCCTGTGGTGGCTAAGCCAGCTCCTATTGTGACTCAATTGCAAAGCTCCCTCCCAGTTCAGTCTTCACCAGCTCAAAGCAAACCTCTTGTTCAGACAAAGAAAGTCATGCAAGGCCAGCCACCAGTGCAGTTGCAGTCCATTATTCCAGGAAAGCAACAACAACAGAAAACTGCCCAGAGAGCAAGGCCTGTGCTACAGAACACTAAAAATTCCCCTGGAAATATAACTAAACCTCTTGTAAATCTGGAGGACATGAAAGTGGCTGAATTGAAGGCTGAACTTAAAAAGCGAAATTTGACTGTTTCTGGTGCTAAACCTCAGCTGATTGAGAGGTTGAAACCATATTTAGATGTTACAATATCACCAGGTTCCTCTGCAAATAATTTAGCAGACATGAAGAGGTTACCAGTCCGTGGTGTTGTGAGTGTTCAACCTTTATCCATGTCAACGTCATCACCCGCAATTCTTTCAACCTCAGATGAGGTAGCTATGTCATCCACATCACCTCCTATATCACCAACGATCAAAGATAAGATCTTTAATCCTTTGTCACCAGAGGTGATGGACATCGCTCCTCCCACTAGTGTCCTAACAGCTCAGATGAAGAGCAGTCTTCACTCAGCTAGCACTGGCTCTATACCTATGGCTGTGGACAACTCCCGGCCTCCATCAGTCAACCCAGACATCGCCATGGATGTGGACAATTCTCTAGATTTTTCGAATTTTATTGATTTAAATCAAGCAAATTCATCAGCTACATCAGTCCCTCCTACAGTTACACTTACAACAACAGTTGCATCCATTCATTCATCCCAACCAACCAATGTGACCAGTCCAACAGTTACATTGGACAATACAACCCAAGCATCACCACAACATGTGCAGGAGGAAATCCTGCAGCAACAGAGAATAAAAATTGCTCAACTTCAACAGCAGCTGGAAGAATCTCAGAAGATCTTACAACAGCAGATGCAGCAACAGCAACTGCAACAGCAGATGCAGCATAATCCCCGCCAGACAACAACACCACCACAGGCAACACAACAACCTACTTCCCCACGACAGATACACCAGATTGTGCAGCAACCTGCATCCCAAGCTCATAGTATACAAGTAATACAGAAACCCACATCACCACAGATACATCTTGTCAAACAGCCCACATCACCACCACAGTTACAGCAGACCTCTCCCATAATGCAACAGGGGCAGCCACTCTCACCACCACAGCTCCCACAACAGGTACAGATCATACATGCACCCACTGGACAACAACACACATTAAATGCCATCAAGATAGAGACAGACTGCAAAGCACCACAGCAACCAAACACAAAGATGGTACAGATAGGTGCTCCTCAGACTATATCTCTGGTGGACAGCTCAGGTCTACCCTTAACAATACCTGTTGTATCTCAGGGGATGCAGTCTATCCTAATGCCTAACTTGGTGGACAAAACAACCAAACACAACCTGGAAAATTTTGTGGTGAGCCATGGACTGAACAGGAGTTTGAACATTGCCACAAAGCCAAGCACCAGTAGCTCATCAGTACAACAGGCATTCACTGGGCGGACCATTACGCTGTCCCCCATTAATGGCATCAGCTCAAGGTAAGTCACATGACACTGTATTTTCCAGTTTAAATTATCTAACATGTGTATGAATTAAATCATTTAAGTGTTGCCTGAGTTGTAATCATGGGAATGTTTTTGTGTTTTGACCTTCTTGATGATAATTATACTCCATAAAAAAGTTAAGAAAACACCATGTCTGTTTGTCTATGTGTCCATTCATCCTGCTATATGTATGGGCCATAACTTTGTAACACATTTTTGTTAGAAGTTCATACTTTGCACAAAGGTTCTTTATGACCAGAGGGCGTATCTTGATCATGACCCATGTCATTTGGAAAAGGTCATGGTCACAGAGTGCAGAAGTGTATGAGTCATAATTTTGTAATTGAGAGACATTAAATCATAATTAAGATGATTATAATTCCTTATGACCAAAAGTTTCACATAAGCATGTTTTGAGAGCACCAGTTGGGGAATA
Organism: Saccostrea echinata; assembly: GCF_033153115.1. NCBI lineage: Eukaryota > Metazoa > Mollusca > Bivalvia > Ostreida > Ostreidae > Saccostrea > Saccostrea echinata. The sequence goes on along the minus strand of NW_026889802.1, from coordinate 545,839 downwards.
TTAGGTCCATTAGTATGCCTTTGTTTGATTTATTTAAGACATTATGCTTGAAAGGATGATACAGGATTGGCAGTGGAAGACATCGATATGTCAGGCTGTATTAACCTATGTATTTCAATGTCTCTAAAGTTTATCAACAAAACTTAAGACAGAGCTATATGCATGTTCATTGATGAAGCACTGTTTATAAATCTCCCAATATTTTGGGATTGTTCCAGCTGTTTATTTAGTCTTCAAATCAAAGTCTCATACATAAGAACTTATCAGGGCAAAATGCATTACACAAAAAAGTTTTAATTTATATGCTACACATCTGCTCCAGATTTATTCTTTGCATACTACAAGTAATGGTTTATGAAATGTTCATGCCCAAATAAAAGACATGCCACTTCAAGTCTTTTACTAGCCTGCTGACAGTAAAAACTGCTTACGATTTTCATAAAAGATTTTCTCTTAGAATTTGTTGTGTTTGTATAGTAAAACTTGGTTATAATGAAGTCACTGGGATCTGTGAAATTACTTCGCTTTATCCGTAATTTGTTATATCCGTATAAGGAATTCATAAAATTTATATAGCTGGGGATCCAAGAAAACTTCGCTATATCCTTGAATTCGTAATATCCGTGTTCATACTAAACGAGTTTTACTGTACAGAATTTTGGGTGTCGTAAAAATGTATTGAAATCAATTTTTTGAATTTTTTTTTTTTTTTAGCAAAACAACATCACTGCCATCTTCCCCTGTGGAAGGAAAAAGTCAAATTCTGCGGACAACCTCTAACCCCTTCTTTGTTCCGATGAGGAAAGAACCTCCTAATTATGATGATGCAGTAAAAAATCTGGCTAATAAGGTACTCCCAGATGCAGAAATATATCATGACTCTTAAATAATTTCTAAAAGTAAATTTTATGTGCTGTCATGAGTGAATTTAGTTTAAAATTTAAGTAAAATGTCCTTGTTTGTTTCAAGGGTCAGAATTTATCTTTGGTTGATAACAATGTTGCCCCGAAGACTTCTGTCAAAAGTCAGGCTATGGATGATGTTCTAGAGATTCTCATAAGGAATGGAGGTAATATTGTTTGCATATTTTATGATCCCTCTCCCCACAGATAATTTTTGATGGTGTGGGGGATACATAATCACTGTCAGGCAGTGTTTATCATGATGCCCTATAACTTTTCATTGAAGAATCATCAGAAATTCATAGTATAGACAAAATTCTTCATGAATTGAGAGTGTGTGTTTTTCCAAACCCAAGGTCATTTGTACTATGTCATAGTGAAGAAAAACTTAATTTTTTTTTCTAGGCAACAGCTCGATAAGTATTGCTTATACCTGACACTGTTTTTTTTTTTTTATGATCTCATGTAGTTCAAGGTTACATGGATTACAAGTGTCAAATTTTTGTCCTAGTATATTTTTGCTGTGCAGCAATAGTAGAAAATCAAACATCACTTGAATTTGCTCTCAACATTAGGGTTTAGTCATAATTCTGAACCTAATTCATTAGGACAGGGTTACTTGGTCACTAGTGTAAAATTTTGTTTTGCTGATAGGCAGACAAATGCATGTAATTTGGAGTTTACAGTAAATTGCTCAAGAAGAGTTGTGTCAAAACCTTACAATTTTCACACTTGTTCACAAATGATGTGGCAATGTAAATTCTGGAAAATAACAGGATTCTTATATGAGCTATTTCCTAGTTTTGTTTTGAGTGTGTCTTCAAGACTGGAGAGTCAGTGGTGGGATTTTCAAGAAGTTGCTCACTGAATAAGATTTTGGTTAGGGATGTGCGATTTTATCGGTATACCGGTATATCGCAATTTTTTATTGCGTGATACGTATCGTGATACGGAGACTAAAATACCGATATTTGGTACATAACTATAGATTCCGGAAATTATTCATTTATTTGTTCAAACTATTGAATGGCAATTACAGGAAGTGTAAAAAATGTTGAAAACAATTAAACAATGGCATCAAAACATGCTTCATATTAAATAAATGAAAATTTAAAAAGTAAAGTTATGTTTTTATAGCATATTTTTAAGAAATGTTATGGAAATTCATATAAATTTGTAGTAAAAATTGTGTGTAAAAAAAATCACGATTTATCGGGATATTTTTGGGGGAAAATCGTGATATATCACGATACAAAATTTTTGCCGATACCCATCCCTAATTTTGGTGCAATTTTTGATGTGAATTTATGTTTTGAGGTGCTATAAAATGTTACATAATTTTTTTTTCAGAACTGCCCCCTAGTGCAGCCCAGGAACCTCCACCAACCCCCAAGACACAGACCTCCTCCATCATCACAGCAACATCTGAAAAAGAGGTGCCTTGTTCGAAATTCAAGTTCTCCATTTTTAATGCTTCTACAGCTGCCACTACCACTACAGTCAGTGCTAACTTGGCGGCTGACACTAGGGATGTGTATTCACTGCTGAATGGACCAATTACTGCCACTCCCTCAGTGGCTGTAAAAAGGGAGTGTGATACTCCACCTTCATTTGTTTTAAATGAACAAACTGACAGCAAAGACTTAGGTCTGGACATTCAGGAAATGCTGAACCAGGACCTAACCTCAATGGACTGGGCAGACGATGCCCCATTTTCACTAGACCTCACTGATACCTCCACCATGCAAACAGACCAAGACAAAATGGGAACCTCAAAAGACATCCTAAGTGTGCCAACCGATGAAAATTCTAAAAACAATTTGCATGGCTCAGAGCCAGATCTAGCAGCCTTGGGAATAAATGACACAGAGAGTGTGAATATGGATGTTTCTGATTGGTTGGATGTCATCATGCCCTCCACTGGTTTGACCCCCCTTAGTGCTAATGCCCCTGTGCAGTTCCCTTCGGACCCCATACTCACTCCTAAGACACAGCAGGAGGTGCTGGACCTCTTTAGTTTTGAGGAATGTGAGTTTGGAACACCAACAGACTTACAGACAGGGATCAACTGGGAAAAGTTAACCAGCTCTTCAAATTAGAGGTTTATAGAATAAACAATGGATGATTTGAGCAATTGAGAATTGGGTTTGAACTTGGTTGTCGAGTTCTACATGTATATGTTAAGGATTCTCCATATTATTTTGTATGTAATTGTTATTGATTTAATTTAACAGTTTTATGGTGTGATTAATATATAAAATGCTCTTTCAAGCTTGGACCAATTTTAAGGGAGACACACATCAGAATCTTCTGGAAATCTTATAGAGTAGTTTTTACAGTATAAAATACAAGGTTCGACAATGTTAAAGACCAACAGAATTGTTAGAAAAGGTGTGCATGTATTTGAATTTTGACTTTTATAGCTTATTATCTTTGGCAGTTTTGCCTTTTCAAGCTTTTTGCAGTGCTCTTTTTGAGATTAAAGCCATATATTAATGTTTTTTTTCTAATATTGAATTGTATTTTTCTTGGATTTTTGAATTCAGTCACTGATTTGGACCTCTCTATATATAGCTGTAGTAGGAGTGTGTCCCCTTCCTTCTTGTTCAGTAAAACATTGACTGCAAATCAGCTGCTATGTGTTTTGGGTCCACATATATATCGGATTGTTTACATATTGCATTGAATCTATTTATAGCAGCAGGTGTGCAGTCACTGTGTTACTTAGCTCTTTTTATCATGTATCATTTTACACAAAATTCATAGCTGTGTTCAAATGCATTCCATCCAGCAAACCTTGACAGAATTCTACACCCCCACCCAGCATCGTGGATTTACCAGTTTCTGTTCACTGTTATGGGGACCATATTAAGAACCAAAATCTTCCTCAAAGTCTGCAAATTTACCTGAAATTGATTCTGAAGTAATTTGCAGACATTCTGATTTATTCATTTGTTATAAAGAATCTTTAAATCATTTACATAACACATCTCAAAAAAACGCTTGAGTAATTTAGAATGGGACTTGCTTAACTAGAGATCTTTTTATTGGTTTATAATTTTTGAAAAATCTTGGACATTATTAGTTGTAATTTGGAAGGGGGGTTGATGTTTTGCCAAAAATTTTTTAGTCTGTGGTATAGGAGAGGAAAATTATTTGAAAATTAATGGTTCAGAGAACTTGTTTGATACATTCCCCACTCTGGTAGCCCCACTTTGCACATTTCCTTATCAGAGAACAAAACACACCCTCTTTTCTACATTCTATTTATTATTATTTTTTTGTGAATTTCAGTAGTAGATAATGATAGGACAAGCATATTTTATGAGACATGGATAGAGTATAAAACTGGGTGGAACTTGTTTTCAAATACAAAAGGGCAATTTTTTTTTTGTATGTTCACTTTTAAGAGGGCACCTATTCCTGACTGATTTTAAAGTGCTGTATATTTATTTGATTACACTCAATGTGCTACATTCATTTCACCCTATTCTTACACAGCCATTGTAATATCACCCCAATGCTTACTAACAGTGGTCTTCTACTATTTTATGTGTTAGAAATTTGAATGTTAGTAAAAATGTACTTGGATTAAAACCAGCTGATAAGAATAAGTGCAATAGAACTTGATCATTATTTGTGAGTTGTTGTTCTGTTATTTCTTTTTTGATGTTCTATATTGAACTGGAAACAGATCCTATTGATAACTGAATTCTAAATATTGACTCTGTCAGTCAGAACAGGGCTTCACAGTGTAACAAATCGGATAAATGTGTGCTTTGTAATAGTAGTCAGGCAAAAGAAAGATACTGTAAAAATTCCTGGTTCATGAATTTATTGTTGATAAGTGATGTAGAGTAGACAACATATAATTGTTTTGTGAGAAATTATTTAATGGAGGATAATTTCAGTAGAAAGGTCTTCCAGAATTTTTCATTTGCCAGTTAAACCCACAACCAACGACTGTTTAAACATCTAAGTGCCTTCCTTTAATGCTTGTTAGAACATATTACTGGTACCGGTATATGATTGTTAAAGAGTTGAAATTTTAAAGTCTGAAGTTTCAGTTCTACTATGTAAATTTCACAATACTTTTCAGGTCTTATGCCTGTCCCAGAGATGGATAAATGATATCATTCCATTTGTCAAGAATTTTACTTCTTCTGCCCTATTTGGTATTAAGCTAATAACACAGCATCAAACTTTGTCATACAATTTCTTAATTTACATATTAAACACAAATTCACGTTCAAATTCTGCAGAATTGAAGAAATATTATCCAGTACATTTTCAAATGAATGTATTTCGATTGGCTAACATTTTACAAATCATATTTTAAACATGGCACCTTCAGGCTTTCAATTTTTTTTCGATTACCGGTAAAATGAAATACTGGGTAATTTTATTCCAATATTATGTATAAAAATACATTCATTAAATTGTATGAAAAATTGGTCTGGGGCAGGTCATGCCCATCATGGTTCTGCATGGTTCTTTCAAAATTACATTTTAGTAATTTAACAGGTAGAACAAATATATTTAAATACACTAAAATAACTGCTTTACTCAGTGTAGTTATGTAATGTGTTTATGTATATTATACTGTATAGAAATGAAATTTTCATTATTACACATACTTAAATCTGTTTTAAAGTTGATGACTTTCAAGTTAATAGACATTCTCTGTGATTTACTTCTTGTACATACTGTATAGCTATAAAGGTTTTACGTTAAGTTGATAATTTACATGGAGCAGACATTAGCTCATGCATCAAACATAGAGTTTTTGAATTATGCGTGTTAATTGCTGTGTGTATGTACACATAGAGTAATATATTCACATTGTTAGATCACATTTATTGTTGGAGTTTCTTTGTGATGATTGTTGTTTATTTATTTTGTATCTGTCATTTTCAACTGACTTTAAAAACATACAAGCACTGAATATTGATGTTACGTTTGGATCTTCTAAGACAAAACAGCAGTAATCATGAAAAGTAGACCTTCTCTCACATCAGGTTTCTTCACGGATTTCTTTTGATGCTATCTTTTCCCCCAAAATTATGCATTTAATTATGAGTGTAAAAAGATGAAGAATTGCCATTTCTTAGCACTTCTTGTATTTTGCTAAAGCTGTAATTTCTTCCTAGGATAAGCAAAATGCTAATTCCTGATTATTTTTCTTAACAATTCTTATGGCAGATAATTAGGGATATTATTTCTGTTTACAATAAATTGTAATAGCAGTTTATCTGCTAAAGGTCATATATCCTTAAATCAACAATTTTACTTTCCACAGTTCTACTCAAGGTCATTTCTCAGATGTCAAGGTCATTCTGGGTATATAAACTGTCCATTGATATGGATTAGCTTTCAGTAGAATTTCTGTGTATGACCTGAGGTTGTGTGTAACATTTACTTTGGGATAATTCTGCAAGGTCCTTAAGGTTTTGTAACTCAGATCTTTTCTGAAACCTTAATCTCGTTAAGTAAGCAAGCATCTGGGATCATCCATGCATTTGACGGCTTCAGTATATTTCCTTTATGTTAGGTAAAGTCTTATTTTATTCTCTGTAGTATTATTGACATTCCGACTGAAATATTTTTTATCTTTCTCTCTCTCTCCTGGTTTGCTATGTTTTTTTGCTTCATAGTCAAAGCTTGTATTGTGAGAGAATCCCCGTACTTAATCCCCAGGTTGTTGTCTAGAACATATCATTTACATGTGGTACAGCAGCTCTTTGTATTTTGCATGATTAGTATTATGCTTTTAGTTTTAAGATTAAAAGCCTTCACTAACATCTTTTTCTAGTAGTGCTGTTAAGTAATTTTATCTTGAAATAGGTAGTTCTTATAGAATTATTGAAAGTAATTAAGTTAGATCACATGCCCCACATTGCTTACTATACCTTTGATTAATGAAAGGATAATCAATGTACACAATTGAAGGTTGCAGTTAATGTGAAAGATTATTTTGAAATAAATGGTCATTTTTTAGTTATTGTTTTATAAATAATGATATTTGGCCAAAAATCGATGTTAAACAAAAGTGATCCTATTTTAAAGGTTAAGCATTGTTTGTTATAGAGCCTGTTTAAGACTGCTAGTGTCCTAATTGTTAATCACACTGTGATGTTGTGAAAACCCTTTGAGGTATTCTCTTTAAAGTCATATGTTTGTGCCAAATATGTTGTAGATAAATAGATCTCACATTCATGTCACCATGAATGCTGTGGATATTGACCCCTTTCTGTTGTGTATATAGTAATTGTGGTAACTGCAACATGCACCTGACGTCAATAGCACTCTCTGCTTTGTCCCCAGTTGAGTTGTATGTGGTGGCTAGTATAATTTTTTTTTGTACATACCTTTGACTTTGATATCATACACTGTACATGCTGTCTTAAAGACCCAAATAAACTCAGCTTGATGTTACCATGGTGTTTTTTTTTTATCTATATAAAAAATTGTATAGAGTGAATTGTTCAATTCTTGTATTGAAAAGAAACAAAAATAAAATTTAGCTGTCCTACACCTTTCCTCCATCTTTATTAAGGAACATTTAAAAATTGGTTCTTTTTAATGTATAGAAGGAACTTCATCCTCTAAAATATCAATTTTTTTTTCTTTGATCTTGGTTAAGGGTAAAGATGAAGCCCTTTGGTCATAAGCAAATTTTAATTGTTTGAATTTATCATGGAAGTATTAGTATTGCAAAGTTGTAGTCCCAAAAATAGTTTTGTTTTCAAATCTGTGACCATTCCATGTCTTAATGGCATTGCTTTAGAAATTTCAACATGTCAAAAATTTCATCTACATCAAGGATCAAGATATTGTGTTATAATCCCAGCATTACAAAGTAATGTTCCTGACAGGAATGTACACTTTGAACCCTATGACCTTGGCTTTTACTGACCGACCTGTCACCGTAGCTCAAGGTCATCTTAAGTATATGAACTATTTTAAAGGCTTGGTGTAATGTGGGAGCAATATGTTGATCCCTATGTATGTGTAGCACTATTGTAGCACTATAAATGGAGATGAAAAGAGTTGATGGAAAGAGAGATGTAAAGGTTCAGCATTGCATTCTGATATTTCATATTGTTTCATAAAAGCAACAAAACATTGACTGCTATCAATTTAGAGGATTTTCAAGATTTACGTGTAACTTCTCTCTGCTGTGTAACACTATATATATATATATATATATATATATATATATATATATATATATATATATATATATATATATATATATATATATATATATTTGATATCTTATATATTTTAATTTGATCAGAAATGACAAGAGTTAACTTACTCTAATACATTATAATTATCTTTAGCACATGTGGTGGATGTTGTCCTTACTAAGCCACAGTGTGTGTATCAATGTTTGTTTGTGGTTTAACGTCCCTCTCGATAATCTTTCACTCATATGGAGACACCACCACTTGCTGGTGGAGGGCTGCAAATTTTGACCTATACTCAGCACTCAGGGCCATTGAGCAGTGAGGAATCTTTTTCGTGCCAGCACCTACTGCGACACTGGACCCCGGTTTATACGGTCTCATCCGAAGGACCGGTCCCCACGTCCCTCTAACCACTGCGCCATGTGGACGAAGTGTATCAATGTAAAATCATTCATTAGAAACTAGAAGTATATGTGTACAGGTGGTGACTGTTCCATTAGCAATCTCTTGGAATTGATTAACAAGCAGGAGTCAATGGTCTTCTGAATGAGACCTTAAAAACCAAAACCATGTATACATGTAATGACAGGCATTGACACTGAAAAAAAAAACCTCACTGCATCAACTGGAGTTCAAAGCGTATATCTAGGTCTAAATCTAGGACTTCACTTAAATATCTGATATCATGATGCAAGTAGAAAAGTCTTGATGTGATGCAATTAATTTGCCTATCATTATAACCCTAGTATGATGGTGGTTGGAAATATTTAAAATCATCAAAAGGTATAACTGTGACAAAAGTAGAGTGTTCCAAGGAATGCATATGTCGCCTGCTTTGTAGCATCATTAAAGATTATATAAATTTAAAGTTGGTGAGTTATTGATATGCTACTAAGTTAGGCATTTGCCTGAAAAGAAATAAAAAACATCCACAGGTAATAAGACCTGTAGATAGAATAAGATTTATCATATAAAATCCGACAATCAAATAGAAATACGATTGTCAAATCTTGAAACCTAAAATGAATAATGAATTTGATTTTTAGTTAATTAATGTGTGTTTAATCCAATTTCTTCCTCTAAAAGAGATTTCAGTCTATGTTAATCTAACAAAAAAAACTATAGTAAACTACAGTTAATTATACATATAGTTTACTTTAGTTAACTATACTGCAATTGTCAGTCTACAACAATCTTTTTGGTATATCAACCCAGATGTGTTTTCACAGTACTATAAATTTCTGAATGTGTGGTAACTATATACCATACAGTTTTAAAATACAGTGTCATGAGCTCATAAACATGCAATATAAATGCTAATTATCAAAACCCTGCCTCTCAAAATTCAAAAGACACAAGTTTAATCAACTGTGGGGCATTGTTTTGTTTTGCAAAGTAAGTCACAGGTCAAGGTCAAATGGACTGTAAAGCTGGAATTTTTTTTATGTTTCATGGCAAACAGTGCACTTGCTAAATAGCATAGATGACTTACCTCTTAGTTGTCAAAAATATGCTATATATTGGCATATTGAACTATTTTGAAAAGTAGGTCAAAGGTCAAGTTCAAGGGTCACAAGGTTGGTAACCATGATACCAGGTATTTTACAAAAGCCAAAGGGCTAAGCAATATATTTATATTTGCAAAATATTATCCATACCTCTAGACAGTTCTCTTTAAGATATTGACAGACAGACAGACAGACATCTAGACAAACAGATACCATGTAAAGTGATCCTTAAGTGTTGCTCTGCTCTGCAGGCACCACAAATAGAAATACAAAATCATTAATAGGTGCATGTTTATAATCAAAGAGGTAGGCATACATCTATATCATTGATGTTTTTCAGATATTAATAACTTTTTGTGTCACCTTCAGAGCCCCCCCCCCCCCACACACACACACACACTTTACCTAGCGCTGGCATCTGTCTGTCTATCCATCATCTGTCACAACTTATATCTTGAGAACTATCAGCGATATGGATTTGATATTTTGGTCATGTGTAATTGCCTGGCACTATTGTTTTTGTGAAATGCTATGGTAACTGATGTCGTGACATTTCGACCTAACCTTTGACCTACTTATCAAAATAGTTCATAATGCCAATATACAGAATGCTTAGTATTTTAATTATGACATTTGAGAGGAAAGTCTGTACTATCCCATATGGCATGTGCATAGCGTTTCCTGAAACACAATTTAATTGATCACGGAAAATTCAAATAGTTTGTGACGTCATAGAAACAAGTCTTGATGTTAATCTGCTTCCAGAATTTGTCATTTTCAAACAATATATGTACATTTCTAGAGATTTTCAAAATTTGCCTTTTATGAGGGCAGAAATATGGCTTTTACCGCATATAGTTCTTTGTCTCTGTATACAAACAATTAAAACTAGAAATATGTCCATAGGATATGAATGCCCCGCCGAGGATATTTTAGTAATGCAACTATTTTAACACAAATTGAGAAAAGTGAGGTCAAGGTCAAAGGAAAGGTCAAGATAAAAAAAAATGTTGATGCAGTTGAATAGCTCTCATCAGTATGTATCAGCATATGAAGTTTGATAACACTATCTTGAATAGTATCTTTAAAACTGGGCTAAAAACTTATTTAAGAAAAGTGAGGTCAAGGTCAAAGGAAAGGTCAAGGTAAAAAATATTGATGCAGTTGAATAGCTCTCATCAGTATGTATCAGCATATGAAGTTTGTTAAAAATATCTTGAATGCTTTCATTAAAACTGAGCTAAACACTAATTTAAGAAAAGTGAGGTCAAGGTCAAAAGAAAGGTCAAGGTCAAAAAATGTTGATGCAGTTGAATAGCTTACATCAGTATGTATCAACATATGACGTTTGATTACACTATCTTGAATGGTATCTTTAAAACTGAGCTAAACACTAATTTAAGAAAAGGGAGGTCAAGGTCAAAGGAAAGGTCAAGGTAAAAAATATTGATGCAGTTGAATAGCTCTCATCAGTATGTATCAGCATATGAAGTTTGTTAAAAATATCTTGAATGCTTTCATTAAAACTGAGCTAAACACTAATTTAAGAAAAGTGAGGTCAAGGTCAAAAGAAAGGTCAAGGTCAAAAAATGTTGATGCAGTTGAATAGCTTACATCAGTATGTATCAACATATGACGTTTGATTACACTATCTTGAATGGTATCTTTAAAACTGAGCTAAACACTAATTTAAGAAAAGGGAGGTCAAGGTCAAAGGAAAGGTCAAGGTAAAAAAAATGTTGATGCAGTTGCAAAGCTCTCATCAATATCTATTAGCATATGAAGTTTGATAAAAATATCTTGGATAGTTTCTTTGAAACTGAGCTTTGAACAGAGCTAAACGCAAAGTGTGACGGAAGGACAGAAGGACGGAAGGATTGAAGACGGACATGACAAACACTATATGCCCCGGCCATATTCATGGCGGGGCATAAAAAAGCATATATGATAATAAATTCATATTAAAGTTTTTTGAAATATCCAAAAAAAAAAATTGGTTGGATAACTTTTCGTAATTCCGTTTGAAAAAAAAAAGGGGTACGGAAGCGTATTAGGGCCGCAGCAGTATCTTTTATTAATTTGTTTTAACAATTTATCAATTTGTTATAACAAATTATCAATTTGTTATAACAAATTATCAATTTGTTAAAACAATTTACTAATTTTTATAACAGATTACTAATTTGTTATAACAGATTAGTAATTTGTTATAACAAATTAATAATTTGATATAACAAATTATCAATTTGATATAACAAATTAGTAATTTGTTATAACAAATTAGTAATTTGATTTAACAAATTACTATTTTTGACAAAATATGAAGGTGTATACAGATCTACGGAAGCCAGATCAGATCAGAAATCTTATTTAATTCGGTTTTATGTAAACGTAAAGCATAAGCTTTGGAGAGCTTTTGATCAATATATTAATATGGATTTAGATCAATTAGCAACTTAGATTAAAGCACTTTATTTTTGGTTTTATTCTTACCGAAATTGAAGTTTTTTTTTTTTAATTTGATTTTGTTTTGTTTTGTTGTTGTTGCTTTTTTGGGGTTCTTTTTTTGAGTATGTTTCTTGGAATAAATGTCTCTGGTAGACAATTAAAAGAAAAGCTGCATGAAAGAATAGCTGCATCCCAGAGATTATGTACAGGAAATACAGAATGTTGGATCCTTCATACTGAGAAAAATTCGAAGTTCTGGACAACTAAATATGATTACAACGTCGTCCATTCAAATTAACACTTTTTTTTCCAAAGTCAACAAAGGGGTCAAAAGGGGAAATGACCTAATTTTTTCTTCTTTACACGTGTAATATTTTGTGTGTATTGTCATAACAAATTATATTGCTTAACGATTTCTTGTAAAATATATGAGTAGTCCCATATGAGGCAACCAGGATACAAATTACAAATGTATTTGAAGAAATAACTGTCAAAGTTTTCAGCCAATAATAAGTTATGAAGGCTTTAGTTGGACTTTAACGGCTTTTTCTAAAAGGCACGTACTTTGATTATAAAAATTACAAAATAACACAAGGTATCTGATTCCAAATTTTAGCAAGTACTACCCACTCAAGAATACTGTTTATTTTCGTTTTCAGAGAAGGTTATTACAGAGTGTTTATCATTTTTTCTGTGATAATTTATCTACAAATTCATTTTTGTCAATGTTGCCTTTATTGCCCCCAGCGTAAATTGGGGCCAAGGAGGTTCACCAGAGGAGCAGATTCAGGTTTTTTGCATTAGGAACGGTGGTTTATTTTAAAATATATTTTATTCATTATACATAAACTGGATTGAACAGTAGGCATAAATGCCTATAATACTCTCTCCATTTGTCTAAGTACATACATGCATAAAATTAATGGTACATTTAAAAATTGAAAAGCAGTACGTAAAGTAGATCATCATTTGGTGCATGTATATAATGAATCGAGGGGGGGGGGAGGACAAAATTCAATTAGAGCTCCTAAGAATAAGCAATTAGGAACCAAAGAATTTGATACATTGTATCTTTATAACAATAATGTTTGACAGTGAAAACTCTAAGTGCTAAAAAGATGTAAATCCAGTTTAACATATTAGCCAAAAACTGTAGCTGCAGAGCTTAATTTTTTTTTGTTTTAAAAAATCTAACTTATGATAAGATTTCTGATCTGAACTGGCTTCCATAGATCACTATACACCTTCACTTTATCAAAAATAGTACTTTGTTAAAACAAATTACTAATTTGTTATAACAAATTACTAATCTGTTATAACAAATTAATAATTTGTTATAACAAATTAGTAATTTGTTATAACAAGTTACTAATCTGTTATATCAAATTAATAATTTGTTATATCAAATAATTAATTTGTTAAAACAAATTACTAATCTTTATATCAAATTATTAATTTGTTATAACAAATTGATAATTTGTTATATCAAATTGATAATTTTTTATAACAAATTATTAATCTGTTAAAACAAATTACTAATTTGTTATATCAAATTATTAATTTGTTATAACAAATTACTAATTTGTTATAACAAATTACTAATTTGTTATAACAAATTACTAATTTGTTTTAACAAATTGATAAGTTGTTTAAACAAATTAAAAAAAGATACTGCTGCGGCCCTGATACGCTTCCGTAGTACGAATACTTCGTAGTACAAGTTACTTTTCATGAAACCGAAAGTAAGAATTATCACTTCCGGTTTATGTGGACCAGAGTTCAAGTTTAGTGTTGGGCCGAGAAAAAACGTGTTATATGCAAAAGCCAGTATGTTTATTCTTTTTTTTTATACACTAAATGAGATCTTAGTTGTCCTTTTCTGATATCTATCTGCTCCTTGTATGATATATATTATGTAAACAGTAACAAAGTATGACATTAAATTATGTCAAACAGGATACAGATCATGTTTAAAAAAAACAAAAAAAAAATGTATATATTAGTGCATGCAAAACTACATTCTGAATGTTTGTATAGTACTGGAAATTCTACCCCTAAAGCTACCAGAGTATGTTAGGAATACAGGAAAAAAGAATATCTTTGCAATATTGCAGGCATACAGCTGTCGATTTGTAAGAAATACCTTCTTAGTTTGTTTTTCAAAGTGACTTCAAGAATACAGGGCAATTATCAAAATTATTTTTGTTTGGAGTACTCCTAATCTCAGGGAGATTTGTCGAGACTAAAAATTTTGTACTGACGTCAGAAGCAAACAGAAGCATGTCTCAGAATTTAAAATTAACATGTTTGTTATGTTCTTCTTTGCTGTTTGGCAAGCTGAATGTCAGTATTTTCCATTTATTAATACCTTGATAGATGTGTTATACCTTCTTCAATATGAACATTAACCTTGACTTTTAACCTTTGTTTGTTTCACTAAATGTGACAAGAAAAATTATGACTTCAAGTGTGTGTGGTTCAGTTACAATTATTTATTAAAATATACTTCTCATAGAATATTTTTTGTGCATTTAAAGACATTTGTTTTCTCAATACATAGAAAATATTCTCTAACATGAATCACCAACTTGTATATACCCGGTATGTACAATGACATGTATTCTCAGTTTGTTTGTTTTTTTTTCAGGTTTCTTTCATACTGGTTTATTGGAGAATTATATAACATGCTATGAAATTAATAACTCTCATAAAATCATGATGATGAACCTGCATCAAGGAACCAAAACATAGAGGAATTTATACGTACACCTTAAAGTGATGTAGCCACAAGTTCCATAGGAATGGGAACCAAGGGTGGCATATCTTTGGTCAACTTTTGTGTCTTCAACCCCACTTATGGACCCAGGGAAGGAGAGGTCTAATTTTCTTAGCTATCCTTAAAAATTAAAAGATTATTATTTTTGGAAAACTCTTCTCTCAAAATGATTACCTGACTATTGTTTCTTGCGAGATCAAGAATATCTGTAAAATATTTCAGTGCACAAATTGTATTAACTTCCCTAAACTACCTAGATATGATGTCATAATAGCATATGACATCATGGCACTGCATCATTATGCCAAAATTATTTAAGCACTGAATTCTTATTTTTAGATGTCATCCAAAAATAAGAATTCAATGCTAATATTTACATTCTCTAATCTTCTCTCTTCATAATCCTTAATTTTGTTGATCTTTATTATGAATTTAGAACTGGTTTGCTTAAAAGACATAAGAGCCATTATGACATGGAAAGTTAAAAAATGCAAATGAATATTACGAGGGAAAAAAATGACAAATTTATTTTAATTCTACAATTTTTTTTTATGATAATAGGGAAATTGTTTTTAATTAAATTGAGCCAAAAATATACATTTTTAATTAGTGTTCCTAGAGTGTTGAAAATGCATATAGTTCCTACGTTGTATTCTACCATGCAGTGACAAGGTTTCATCCAATGAATTTCATAAAGAAAATTACTCCGATTGTAGATATCAACTTTAACAATCCTTTCATGTTGCATGTAGAACATTTTTACGTTAATGATAAATTCATTTGTCTTGATTAATTAATGTCATAAGCAGGGATGGGCATGATTACTGAAAAATGTAATCGATTAATAATCGATTACTTAGAGGAATTTTGTGTAATCGATTATTAATCGATTACACTCATTTTAGTCCTGTAATTGATTGTAATCGATTACTTTGTAAGATGTAATCGATTAATAATCGATTACCTCCAAGTTTTTATCCCTTCAGATATCAAAGCAATATTTAAATGGTAAATGTTGATGTTATCCACTGAAGTTTGAATGTGTTCCTGCAGTTTCAGAGCAGATTCTTTTAAGGTTTTATTCTGGCTAACATTCTCACTAAATGTGTGTATTAATTCTCACTGTATGTGTGTATTAATCCTGTTAATTTGTTTTATGTTATTATTGTTCATGACTGTATCCTGACATGGTAATTGTCAATAAAGTGAATTGAATTGAAATGACCAAATGAGGGATTCTCTACCATGGAAAGTGGAGACATGACTCCTACAATAAAATATGCCAAGGAATTAATTATGAATCCTTTCAACCTTGGATCTGAACCTCCATATTTATTGACTTTTTGCAAAAATTATTTAATACTGTATTGTGAATTACTTCATTAGAAGTATTTTGGCTGCCCGTATGTTGACAGTACACATTAAACATTCCTGTACGTGTCTTTAAAAAAAAAACAACAAGTAAATTAGAACTCTTAGTAATAAACATATAAATTAAATGGGTCTTTTAATAATCAAACTAATACCACAATCTCATTCTGTATTGAAATAAGTGTTTTGAGAGCTATTAATTGTTTTAATGATATTGTTTGTCTTCCATGGAATGAAAGTTAAACACTAGGTAGTTCACAGTTTACACCTCATTATCTGCAAATCATTGATGTCTCAGTCAATTAATTAGCGAAGATAAGCAAACACAGTGACACTCACTCCCTCTCTTACAGACACTTATAACCCCTCACTGATACAAAAGAAACCTTACAATTTTGAATGAAAACATGAGAATGATTTTGCAAATTTTAAAGTTACTAAAACACAAGTTTGAATTTGTTTAAACATTTTCAGATATGAATAAGTCTTTCCATCTTCTTCTTTTTCAAGTACAATGTAGTTTATTTACCAAATTATTTATATATAATATAGCACTTAAATCTGTTTTTGCTATTTACAATTTTCTATTACAAGACAAAGTTTTTCAACATCTGAAACATTAAAAAGGACATGCAGCAAGAGGACAGTGGGTCAAATGCAAAATGCACACGAAAATCTGTATATTTTATTAATAAATGGTTGAAATACACTTCTGAATTATTTAATACTAGACCAGAAGGTCTGTAATGCAAACTTTATTGAGAACATTATTAAACTTATGATAATAAAAGTTAGGAAATACAAACATTACACTAGGTGGTTTATATTTGATATTTATGTGTGACTGACTGGAAATAATTCTCCAAAATAACATCCATTTATGTATAAAATAATCGAAAGTAATCGAAAAAGTAATTATAATTACATTGAAAATTTTAGCTGTAATCGATTAAATTACGATTACAAGTAATCGAAAATCTCTTCGATTACAGATTACTGTCGATTACTTGAAAAAAAGTAATCATTACAATCGATTACGATTACTCGATTACGATTACCCCATCCCTGGTCATAAGCTTATTATAAATGTGCTGTTATGATGGTGAATATTTGGAATTAAAATACAGTTATTTCTTTCTCTTGTCTGATATGCAGCATATTTAAATAATAATAAAATCTAGAATGTTAAACATGTTAAATGTTCCCTCTTATGCACATGTTTAGATAAGAGTAAGAATTTATGAATTGTGTATAGAATTGACTGGTTAAAGTCATTAATTAGGATAAAAGTATGAATCTTTAAAAGGGGTATGTTCTCCAATTGAAATTTGCTAGGGAATTGTATGTTTATATCATTTTTTGTGTAAATTGTGACGAAGAGGGGAAAATACCCTCAGATGTGGGTGAAAGTTGAAATTTTCATGAAATATTTACCATACAAGTAAAATTCAGACTTCCCTGAGGATTGCAATAAGATTAATTGATATATGTAGCAAAAAGGACACAACAGTTATGTTTGTCACTTGTGCCAATATGATTTTTGTGCAACCTTTAGGAAAAAATCAGTGTGTTCCCGAAGAACCGGCTACCGACCAAATTGACCGCTTCAATTGGAAAATGCCACTTTGAAATAAAAAAAATCAAAATGTATTTGTTGCAAGGTCCACAGAAATTTGTCATAATCCTCAACCCAAAGCCTGTTTAGAATCGATCTCTAACCCTTTACTTTGAAATAAAGGGAAAACACCAAAAAATAAAATTGTGCATCACATGATCAACAGTCATGTGACTTCACAAAAATGCATTTTTACATACCTAATAAAACTCTTTTTGCAAACTGGCTGTACTTACATATCTAGTTTACAAATTGAAATAAAACCTAGCTTGAAATGAAATGGTGTGTTTTAAATGTATTTTAAAGCTTCGGACAACCTTATCATAGCTGCAAAGTTGCATATGAAATGAATGTTCAAACTCTGATGCTATTAATTTTTATTATTTAGGAGCACAAGAAGATAGTGTTCTTTCATCCAAAAGACACAGATATAGACAGTCAGATAAAACACATAGGTCTATGTGAGGCAATAGTAAGATTTGCAGAGTAAGTTATACAGTCGTAATTTTCTTTGAAAGTTGGATTATTTATTTTAAATTTATTCTTAGGTCAAAAGTTGCAACTCTGAGAATTTTTTCCTTTTTGTATTTTTTTAACAGAACATTTTCTGATAAACCATGTCAAAGTCTCCATACAACCAAACGAAGGCAGCTTTTCCTAGAACCAGAAAAAGACTTCTGGATGATCATGGTTAGTTCTTCAGTTCTATCCAAGTTGGAACAGATTGCTGTAAAGAAATTTACTTAAGAAATTTGATTGGACAATGAGATATCCATGGTATTTGAGATATAGATGTTCAAGATACCAAAGTTTAACTGTACTTTTGAAGGGATGTTCGAACTTATTTTTCAACTGATGTTTTGATGAATTACAATTGAACTTCGGTATCTCAAACACTGATATCTCAAATACCATGGATATGTCAAAGTGATTTGGAAGTCCCAACTGCTTATTCTTAAAGCATTTTACCTTCGATATCTCGAATCTTCGGGTATGTCAAATTTTTTCTGGGAGATAAAGAGGTTTGACTGTATTTAAAAATTAATCTTACAATTCCACAGACTGTAAGTGTACCCTTCACTGAGAAAACAAAGGATGGTCAGCCTGTGTATGAGTATCACGAGGAAGATGTTCAGGACCCTGTTTATGAAGCTATCCTACAACAAGCCTATAGAATGTTCCAGGTAACTATAGCTTTTCTTCAACAGGCCTCTGAGCATTGCGGTAAATTGGTAATCAGAATTTATCTAATAGCAATCAACCATATCAACTATATAATATAAGGTTTTATATGTAATTGTAGAGAGAGATATATAACACATTTATAAACTTTTATAAGGTTAGCCTGTAGCAGGCTTGGAGTGATTCAGGGTAGAGTTAAGCTAAACAGTATTATCAAAGGTCAGATGCAATCTGTACTACTGTATAATAATTATGGACTTGTGCTTGAATACCAATAAAACAGGAGAGAACTGTACATATAATAATTTTACTGTGATAAACATTGTACCTACTGAAAACTTCAAATCAGAACTTATTCTTTCTCTATTAGGGTTAATTAATCATTAATCGACAAAAATGACTCTTATAAATCCAGATTTTGTATCTAGAATATTTTAATTCTACAATCTCTACCGCTGTTTGATATGTCAGACCAAAATTTCAGGTTAATTTTCACAATATCATTGTTTAAGAAGAAGAATAACAAATTGTAAGATTTATATAGAGAACATTATATAAATATCTTTATTGTTACAGCTATTTAATGGTACATTTGCCTACATATTAGACAGAACAGGAAATAATGTCAAAGTTTTGCAGCAAAGACTGGAACATTTCTATGTTAGAGTAAGCATATATTTACTAGCCATGAGATTTATTTATTTCATCTTTAAATGTTTACAGAAAAAAATAAAGCTTCAATATACTTTGATTGATAAACAGTTAGCTTATCATGTACAATGCCCTGTAAGCTTGAAAGTTTTACTGTATAATTGGAATTTTTCTTTCAGTACTTGCAGACCCTGCGACTGCCACACAGTGACATCCTTGACATTTTTTCTGGGATCCACTTTATGCCACTGGACAAGAATACTTATCTTCATGTTCAGTGTTTCATCAACCTCTTAGAGGCTTCCTTTACCTGTATTAAATACACAGCATTCCTGTATAATGACCAACTAGTATGGTAGGTTGGGATCAAAGGATTAAAATTTGTATTGTAAACATATTATATATTTCTTTAGAAGTTCAAGGTATATGTATGTTTGTGTTACAGACTTATATGCTGATTTATTACTCCCACATTTTGCTCAACTTAAAGAAATTTTCAAGATTGTATTGCTTGTACCAACTAACCACACTAATGTAGAGCTATATATGTGTGTGATACATGCAGGGGCTTTCTTTGTAGGAGTGGGTTAGAGCAGGAAGACATGAGAATTATCTATAAATACCTGATCAGTAGTCTTTTTCCGTCCTACCAAGACCAAGAACTCCAATCAACAACTTCAGCTTCCCCCTCTAGGAACTCCTCAGCCATGGGAGATGTGCATTATGGGAAGTAAGCACATCTGATCGTCTTGTTTTCTTATAGTTCACAGATCATAAATTGCTGGACATGGCTTGCTCTTACACAGCTACTTTTGAATCATGTAGGTTTGTAACTGGACCACCTGATATACAGGATGAGAAAAATTTGGGTAAAATTCCTAGAGTGTACATCAACACAGAGTCTCCCAATGAAGAATGTTATCTCCTGGTATATAGGGCTCATAATGCCAGTGTCTGTATGTTCCTTCAGGGTGAGTGGATTTTAACAAGACTGCTTACTAGTGGTACCTCTGAAAATCATCTACAGCACATCCTGAAAAGTATGCTATTGATATCAATAATTTTTTTCCAGGCTCCACTAAAGTCAGTTTTGATCTTTGTCATAAATTGGACAGTTTCCTTGGTTCACGGCTGTCACAGCTGGCTTCAGACATTGGGGAGCAGTTTTCTAAGAGAGCAAATTCAGGGTGAGACCCATTTAAAATCCCTTAAAAAAATCTATAGTGCTGCTCAATTATTGAGACATTTCACGTACCAATTGATGTTGTTAAATTTCCTTTCTTCCAGTCTTTCTTAAGAGGGCTTATTTGATAGTTTACTTGATTTACTTCAGGCACCTTTATCTCCTTCATTTTTTGATAGGGCTGATTCAGCGTATCGATTTATCTACTTCAACCACATGAACTTGGCTCAGAAGACTACGGTTCACGCAGACATGAGGAAGACGGGCAGTGTCAGTATTCCTCCAGAGACACTGAAACTACTGACAGATATCAGCTCCGACATGTCCAGGTATTTTCTACTTCAAGACAATTAATGACAAGGGACATCATATTTGGGGACAGGATCCATAAACAAAACTTGTCTACACATTGGCTTTCTGTCTGTCTGTTTGATCTATTTTGTTGGTCTTTAGTTTTACAGTAGTTAAGTTTTGAATTAGCTATGCAGAGAATAATCTTAGAATTTAGCACCTGACTAGTAACTATTGAAGATGACCTTGATCATTGACCTTGAAATTGGTAAATTTTTATCTCGGTTGAGTATGTCCTTCTCTGGAAATCAAAGTGTTTCAAACATAGCCATTGGAGTTAACATTGAACAAGACTTAAATTTGATTACTTATGTAATTTTATTTCATTTGAGGATGATTTTGTACATACTTGTATATTAAAAATTACCAGGATGAAATGTTTTCATATGCTGCGATATTGGTTTGATTTTGGACTTGACCTTTGATGATTGGTTAAATGTATTTAACTTTCTGTTGTAGCTGACTAGTTTAGCTTATCATCTTTTGATCATAATCAGATACTGTGGTTTCATTAATATTTGTGGGGCACTAGTTTTCGTGAATTCCATTGTTGTCCACAAATTCAAATTTTCACTGAAATAAGAAATTTGAATCCAATTCAAATTTAAAATTTGAATTTACATATCCTTGTAACTGTGAATTTCATTTAATCCTAGAAAATTGATGCCCTTGAATATTAATGAAACCACAGTAAAATGTTTTATACCACCATGAGTTTGTTGATCTAGGAGTTACTTTGAAATCGATAAATGATACATAATGACCTGTTCTAGGTGACTTTTCCTACCAGTGGAATTTCAGGTGTACATGCACATAAATTAGGATAGAATATTTTGAATATGAAGTTGTAGGCTGACTGCAAGCTTTAATGGGAAAATTATTTACAGGGCCATGCTTGTTTCAGTATGCTTACTGTTCATGTAATTTAGAACCAATCACAGTAAAATCATGATTTCATGTTCCTTACTTGTGAATACTGGTCACATTTTGTCTGTAGTCCATCTGTCTGTATGTCCGTCTGTCTGAAAATTTCACATTTTGGACTTCTTATCCTGAACCACTGGGCCAATTTCAACCAAACTTGCCAAAAATCATCCTTGAGTGAAGGGGATTCAAGTTTTTTTCAAATGAAGGGCCACATCCTCATTCAAGGGGAGATTCTCAGGTAGTGTAAATTCAAATTTGTTGAAATGATGACCTCCGGGGGTAGGGTGGGGCCGCAATGGGGGATCAAAGTTTTACATAGGAATATATAGGAAAAAATCTTCTCAGGAACAGAAAAGCCATGTTTAGTCATATTGATATGGAAGAATCCTCAGGTAGTGTAGATTCAAGTTTGTTCAAATAATGACTCCAGGGGTCAGGGAAGGGCCACAAAGGGGGATCAAACTTTTACAGATGAATATTTAGGAAAAAAATCTTTTGAAAAATCTTTAAAAACTTTGTTATATTGATATGGAAACATCCTCAGGTAGTGTAAAATTCAAGTCTTCCCCCCCCCCCCCCCCCCCATGTAAGCTTTTCAATACTTGACTGATTTTTGCTTTTTCCTAGCCAATGTGCTTAGGTGAGCGATGTGGCCCATGGGCCTCTTGTTTGATAAAAACTCAAGAAATCAGAGAACATGTTTGGCTAACAGGGATACAATGAAAGTCTTCAGGCTTTTGTTATCTTCTACAGCAGCTAAGTATTTGATGCATGTATTATTCTAAACATGTTCATTAATAACATATTTATTGTAGTAGCCCAGAGGACGGTGAGATTATAGTGAAGACTTCTACAGACAACTGGGTGGTGGGGAAGAAATCCGACCAAAGGGAGTTCTTTGTGGTCATTAATCAGAAGAATGCCAACCTCATAGAAATAAATGGTGAGAACCAAACAGTATTCAGTGTTCACTCTTACTGATTATAATTTGGGCTGCTTATTTTTCGTTGGTTTATTTTATTTTTCAGAGGAAGTTAAAAGACTATGTGCATCAAATTTTAACAGTATATTTTTCTTGGATTGATAGACTATGTGTGGATCTTAAATGTTTTTAATTCCTTGTGTGCAATACAAACTCTAACATTGTATCAATGTGAATAGGAAGTCAATGTATTTATTTTAAAATTTTATCAATAAAATGATGTAAACTGGTAATTGTTTTGTGTTTGGCTGAAAGGGCAGAAATGGATCTATAGCCATATCAATCTGTAATGATTGATTGATTGTATATTGTTTTATGTCCCATTCGAGAATTTTTCACTCATATATAGAGTGACGTCACCAGATACCGATGAAGGGCTTCAAATTTTGACCTTTACTCGGCACTTACGGCCATTGAGCAGTGAGGGATCTTTATCGTGCCAACGCCTGCTGTGACAAGGGGCCTCGGTTTTTAAGGTCTCAAGGACCTGCAACTTTCACTTCAAAGTGCTGAACGCATGGCGAAGGAACAGTTGCTACCCATTTTTTATCAACTTAGGTCAGTCGCAGTCGAGATCTGAACTCACGCCCTCCCGATCACGGAGCGAGCGCTCTACCGACTGAGCTTCCGTGAACAGTCAGTCTGTAATGTAATTCATTATTTTTCTCTATCATTCCAAGTTATCTGATTGGCTTAGACTAGATCACATGATCAAGTACAAGATAATATATTGATGCAAAGAATCAAGTCGGCCACAAATTTTTCATGTGCTGATCTTGATACCCTGGATCTATGTCACTTGATGATGCGGAAGATGTCTGCAGGTGATGGATGTCACAATAAATGGGATATGTCGAAAAATAATTGTTGTGTCATTAGCAGCTGTACCTTATTCAAAACAAAATTTAGTACCAGTTTTTCTTTTTTGTAGTTATCTGAAAACTTGTATCAAGTTGTTTAAACATTACACCCCCCCACCCCCCACTCTAGTTAGCACTTCTTGTATAAACTTTTTAGCTCACCTGAGCTGAAAGCTCAAGTGAGTTTTTCTGATCACCCGTCGTCCGTCCGTCCATCTAGCTGTCCGTCCATCCGTCCGTCTGTAAACTTTTCACATTTTCAACTTCTTCTCAAGAACAACTGGGCCAATTTTAACCAAACTTGGTACAAAGTATCCTTGGATGAAGGGGAATTTAAATTGTTAAAATAAAGGGCCAAGTCCCCTTACAAGGGAAGACAATCAAGAAAAGACAAAAATAGGGTGGAGTCATTAAAAAATCTTCTTCTCGAGAACCACTGGGCCAAAAAAGCTGAAACTTATGTTGAAGCATTCTGGGATAGTGTAGATTCTAAATTGTTAAAATCATGACCCCCGGGGGTAGGGCGAGGCCACAATAGGGAATCCAAGTTATACGTTGAAATATATAAGAAAAATCTTAAAAAATCTTCTCAAGAACAACTGGGCCAGAAAAGCTGAAACTTATGCGAAATACCTTTATGATTTATCTTTCTTTCTTTTGTGAATAGATGCCCTGACATATATTCATGCAAGAGACCATGAATTGAAATCCTCAGTCATAAGCCATCCTCTTATCAAGTATGAGCTTCCAATGATTCTCGATTCATGGACATGCATCCATAATTGCTTTGATTCAAACCAAGTTCTGATAAAACTCTTAGTATTGCAAGATATTACTAGGACCTTGAACTTGCCCAATTGACCTTGGTTCAATTCATAACTTTTGCTTTTAACTTTTTGTTGTGACAAGACCTTTCTTTGGGTACCAACATATCTGACCTCTTGACCTTGACATTTGACCTACTTTTTGCAAAATTTTATCCAACTTTAACCTTGACCCTAACTTTTAAACGGTAAGTGTTAGGGCTTTCCCATTTCAAGTGTATTACTTGCATGTGAGAACACTTTCCCTTGGGTACTGACATATTTTACCTTTTAACCTTGGAGTTTTGACCTAATTTTGAAAAACTGTAGCCTTGGTCATAACTTCTGAATGGTTGGTGCTAGGGCTTTCATATTTCTTATGTGTATTCCTTTTGTCAAGACCTACCCTGTAATAAATTTTGACTTTTTGACACTGACTTTGGCCTACTTTTGAAAAACTTTAAAACTTTGGGTATTTCTTTTGAACACTTGGTACTAGGTCTTTCATATTTCACAGATGTATTTCTTGTGACAAGACCTTTCCTTAAGCACCAATGCTTCTGACCTCATGACCTTTAGCTTGGAGTATGACCTACTTTTGAGAAAAACTCTTAACCCTGGCCATTGCTTTTGAACAGTTGGTGCTAAGACTTTCATATTTCACAAATGCTTTCCCTGTGACAAGAAATTCCTTTGAGTACCGAGATTTTTTACATTTTGACCTTGGAGTATAACCCTCTTTCGAAAAAATTTAACCTTGGCCAAAATTTCTGAATGGATATTGCTAGAGCTTTCATATTTAACATGTATATTCCTTGTGATGAAACCTGTCTTTGTGTATCAACATTTTTGACCTTGACCTTGGAGTTTGACTTGAATTTGAAAGACTTAAACCTTGGCCATGAGCTACCTTATTGGGGTATCAGAGTTTTTGCAAAACACATCTTGTTCTTTTGTCCAAAATAATTCTTGATAAAACATCAATCTCCTGTTTGACCTGTAAGTGGATGCCCAACTGCTTTTGTATACTCCTAAAAGTCTTATCTGCTTCATAAGAAATTGAACTTTTATACGTTTGACCTGTGACATTTTCACAGGTTTGAAATCATTTTAAGTCATTTAACACACCTACCAAAGCAGGATTAATATTACTGTAAACATACATTTTTTCCACAGGTCATAATGCCACAGAATCACAATTTCTGTTCAATCTCCAAGTATAAATTATGCAAATTTCTTGGGATTCCCATTGTATATATTTAACGTACTTTAATGTACTTTATGCTGTGACAAATTTTGATGGAAAATCTGCAACTACATAGCATAAATTATTCTCACATGGAAAAATGTATGCTACAATAATTAACAGGAAGATAAATATTCACTACATAAGCAGTTACCACCTGTTATAAGGAGAAGGAAGGAACCTTGAAAGAACTCCAATCTATAATCACTCCTTGTTCCTCTTGTATGTTAGTTACTTTTGGATGAGCCATTCTAACACAGCTAATACAAGATATTGAGGATTCTGAATGTACAAGAAATAAACAAAGGCCAGTCCTGGACAAAGTTTATTTACAAATAACAACAAATGTCCAGCTTCTTGCATCCACCAGCTCACTACTGAAAATACAAAATAATATAGAATTTAATAAGACAACAATGCTTGGAAATTTCTATAGCATTACTTAGCCAGTTTATCATCACAAAGAATAAATATGCAGATGGTTCTTTAACATTACAAATCAAGCAATAAAGTTTACAATTTACTTGCAAAATCACACTGTATTAAAATGGAGGAAATTGAGAAATTTAGTAAAAGTTGGCCACTATTGATATTTATTAAAGTCTTCATTAAGCTAGAAAAGATCTCACACAACACTCCTTATGAAAACTACATAACAAACTGAACTCTCGAATGAAGCATTCCTAGAAGTCAGAATCCAATTTCATATTGATCTATCAAGAAGCTCTAGCTCAAATTTTTAATCATTTCTCCAAAAGAGAAACATGTAGTTACTCAAAAATGTATCAGTTTTTCTTTTCGATGTCAAAAACTTTATAAAATATGTACACTGAAAAAGTAAACGAAATGTTACTCCGAAACAATTCTTCATTAACCGTATTCTCCCTATTAAGGGCCCAAAGCAAGTAGAAAATTGCAAGAAGAGGGCAGTTATTTGGTAGTCATGTTGAAATTAAATGAACTGATTGTGTCAAAAGCTGATTCAAGTTTATGTGCTAACCCTATCCATAAAAAGTTTTGTGGGTAAAACAAATTATTCAAGATTGTGTCAATCACTTGCTCTGCTCACCCAGATCAATGGCATGGTCAATTTCATCGACTTTCAATCAATTTTGCATGGTCTGGTGGATTTGGAAAACTTTGATGAGACCATATCTTGATAAAAAGGGGGCTTATTCTCAGACAAGTAGAAAATACTCCAGGGGCGCTTTAGGGGGTGGGGGAGTATAGGGAGAATACAGTATATCTTTCTTTGTAAAAGTCACTCATTTATTATAATTATCATCATGATTATTTTAACTTGGCTGCACTCACTCTGTTAGTCATCAGTTAAATATTAAAAAAAGGCATTAATTTAAAAGATGTATGCAATTTTTTTTTTTTTTTGGGGGGGGGGGTTAAAAAGAAAAGAAATGTACTTTGGTGCACACAGTATATTGAATAAAGAACACACTGACTGGTGCTGCAGAGATTGAAATTTCACACTTTGGGAAGGGTGCACTCTTGGAAAATGTTCCTTGTACTGTTTATTAGTAAGTTTAAAGGATTGCTATTATAAACCATCAATCTACTACAGGAAAATAAGTGAGATATATAGAATAAATGCTCATATAATGCTTAAAATCTGATCATTTTTTAAAATCATTTTTTGAAGACTTTTGAACAATTTTCAGCAACCTCCATGTCATTTTATTAAAATTCAAACTCACTCATGAAGATTGCTACATACCCTAGTTCAGTGATTTATGTAAGCACATGAAAAGATCTACTGTGAAGTCAAATATTTTCATGGAGGGCAAATTTTCACAGTTTTTATGATAAGAAGAAACCCTCAATTTCAGAGTTGTTGAAAACCATCGGTCCAGTCAGCAAGGTCCACTATTTCGTTAAAAAATTGTCTGGACCAATAACTTACAAGAAAACGTCAGTTTAAACGACCATTTGAAAAAAATCTGGCGTGATGCAAATTCTTAAAACATCTGGATGGGGGACCCCGGGTGCCCAGCTGAAGGTCACAAAAACAGCAGAGATGGCCATGTGGTGAAGGTGGTAGATCAAATATGTTAAAGCAGAGAGATAATTAAATCATGTTATTAGTATTTCTAATTAAAGACTCTCTATCCTAAGAGAAGAAAATTGTGAGATCTAATACTGCTGAACATAGTAAAGGGCATATCTGGTTTGACAAAACTTCCTCTGGTCTGACAGAACCTTTGACTCTGTCAGACCAAATTAAAAATTTCAACAACTCTGCAAATTTATTTCTTGCATAAAATGCTAAAATTTCAAACACGTGCATTATGTTCACATCTTCAACTGCAAAATCAAATCCCAACAAATCAATCTCTCTTCCTTAAACCACAAAAATTTGAGCCCATGAAAATAAGTGACTTTTTTGTAATTTTACTTAGATTGAGAGTGCCAGACATGTGACTTCTTAAAACCTCTCCTTCCCTGACCTACATGTAGCTGCTGAATAAGCAGCTAGAATAAGACCTAGCTTTAATACCAGTAATATACATTATAACTATTACTAGAGAGGGAAGAAAGAGGTAGTAAAGGAGAAAACAGGAACACACAGGCACACACACAAACCTTTACATGTACTGTGGAACCATGGTTTACTTCTGTAAACAACATTGTAAATACCATCTCAAATACACTTTACAATTCATCTGTTCATGATGTGAGGCACATATTTATTACTCAAATGTTTCACTAGGAATTGTTCTCTTAATGAGGCTTTTATTTGTTCTATATGACCATTACTTTATGTTCATTAGTTTTAGCACCATTTGTCTTTCACAAAATAATAATGACCTACAAACTTTGCTATATCTGTAATTTATTTATATTATATCCGTTCAATGAATTTGTTAAAGTATGCATGTATATAGCAAATTCCCAATTAAAGTTTTTTTACCTTGAAGTACATTTATGACTACCAAATGTATAATTCAGGGAAGTATTAAATACAAAAGTTACCTTGGAGGTCAGAAGTTTTCAGATGAACTGAATTTTTTATATAAATACATGTAGTTACAAAATAACTTCATTTCATTAAAAAATAAATTGAGATATTTGAAAATTTGTTATATAAGATGTAAATTATTTTATTTTTAACCTCAAGGGGACACAAAATCAGTTTGCTAAATTTGCTATATCAAAGTTTGTTATATCTGTAGAATTTTACAAGTAATTGTTAAGAATTTCACCAGGAATTCCAAAAAACTTTGCTATATCTGTAAATTGCTATATATCCATGTTTGTACCAAATGATTTTTACTGTATATTATTATATCAGGACTGAATCACTCCTCATTATCTAGTTACTAGTAAATAATACACCTTAGCAAGGAAGTTGCGGATCACTTCACTCTGCAATAATGATTATCTCAAACATCGTGTCATCATGTGAACTGTATTATTTCGTATTCATGATCACTTTCATATGTTGGTTTTAAGAACTGATACATATATATAGGTCTGAAATTTAAAATGATTATTCTGCAGTCACAGACATTTACTGAATAGTTTTCAGGACAAGATTTTTCTTGGACATAAATTGTGTCCAGTTTTAATCTCTGTGTGACATTTCTGGTGTTTAGACCACTATAAATCCCTGGATGAGATCACAATACCCAATAATGAAGACCTGATGTCAACAAGACCTTACCTTCTTTCCTGTTCCCACTTTAGCCTTCTTTGTACCACGGACTTTCTTTTGCCTGTTTTTCCTTTCTTTCCTTTGTTTTCTGCCTGATTTCTTTATTTCAACTAAGCCGTGCTATAAAAAGAGAAACAGCAGGATATTTTTACAGTCCATCTTTGAACAGCTTGATATTACAGGAAGTGACTTTTTAAAATATTTTCATTTTGATGGACAAAGTGTCCATGTCAACATTCATAGGAAATGGCTACCTGAAATGAAAATCGAGCACAAAATTTTGGGAAAATGAGGGTGGAATATTTTCCCCCAGATTGGTCTCCACATTACCAAAATATGAACAAAAGGCCCATGGGCCACAACGCTCACCTGAGTAACTTTGGCCTTGCTGTTTTTCACCTGATCCCCCCTTGTAGTACTTATTGTGGCCCCGCCCTATCCCAAGGGGTCATGATTTGAACAATTAGAATCTACAATACCCCAGGATGCTTCCAAATAAGTTTCAGCCTTTCTGGCCTAGTGGTTCTTGAGAAGAAGATTTTTAAAGATTTTTTCTGCATATTTCAATGTAAAAAACTTGGATTCCCTATTGTGGCCCTGCCCTACCCCCCAGGGCTCGACATTAACTTTTTTACCTACTTGTCCATTCGGACAAGTGACCAAGACATTTACTTGTCCAAACTTCAACTTCACTTGTCCGAAAATTGTTCAATAAAGATACACTACTGTCAACTTGAAAACTAAAATAAAGTCCATTACATGTGATTGATTAGTGATGTTATCTATATCTATAAATACAACAAGCACATAAAAACAAAATTTTATCTAGACTTTCTATCCTGACAGCAACATAAATGTTCACAAAATGAAAATAGCAAAATCAAACGGAATCTAACCTTCGTAACTCCTATGAACTTTCAACAGTCGTTCTTTTTATTATTTGAAGACTTCTTTATAATAAAATGCACTTGTCCAATCGGACAAGTGCCAAGCAATATTCACTTGTCCTTTTTTTTTTTCACTGGTACCGGACAAGCGTTAATGTCGAGCCCTGCACCCGGTGGTCATGATTCAAACAATTTAGAATCTACACTACCCCAGAATGCTTCTACCTAAGTTTCAGCTTTTCTGACCCAGTGGTTCTTGAGAAGAAGATTTTTAAAGATTTTTACTACATATTTCAATGTAAAACATGGATTCCCTATTGTGGCCCCGCCCTACCCCCCTGGGTCATGATTTGAACAATTTAGAATCTACTCTACCCCAGGATGCTTCCACATAAGTTTCAGCCTTTCTGGCCTAGTGGTTCTTGAGAACAAGATATTTAAAGATTTTTACTACATATTTCAATGTAAAACTTGGATTCCCTATTGTGGCCCTGTCCTACTCCCAAGGGTCATGATTTGATCAATTTAGAATCTACACTACCCAAGGATGCTTCCACATAAGTTTCAGCCTTTCTGGCCCAGTGGTTCTTGAGAAGATTTTTAAAGATTTTTACTACATATTTCAATGTAATAGGAGTGAAACGGTTCACCGCGGTATCGATTCACCGCGGTATTTTTTCTCGGTTTGATACACGGTGCAAAATCTCTAATTTTCAGTTCGGTTCATTTTTCGGTCGGGATCGCTATTCAGTCGGGTTTGGCATAAGGTAAAACACATTACTCAGTATAAATAAGTATAGAAAACGTAAATTTTTGATGATTGATATTTTGTAAAATAATTTTTGACAGTCAAATAATTTTAATCAATTTTTTCTAGTCAATTTGCAAATAAAATTCGTAAAATATGTGACTAGATTAACAAAAAGAAAGCATAAAACAACGTTGAATTTGTTTCCTTCTATCAAAATGTATCGTATCGAAAATAACCGAACCGAGACAAAATTATACAATACGTATCGAAACGTGAAGGAGGTGTATCGTTTCACCCCTACAATGTAAAACTTGGATTCCCTATTGTGGCCCCTCCCTACCCCCAGGGGTCATGATTTGAATAATTTAGAATCTACACTACCCCATGATGCTTCCACATCAGTTTCAGCTTTTCTGGCCCAGTGGTTCTTGAGAAGAAGTTTTTTAATGACCCCACCCTATTTTTGTCTTTTCTTGATTATCTCCCCTTTGAAGGGGATTTGGCCCTTCATTTTAAAAACTTAAACTCCCCTTCACCCAAGGATGCTTTGTACCAAGTTTGGTTAAAATTGGTCCAGTGGTTCTTGAGAAGTGGAAAATGTGAAAAGTTTACAGGTGGACGACGGACAACGGGTGATCAGAAAAGCTCACTTGACCTATATTTTCCTGTAAATCTAAAATGGAATTTGTGACTTGAACTGGATGCCAAATTGCGTAAATATAGATAGAAAGTTGTTTGAAGCACAAACTGCCTTTCAATATTTATTCTCAAAGAACTATAAGATTTATTCATCAGTTTCATCTCTCCTTTTCAGCAAACTTGAAAGAATAATAAAATTAATACAACTGTCTTTTTCATATTATAGAGAAATGGTTTAAATAATTACTCTTTGTAATCTGTACTTTGGTTCAAACTTCTTCGCATAATCTAAGCTGTCGTATATTAATCCAAAGCCTGAAGTTTTGCCTCCACCAAACTTCGTCCTGAATCCAAAGCAGAAGATGGTATCTGGGGTAGTTTTGTACATCTTGGCAAGTTTTTCTCTAACTTCTGTTTTAGGAATTGTGGCCTTGCCTGGATGCAGTACATCAACAATCTGAAAAAAAAATTAAACCATGAAAAATGAAATTATCAATGGTTTACTGAACAGTCTTGGTACCATTTCGTACTATGCATGGTCTACATTCAAAATTAATAATACAATTATGCTTAACCATCATTCACTCAAAAAGTGCCAGACACACTCCATCTCTCCAAATGTAGGTTTACCTACTCCAGCTACAAGTAGGCTTCTATTCAGTGATCAATTGCAGCATTAGTTTGCTTTATAAGTGAAATTTATGAATTTTCTGATAAATTTATTAATTCTACTGAAATTGCTCATGGCAGCCCTTACTGTAAATCTGGAAATTTTTACCTCAAATAATTTTTGCGAATTTGAGTCAAAATGCTATACAAGTATTTTTGTTACATTTCTAACATGTCTAATATTTGCAAATTCACAGAATTTTATTGAAATTAATGGTAAGTAAAAATATTTTTTTTGTGCTTCGTCACTTGTTTGTTTATCCAAACACTGCTATTTCAATCAGCGTACATGCGATTGATTAGATAGAACATTTGTTCAGCACGTCATTTTTAAAATTCCTTTGCTTGACTTTAATTTCTTATTGATACCTATATTTTTGTATAAAATGTGAATTTTATTTTGTGAATGTATTGCATGCACAAATTTACTAAAAATTTACTGACAATAAAAATTTACGGATTTATGGAAATGATAAGGAACATAATTTTACCATTTGCTTTCTGCACAACAAACGATTTGTCATGAACTTTCTAGTTCGGATGGTGGCCGCCCCTTCACTCTGAAATATTAAAAGAAAACCAACATATTAAATGCATGTTTACAAAATAAAACTAAATTTGGTTCCTAGCCAGAGACACCCCCCTTTCCGTTGTTCTATCACGGTCCTTATTTTTAATTCTTATGTCCTAAGTGAGAATAACAGAAATTATATAAGTAATAATGTATATATTTGGTGAGCTATATAAAATATTGCCTCTTTTCATATTTTGCTGAGAGAATCGGCAGGATTGCACATAAAAACCTCAAATTATGCAGATGTAAACAAACATCTCAATGGTGTTTTACATCCAAATATGCATCTAAACGTTAAAATATAAAGGGAATATAATCACTATCACTTTAAAATTTTATTTCTTGTTCCTTAAAATGTTTATAAATATTAGATCCAATAGATTTAACGGGATTTAAAATAAGGTATTAAGTCCCACCATGTTGAATGGTTGTACGAGCACCGGAAAAGGACTTAAACCGGAAGTGTTAAAATGAAAGTAGAGCTGTTCGAACTAGTCTCTAGCAAGTGTGCATCTTCTTTTTAAGGATGCCTCTGTAAATTGCGAGTTCTCTTGGTGGGTACGGCTATATGATCAAGCAATTTATTAAGTTCTATATCTCGAAATCACGTGATTTTTGTTATGGTGGCCAATTTGGTAATTGTGCTGGAATCCTTAACGCGAGCGAATGCTGTTTGTTCCACAGATTCAAAGGTTGTAAATTCTAATACTCACACATCAGAACCCATTAGTTTTTGTTTTTTTTTCATGATTTAATATGTGTTTGGGTGAATTTAAAACAGGGTAAATTTTAATCTCAGAGAGATTCCTAGGGACTAAAAATTTTGGTCTGGTGTCCCTACCAGCAGCTGACCAGATCAAAATTTTTAGTCCCTACGAATCTCGCTGAGATTAGGTAAATTTGTTTTCAAGTGTGAAAGGGCAAAAACAGCACGTGGTGAAAATGGTCTTGTACACAATATCAAAGTCACTGAAAGTGATAAAACATTGAAATTTAAAATCACTTTAGATCCCTTAAATGGAGTAGATACAGACTTCAAATAAAAAAAAATCTTGACAATTAGAAAATTCAAATGTGTAAATCTGAAGCAAATGTATTGATTTTATGGTTCTTGCCACTTAAGGTCAATGAGGATGAAGCTGAAATCTTCGAAATTAGTGAAGTCTCTTCTCTTGATCATGAAGCATGCAAACTGGGTGAATAATTATACAGAGAGAAAAGCCCTGTGCTAGAATGTGGAAATTCAACTTCTCTGGTTCCAGCGTTTACGTGCCAGGGTCACATGGACTGTTAGTCATATATATTTGAATGAATTATAGTTAATTTTCTCCTTTACTCAAGGCACCTGATATCTGACAGGCAAACAATTTGTATGATTATAGTAAGCAAGAAGCCCAGTTGTTCTAGCTCTTGTGTACCTTCCTTTGGAAATAGAAAATTCATGACACAATGATTTAGGGTTTTGTCCCAAGATAAAGATGTTAACAATTTTAAAGCTTCTTTGAAAATGTTTATAGAGTTGCACATGAGATCTCTATATTTACACATTTTGACCATGCATTTTTCAGGAATGATCAAGGGTCCTGTGGTCAGGATCACTGGATGGAAAACAAAAATTTTATTAGGGTTATATTTTTAGTATCAGTAACAGAGAATCATTAATTACAGTGACAAGAAAATTTTGAAACTTTTACATGGGTAAAAAAAATTGTGTCAAAAGAAGATGAGGAACTTGTTTCATTATACATGTACCATTCAAAAATTTATGTCTTAGAGAAATGTGAAAATACTGTTGAAACTCAAGTGACTATCAAGGCCCTAAACTTGATGTTTTATTGTAGAAACATTTTTTTTATATAACAGTACTGTATAAAAGCTCTCCTTGTGGTACTTTCTTTTACTAACAGAATAAATTTATTTCTAAATTTTTTTTAGTTCAACACTATTTTTTTCTAACAAGGTGTGGAAGTACAACACAAAGTTCCTTCTTACTAAAAATATCAAGATAAATCATTCTCTTAGTTGAATTGGTGCGTAATAATTTTTTTTATTTCACAGAACTGTTTGATATGAGTGAACCACCTCAGAAGAAAAGAAAAACCATCTTAGATTTTTTCCGCAGAAAAGAAAAAGGTACCCTAGAATGATCATTTAGATTGAAAGATGAGAGCATTATTTAATTTTACCATCTTTCAGTAGATATAGATGAACTCAAATACATGTACTGTGATGTACATTACATTTCTCTTTCATTACAAACAGTGAATTCTACAATTTTTTTCTCAACTGTTAAATTTTCGGATCAACATTTGTTTTCCATTTTTTGTAAATTTTTACTTTTTTCCCAATCCTTTTCAATTAAAACCACTAAAAAAATTTCAGCCAATTTTGATGATTTTGTCACTTTCAAAAGTAAATGATAGATGTGTGGTCTGAAGAGCACTGAAGTAATTGCAGTATTACTTGATGAAATGTGATCAAGTAAAAATTAAAAAAAAAAAAAAATTGACATATATCTCACGTTTAGCATTCATTGAGGTTGTAAACCTTGGAGAAATGGGTACCCACAAAGTCCATGAAAATATTGAATCCATATGAAATATACATGGTAATTCTGCAGAATAAATGAAAGGGAATCAAGGTTCAAAATTTTTATCACTTGTAAATCGAATTTTGTATCAGTAATTCTTGGGAAATGAGAGCATGATTGTAAATTTAAAATATGTACAGCATACAGTACACTTTCTTAGTATTGAAAGTACATGTACAAGTACTGTAAAAGTCTTTAATTTCACATGTTTAAAATTTCACGATTTCCTGTGCTGGTACATTACACAGTGGTTTTTAATTCACAGACATTGAATTTACTATTTTAAATATTTGCAATTTCTTGAAAATATTCTTTGAAAAATGAAACAGTTTTCACTAAGGAAATAGCCATTTTCATGTACTGTACCACGAAATGTCAACATAAGTGAGTCATTGCTCCATAGTCTTCTAAATATGAGTGACACTGTAGACTTTTCACTCATTAAAACAAAATCCTGGAGTGAGGACCCACTATCAGGGCTCAACATTAACTAAAATATCCACTTGGCCAATTGACAAGTTGTCAACGAATATTAATTGTCTGAATTCATTGCTAACTTGTCCAACTCTGAACAGATATAAATAAATTTGTAGAACTTTATTTTCAAAAGTGAAGTAGTTATAGATAATATTAACTGATAGAGATTTGTAAATCATAAAATTAAAAACATAATGACGTGAAATACAGTTACACTATCTGTAACCTATAGTCTTGATCACCCTTACCAGTTAACAATATCCCCTGAAATGAAACTGAACCCTGAGGATTGCAATTTTTGCAATTTTAAATCAATGACAGTGATTAATGAATTATGTAAAAAAAAAAATTAAAAATCATATTTACAGTATTTGATAAAGGGGAAAGAGTCACTGTCCAATCGGACAGGTGTGTCGAGCGATTCACTTTTCAGATCACAAAAGAAACTGGTCATAGACAATGGGACAAACATTAATGTTGAGCCCTGACTACTGTAAATTCCTTATTTTACGCGAGTACTTAATATCGTGAGATGACCCAAGGGCGTCAAATCGCAGGAACAATAATTCGCGAATCGGTGATTTATCTAGAGATTTTACATACATTAAAGCACCATAAAAATAAAAGTGAGTAATTTTATTTCGCAAGTGGTGCTTCTCGCGTATTTACATGATAATTTATTCCTCGCGTATATTTAGGAATCTACAGTAATCACTATACATTAAAAATTAAATTTTATAACAAACCATTTGTATCTTTTATGGAAACAAAGTTTAGTTAAACTATAAAATAATTTTAAGTTAAGTCATATCACAAACAACATTTCTATGCAAATACTTCTTAGTTCCTTTGCTTAGTGGTGAAAGTGCTTGTTGTACTGATGGAAACTGATTAGGAATTTTAATCATTTGGGCCCAATCCTTCCACAACAGCTAATCATCTTCCTTTTTACTGTAGAATGATTTTTACATAGAAAAGTCTTGTTTGGGACATTTTATGTGGCGATAAGGATAAAAACATTGCAATAAACACTCAGTTAAAAATTGAATTAAATTATGGGCATTTTCCATGCCTTGTTCTTCCATGTTTTTTGTTTATTTCCCCAGCCTATGGGGATTGTGTCTTGTTGGCCTCATCAACTTCATTTTTTTTTTATTTTGACATACAGGCAAAGTTTAAATATCATGCACACATGTCTGCTTCAAGGAAGTAAATGCTAAGATAATTATAGATGCTATATTTGGAAAGTTAATTTTTACAAAATTTTAACACTTCATCTGTTTCCTATAAATAATAGACTCTTGTATTCACTTCACCAGATGACAAAATGTTTGGATGGTTATTAGGGCAGGTTGCTTATTTTTTGAGTTGGTTTTTATTTAAAGGTAAAAAAGAGACAGGTACAAACATGGAGGATAAGAAGCCACCTGCTCAAACTCACAGTACATCCCAGTAAGTATTCCATCAACAGAATTTTGATAGAAATTTTTTTAAAATTGTTTTTTGGAATTTTTTTCCCTTGTTTTAGCTCTACCAGTGAGAGACCTGAAGAAATTATGCAAAAGTAAGGTGTCTGTCATCTGTATGTCTGTCTGTAAACATTTTTTTCATATTGCTACTCCTCCTTAAGTTTTGGTCCAATATTAAATAACTTGGTTCATAAGTAGACTACACTATTAAGATACATAATTCTGTCTATTGGTTTTGATTTTGATAAACAATGTTGCCATGGTTACTAAAAATAGAAATTTCTGTTCTACTACTATTTCCTGCTATTTCTCCTATAGTTCAAGTTCAATTTCAGTATAACTTGGTACACAAGTAGACTACACTTAAGTACATAATTCTCTTTATTGGTTTTTGATTTTGATGAACAGTGTTGTCATGATTACTAAAATAGAAATATTGATGAAATTCCTTCAAAACGCTACTCCTACTACATTTTTGTCCAATTTCAATTAAACTCGACTTAGAAAGAGACTAAACTAAAGATTCATTACTTTATTTATTGCTGTTGCTATAGTTTCAAGTCTAAGTGCTACCTTACCCTACCTTTGTTAGTTAAGTATAAACCAGTAGAGATACAGTCTCATCAGAGACTTCTGGTTAATTCACATATACATTACTATAATTTCAGATCTGTCACCTCAGAGTCTGGGAAAAACAAGGCCACCTTGTCTGATAAAAGTTCTACTGGATTCAGTAATAGTGACACAGGTTAAATATTGAGAAGGTTTCATAATACATAATTATGTATAATAGAAATTTAAGATCTTTTTATCTTATTTTTAGTCATGTTACTATTTTTATTGAGAATATGTTCTTTCTTTGTGATACTAATATGATTAATAGATTTAAGCAAACCAGTTTTAGCATGACTAAAGGAGACATGTATGCTTGTGTGTAAATATCAGCTTTTATGGATTCTGCACACTTGACTCAAACTTTTCAAAGTACCACCTGAAATGAACTGGACCATTAAAATCTTAGTACTTTTGGCCTTTTGTTGAAATTCTTCATATTTCTCTTTGAAATCACACGACTGACTCAACTTGGCCTTTTAAGGATAATATATGTAATGATAAAGGACCCCAACTTCCATCAAGATTGTCTTTCACTATTACTTAAAATGGAAATGTCTTTATTATTCCCTCTACAGTAAAGTTGTTGGGGAGAGTGTACTGGAATCACAATATTCCTTTGTCTTTTTTAACTGTCTGTGTATAAGAAAAGTCAAGGTTAAGCTGTGATTTATACTTAGTTTATCTCTTGTGGTGTCTAAACCAAAGTTGCCTATACAGATGCTTTGGTCTGTGCAATACTTTAGGTACACCAAGTTTTTGAATGTGTTAGTCTAAAAGAATCCAATCACCTCATTTTAAAATATGTGATTTTACAAATTTAAATCATTTGAAATCATGTTTATCAAGTTGATAAACAATAATCCGATATCTTCAGGATGACCCAATTTTCTGATGGACATATAATGTGCCCTCTTGATACATGTGTTTATTTTTGTCATCATATTATCATACCTTGCCATAAATAAATGTATTTTTAGATCATTTAAGTAGTATCAAGAAAGCCCAGACTCCTGTTGGCCCCCTAAGCACACCAGTTACGGCAGCATCAAAAGCTGGAACCTTGGATGCAGGCACCTCAATAGCGGCAACATCAAAAGCTGGAACCTTGGATGCAGGCACCTCAATAGCCGGGACCTCTGTGTTAGGAGGAACCTCAGTTAAACCTGGCACCAATCGGTCAGACTCCCAGACCAGTGACTACAGCGATGGAGACCCTACACAGGAGTACTCCCCAGATCTGTTTGAGTAAGTTAAGCTGTATGTTATAACTGATAGAATACTGTACTAGATAATATACTGTATGTTATAAATGATAGAATACTGTACACAGGTAATATGTATGTGAGTAAGTTATTCTGTATGTTATAACTGATGGAATAGTTCTATAGTGTATATAGGTAATATGTATAGGAGTAAGTTAAACTGTATGTTATAACTGATAGAATACTGTTCACAGGTAATATGTATGCCATAAAAGATTGTAGACATTTAAGAAATGAATTTAATTTTTGAAGATTCATGAGGACGTGAACTACGACGCTTCACGCCGGCATATTTCATGAAGCCCATTAGCACTTCATGATAAATATGCCGGCGTGAAGCGTTGTAGTTCATGTACCTCATGAATCTTCAAAAATTAAATTCATTTCTTATATTTACATTATTTTTCTGATGAGTTACCACAAATTTCACCATTCAACTGTCATTTTTAAAGCAAAACAGTTTTCACTATAGTTTTGACGTCAAGTACGGCATTATGACGTAACAATTGAGATATTCATGCTCATCCATGGTAGTTCATGAGAAAATGAACAGCATTCTAATTTGCAAAGAATATTAAGAAAAAATATTTGGAAATGTAAATATGTAGATATGTATGCTAAAGAATACTGTATAAATGTAATGTGTAAGCTATACTTTTTGTGTCGAATTTTTAAGTCAATACTAATTTACATGATACTAAATTTTAGGCTCTTTATAACTATGTCACATTTTTCTTTTTTTACTATTTTTTTTTCTAAAAATGGGACTTTTTTTTGCACCTTTTGTAGTTCAGAACCAAATGAGACAGATCCTGATATACCTGACCACAAACCGAGTCAGAAAAGGGACAGTAGTTTATGGAAGGTCAGTGTCCAATTCCATATCAGATATCCACAAACTGTTGGATTTTAAACCATAAATTTTAACATGGTAGTGCATTTTTTAAGATCCAAGGAACATACATTTGAATATATATACAGATTTTTTTCAATTCTTAAGCTGCAGTGACACTTTGTCTTGTTCATGGATCATTGATTTAGCTGAGGTACGACTTAGGAGCACAATTTACATTGTTATTTATCAGACCTATCATACTGCCAGGCTCTGGCTGTTGGTAATTAACATGTTCACAGGTGTGCATGGTAATGTGATCACTAACAATGGTAAAGATTCAATTGTAAGTCATGTGACTTATAGTAGTGAACATATATCTATAATATGGGTCATACTTACACATATAGTGGACCACTACTAGTTCTGCAGTTAGTCTTACAATTAGATAATTTAATCCATCTTTTTCGATGTGGTCATGAGTGATTGGAGGAGACCTACCAGGTTTCGAACATAAAAATCAATCTAGTGTAATAGGTGGTGAAAATCACACCTCAACAGGGTATTGAACCCAGGACCTCTGGTATACCATGCCAGTGCTCTTACCACTGAGCTACAGAGACCCAATATATTGACTGACTTTCATAAACCTGTTAACCCAGTGACTTATTCACCATCAAAGGTGATATTCGTCCTCAATTCAACAAGTTAAGGAAATGCTGGAAAGCATATTCCAAGGACAAGTGGGTTTTTTATGATTGGCACCAAATGTAACAGATGGTGAAAAATCAAGTTTCAACTAGGGCCTCGGACGTACTGTACCAGCATTCTAATCACAGAGCTGTTGAGACCTGGTATATTGACTAACTTTCACATGTCTGTTAATCCAGTAACACGAGCTCAACTGACTACATGTATGCTTTAGTGATTAAGTATGGATTCTTTGACCATGTTTTCTGGTCTCTACAATTTCCCTCAAGCCCACAGTTTCTGCTTGCAGTGAGGTTGTAACCTTGTTGGTCCATATGAAGCAAAGTTCTGATAAGAATCTCTTTTTATTGTGAAGGAAAGATTTTGTTTGTTTTAGGGGAAGTCGCTAGCCAGCTTGAACAGAAAACCTGACTGCATGAATCCTCTGCCTGCACTGAGAACCCATGCAGACCACGTAGTCTTGTTTAAAGTCCCTGTAAGTGAGCTTGTGGTGCTTTTTTACTTAGTTGTCATTCATCCAAATCTGTATTAATTAGGATTGGCAATTCTATAATTTTTTGTAACCAGTTATATTTTTTTCTGACCGAGTTTGAACATACGAGACTTCTTTATAATCCTATTATGAACTTTCCTATAAAACAATTTGTTAAAAAAAAAAACAAATTATCAATGATATTCAGAATTCTTTACTTTTTAAGAATTTGAAATTTGTGGGAATTTTGCACTCTTTAATGTCAAATCACCACTGAAGGGGAAGTAATCTTCTACATATTTATTGACTCAAGACTCTGTTCTTTTTAATTGTTGGGTGTTAAAAAAAAAGTGAGGAAGTGTAAAGATTGTTTGGTCCCAGTCTCTTAAAATACAGCCAAGCTGTATATGGTGGTGGTGGCCTCTTAAAATACAGCCAAGCTGTATATGGTGGTGGTGGCCTCTTAAAATACAGCCAAGCTGTATATGGTGGTGGTGGCCTCTTAAAATATAGCCAAGCCGTATATGGTGGTGGTGGCCTCTTAAAATACAGCCAAGATGTATATGGTGGTGGTGCTGGAAAAGTTTTGTAATGAATGAGATCAATTTCCATGTAAAACATTGCTGAGAAGAAAATTACTTGTTTTTAATGCATCAATTGAAATAATAAATTGAAATTGAAAAAATAGGCAGAATTTTTTATGATGGGGTTACTTAGTTTTTATTAATATTTAGGGTTATTGTGAGTATAAAATTATCAGGATTGACTTTGACAGTGCTCAGCGACATATTGTGAATAATTTAATTTTTCAATTGCAGCATTTCAGTTTAAAACACCCTATCTAAGAGTTTCTTAAATAATATCATTTAAAAAATACATATACTACACAAAAAAATTGACAAACGGGTTATGAAAATCATGACCAGTTACGATCTTTCTGAATGATTAGTTGGTTAACAAGTTAACTGTTACCATCCCTAGTATTAATATTTTTGTAAAAGAAATTAGAGGATTAAACTTTTCTTTGTTTTAGTACAACTACAATACTAAGTACCCACCAAAACCACATCCAGACCAGTATGTAGATAAATGGGACAGTTATCATGTACGAATGCCTTGCTCAAACCAGAGTGAATTTCCATGGAACAATAAGGTATTTCTTAATAAGAAAACACTAAAAGATTTTGAGACATAAACAGCTCACTTCTTTAAAAAGATATTTTCATTTTTAAAATTATTGATATCAGTAAAATTTCTCTCTTTGATAGATAAGAAGGAGGTGGGAAATAATAGAGAATGCCTTGAGGAGACCAATACCTGGACCAATGGAATTATCAGTAGGTGTTTTTAGCTCACCTGAGCCGATGGCTCAAGTGAGCTTTTCTGATCGAAATTTGTCCATTGTCTGTCGTCATCGATGTCGGTATTGTCGTCATTGTTAACTTTTCACATTTTCATCTTCTTCTCAAGAACCACTGGGCCAATTTCAACAAAACTTGCCACAAAGTATCCTTGGGTAAAGAGGATTCAAGTTTGTTCAAATGAAGGACCACGCCTTCTTCCAAGGGGAGGTAATAATGATTTTGTGGAAAATTAATGGCATCATTTAAAAATCTTCTTCTCAAGAACCACTGTGATTGAAAACATGAAACTTATGTGGAATCATTGTGAGGTAGTGTAAATTCAAATTTGTTCAAATCATGACCCCCAGGGGTAGGATGGGGCCACAATGGGGGATCAAAGTTTTACATGGGAATACATAAGAAAAATCTCTAAAAATCTTCTTCTCAAGAACAGCAAAGCCATGATTGGTCATATTTATATGTTAGCATCCTCAGGTAGTGTAGATTTAAATTTGTTCAAATCATGACCCCCGGAGGTAGGGTGGGGCCACAGTGGGTGATCAAAATTTTACATAGGAATACATAAAAAAAATCTTTAAAAATCTTCTTTTCAAGAACAGCAAAGCCATGATTGGTCATATTTATATGTTAGCATCCTCAGGTAGTGTAGATTTAAATTTGTTCAAATCATGACCCCCGGGAGTAGGGTGGGGCCACAATGGGTGATCAAAATTTTACATAGGAATACATAAAAAAAATCTTTAAAAATCTTCTTTTCAAGAACAGTAAAGCCATGATTGGTCATATTTATATGAAAGCATCCTCAGGTAGTGTAGATTTAATTTGTTCAAATCATGACCCCCGGGGGTAGGGTGGGGCCACAATGGGTGATCAAAATTTTACATAGGAATACATAAAAAAAATCTTTAAAAATCTTCTTTTCAAGAACAGCAAAGCCATGATTGGTCATATTTATATGAAAGCATCCTCAGGTAGTGTAGATTTAAATTGTTCAAATCATGACCCCCGGGGGTAGGGTGGGGCCACAGTGGGCGATCAAAGTTTTACATATTAATACAGAGGGAAAATCTTTAAAAATTTTCTTCTCAAGAACAGCAAAGCCATGATTGGTCATATTTATATGTTAGCATCCTCAGGTAGTGTAGATTTAAATTTGTTCAAATCATGACCCCCGGGGGTAGGATGGGGCCACAATGGGTGATCAAAATTTTACATAGGAATACATAAAAAAAATCTTTAAAAATCTTCTTTTCAA
Source organism: Saccostrea echinata (assembly GCF_033153115.1). NCBI lineage: Eukaryota > Metazoa > Mollusca > Bivalvia > Ostreida > Ostreidae > Saccostrea > Saccostrea echinata. The sequence continues at coordinate 501,607 of NW_026889802.1, read as the reverse complement.
GAACAGTAAAGCCATGATTGGTCATATTTATATGAAAGCATCCTCAGGTAGTGTAGATTTAATTTGTTCAAATCATGACCCCCGGGGGTAGGGTGGGGCCACAATGGGTGATCAAAATTTTACATAGGAATACATAAAAAAATCTTTAGGGAGAGGGCTGAAATAGGCTATGCCTGCTGCCTAATCCCATTCACTTCATGTGAATAAAATTATGTATAAATAAATAAAAAAATCTTTAAAAATCTTCTTTTCAAGAACAGCAAAGCCATGATTGGTCATATTTATATGAAAGCATCCTCAGGTAGTGTAGATTTAAATTGTTCAAATCATGACCCCCGGGGGTAGGGTGGGGCCACAGTGGGCGATCAAAGTTTTACATATTAATACAGAGGGAAAATCTTTAAAAATTTTCTTCTCAAGAACAGCAAAGCCATGATTGGTCATATTTATATGAAAGCATCCTCAGGTAGTGTAGATTCAAATTTGTTCAAATCATGACCCCTGGGGATAGGGTGGGGCCACAGTGGGCGATCAAAGTTTTACATAGGAATACATAAGGAAAATCTTTAAAAATCTTCTTCTCAACAGAACAGCAAACCCATAATTGGTCATATTTATATGGAAGCATCCTCAGGTAATGTAGATTCAAGTTTGTTAGCTCACCTGAGCTGAAAGCTCAAATGAGCTTTTCTGATCACCTGTTGTCCGTCATCCGTCTGTCTGTCTGTCTGTAAACTTTTCACATTTTCAACTTCTTCTCAAGAACCACTGGGCCGATTTTGACCAAAGTTGGTACAAAGCATCCTTGGGTGAAGGGGAGTTTAAATAGTTAAAATGAAGGGCCAACAAAGCGATGATTGGTCATAATAATATTAAAGCATCCTTAAGTAATGTAGATTTAAATTTGTTCAAATCATGACCCCCCTCCCCTCGGAGAACAGAGGGGATATAACAGGGGGATCATAGTTATACAAAGGAATGTAAAGGATATATCGATAAAAAATTTCATCTTAAGAACAGCAAAGCCATTATGTGTCATATTAATTCAAAAAGCATCCTTAGGAAGTGTAGATTCAAGTGTTTAAATCATTTCCCCTTTTATATTTAAACCTTTCAATACTAAAGTGATTTCTACTTTTTCCTAGCCAAAGTGCTCAGGTGAGCGATGTGGCCCCTGGGCCTCTTGTTTTGGAGAATAATACTGTATTTTTTTTTTGCCATTATACAACCAGAAAATGTATTGACACTCATTCTGTTGCCAATTCAAGTCTTACATTTAGTGAACCTGCAGGATTACTTATTGGGGCAGTAACTTACAAATAAATGCCTCCCCCCATCCCCTCCCACAAATGAAGTTTTTTTTGGAGGGGGGAGGGGGTATTTAGGAATCACCTTGTTCATCTGTCCATCCATTGGTCTTTGTGTGCAATCTTGTTCGGCCTATAACTTTGTAATGGAGAATCATTGGAAGCTCATACTTAGTACAGAGATTGCTTATGGCTCGAGAATGTGTCCTGTCCTTGACCCAAGGTCATTCTGGGAAATCAAAGGTCACTGGCAGAAAAAAGTTTCTTAAAATTCTTGTCCAGACTATAACTTAGCAATGGAGAATTATTGGAAGCTCATACTTAGTACAGAGATTGCGTATGATCCGAGGGTGTTTCATGATCTTGACCCAAGGTCATTCTGCCAAGTTTAAGGTCACTGACAGAGAGAAGTTTAACATTCTTCCCTTGGCAAAATAACTTAGCAATAGAGAATCATTGGAAGGTCATGCTAAAGAAACATTTGACTTTAGGGTGTGTCATGACTTTGACCAAAAGTCTTTCTGGCAAGTTCAAGATCACTGGCAGAAAAAGTATATAAAAATTCTTGTCCAGACTATAACTTAGCAATGGAGAATCATTGGAAGCTCATAATTAGTACAGAGATTGCTTATGATGGAGGATGTGTACTGACCTTGACCCAGATTATTCTTGCAAGTTCAAGGTCACTGGTATAAAAAAGTGTAAATTTCATGACAGATATATAATTTTCTAATGGAGAAATAGTGGATGTCAATTTCACTAAAGATTAAATGACAAGAGAATGTGTATTTTTTTTTCACCCAAGGTCTTTTTGGCAAGTACAAGGTCACATTTACAAAGTATAAATGGAGGCTTTTAAAAAAAATTGCAACTGGAGGGGGGGGGGGTGTTATTATTTTGTAAGCTTGCTCTAGTTTAGTTCTGGTCTTAACATTACATTTGATTGGATAGAAAAATTCTTTTGCATAACCTTTGTGGCCAGCTATGTCACAATGAATTACATTAAAAAAATCATAAATCTGCTTGATGTTGCATTAAAATTTGTAGAATTTGAAGACATTTTTGAAGAGAAAATGATTTTTTTTATTTTTTACACTTGTTGATAGAAAATTAAATCATAAAGAATAAATTTTATAGTTATCCAAGTTGGAACAGCTTATGCTTTTTTATGAACCCTTCGTGGTTAGCTGGTTAGTAATAACTAAAGCATAAACTGCCCCAACCCAAGCTATACAATGTAACTTAAGTAGCTATTAATTTCATTTCTTAATTATGATCTGATTCATGGGTTGATTATTGAATGTTATCAGAATTCCAACTCTTTGTTTATCTATTGTTGCTAACTTTTGAATATAAAGCCTAAAATAAATACAGATCAATAATTTGTATTTTTGATGAGGTGAAATGAAAATCTTGATTTTTGTATACAGTTGTTTTATATCCTTTGGTATCAGAATTTTATCCAAATTAATGATATTCTTTACTTGATGTCAGAATGAAAATCCAATATATTGATTTCCATACTGTTTACATGTATTATAATAGAATTATTTTCCTTTTAGGAATCTATCTGTAAATACAACACGAGGCTGTCTGAGAAGAACTTCCAAATGCTGTATCACTTCTGTTTAGATGTATGGAAATTTTGATTGATTTCATTAAATTAGATTTCTTTACATTGTAAATTTATTTGGTAAAGAAGTTTATGATTTAGATATATTTTAATTTGATGTTAGACTCTAAAGAGACATGGATTTCATCATAAACAGGATCTGTTTAAAAATTGCAGGAAATGGAAAATTCAGAAAGGAGACACTTTTTTGAAGACATCTTACCAAAAATGATAAAGCTGGCTCTTAACTTACCAAATCTGATCACTCAGGTGTGTAGCACAATTCACTTTTCTCATTATGTTAATTTTCAGCTTCATTGTATGTTCTTAAAGGAGACAATACAATGTCTATATACCTCATAAAATAGGAGTCAGATCTTGATGAAATATTATTGTAAGTCAGTAGTGGCACCCCTAAATCAGTCTTAGACGTACATATCAATATCATTGTAAGTCAGTAGTGGCACCCCTAAATCAGTCTTAGACGTACGTATCAATATCATTGTAAGTCAGTAGTGGCACCCCTAAATCAGTCTTAGACGTACGTATCAATATCATTGTAAGTTAGTAGTGGCACCCCTAAATCAGTCTTAGATGTACATATCAATATCATTGTAAGTCAGTAGTGGCACCCCTAAATCAGTCTTAGATGTACGTATCAATATCATTGTAAGTCAGTAGTGGCACCCCTAAATCAGTCTTAGATGTACGTATCAATATCATTGTAAGTCAGTAGTGGCACCCCTAAATCAGTCTTAGACGTACGTATCAATATCATTGTAAGTCAGTAGTGGCACCCCTAAATCAGTCTTAGACGTACGTATCAATATCATTGTAAGTCAGTAGTGGCACCCCTAAATCAGTCTTAGACGTACGTATCAATATCATTGTAAGTCAGTAGTGGCACCCCTAAATCAGTCTTAGATGTACGTATCAATATCATTGTAAGTCAGTAGTGGCACCCCTAAATCAGTCTTAGACGTACGTATCAATATCATTGTAAGTCAGTAGTGGCACCCCTAAATCAGTCTTAGACGTACATATCAATATCATGAATTAGGTTCTCTATGAAATGTGATGCAAATAATGCATGTAGATCATTATCAGTATAAAAAAAAAATCAGTAAAATAAACTAATAAGTAAATAAAAATTAAGTTAAAATAAAAATAATATGCCAAGTACTGTAAACGCATTACATTTGACTGTGTTTTCTTTTTAGCACTTTTGGCAGAAAGAAGCTTGCGGCTAATTCAAATACATCGCCAAATGTCTTGTACAGATATACATAAAAAGAACATTAAGAAATGCGCTAAATCAAATCTGCGCTAACTTGTTCAAAAATCAATATCCGCCAAATATCACACACGCTAAATATAATACATTTACAGCATTTTGTCAGATGAAGAAAAACACATGTATTGGAAATGTATATCTGTATTTTATTTTTAACTAAAATGGTGGTTATTCTGAAAAGGTCAAAATTTCAGGTTTCATGAGATCAAAAATTAAGTTAATAGTAGTTTATTGACCCTTGCCTCTGTAGAATTAAAAGAGTGAAATTGTTAGATAATTTCTAAAATATTTTTTTGAAATCAGCTTAAAAGCAAGCAACCATCTTTGTGGCGTATAGATAGCGAGTTGAAGTAAGTTCAAGTGATGACCCCAAAAGTATAATTTTTGAATTAGAAAAGCAGCTCAAAGCTCCACATAGTAATTTAAACACATAAAGGTTATGATCTTTTTTTGAAAGCTTAAATACATGTATATGTACCTGTATATTAAAAATTTTGAATTAAACTCAAGACTCGGTAATCCTGAGCCAATAATTCAGATGCATTATTTCTGGAAAACATTTGTTTGGAACAGAATTTAGGTTTTCATATATAAAGTATAATTATAAAATGTATGTTTCAGAAATCTGAATGCTTCTTTAATCTGGACGATGCACTTTGGAACACAAGTGTTCAGTTATTTAGGCTTAACTGTAGTTAAAGACTACAAGTACAGTAAGGTGCTCAAATATAAATTATATTTTGTTAGACCCAACCAGTGATAATTGTCAGAATTGACACAGGTGGGTATTGTGGCCCATAAGCCTATGGTTTGTTGTTTTTAAGGTGGGGGGGGGGGGGCTTTTTTTTTATTGAATCATTTGATGAGTAAATAAACGTGAATTTTTCAGCCCATTCCTTTACTAAAGAGAGAGAAAAATAAAAGCATTACCATGTCTCAGGAACAAATTGCATGTCTGCTGGCCAATGCATTTTTCTGCACTTTTCCAAGAAGAAATGCACGTGGAAAATCATCTGAATATTTCAATTATCCAACAATCAATTTTAGCAGGTTTGTCAGTTACAAGTCTATTTAAAGCTGATAGAGTTTAAAATATACTGTTTATGTACTTATTTAGTATATGTATTGTATGAAATAGAGAGATTTTCAACTCACCTTGACATGAAGGTGAACTGTATATGCAATTCCCCTGGCAATGGTATTTGATTCCCAGGTTTAAGTTTTCGAGTAGGTCTGTGTACCAAGTAACTTCAAGCTCTATCCAGACTAAACTTTCAATTCATCTAGGGAAACTTGCTGGTATTCATGATTCTAATGCTCCATCAGATGTGAATTTTCCAAAAGAGTTGCAAGGTTAAAGCAAGTCCATTTCCGATTAACTATAGGTCCAACTTGGAACAAACTTGGAAAATGATGTATATTTGGATATTTAGTACTTTCATGAATCACGTGCTTCCACTATATTTTCTGGATGAGTAAGCAAGTTTATTCTTTGGAGCATTGATAAGTAACTGTGAACCTGCCGAGACCAATTTTGCAGGTTGAAGTGTCTAGGGATGCTTGCTTTTCCATTTTGTCTTCAAATGCTTTATTTCCAGATTAGTATGTGAAATACTATTATGATGGAAAGAAGTAATTCTGATATGATATGATATGATAAAATATAGGATAATGTTTTGCAGCTGTAGAACAAAGTTCATCTTAAAATAGAATTGTCAGATTGTAAGAATTAATAATACATACTGTACTGTATAGGAGAAAATAATTTTTTTTGATGATCATTTTATTTATTTCTTTATTCCTGCTCTCAATAAATCTGAGGATTCAAAAAACTGAATAACTGATATGTTTTAAAGATATTACATGCATATATATGTTGAAGACATACTTGATAATTGCATGAATTCAGACACCTGAATTAAAAGTGATAAAGGAAAAAAAATAAGCAATATTATACATCTGTAAATCCTTTAAACACTTTAACAGTATATCAACCATATTTTGAATGTACATATACATTGTATTTTGAATATAGACCTGTTTGTTCAGCTTCACTTAATTAAAATGTTCTTTTCTTTCAGTTTGTACGATGGAAATCCTCATTACCAAACATTAAAATTAGAGAAGTTGAAGTGTATCTTCCATTACTTTAAAAGAGTAACCACAAAGAGTGAGTAGACCTAGCATTCAGATGTTGATTTTCTTCTCATAGTTAATACAATGACATACAATTACATTTACTTGTACATGTATATACAGTAAAACACGCTTATAATGAAGTGCCAAGGATGGACGAATTTGCTTCGTTATAAACGTAATTCTTTATATCTGTTAAGATCACAATATATTTTAGAGGCAAGGGAATAAAAATAACTTTGCTGTAAGCTTCATTTCATTATTAGTACTATAAGCCTGTTTTACTGTATATTAAGCAGCTGTCCATTTTTATTTCTTTGTTTTCCTTAGTGCCGACAGGAGTAGTGACCTTCAAGCGACAGTGTGTGGAACATTTCCCAAAATGGCAAAGTCTGGAGACAAAACTAACTGACATCCATGTGTCAGCAGAGGGAACCATTGAAGACGATGGAGATGGACTCTTACAGGTGTGTGGAGAAGACATGTAATTAATGATTTCAAAACTAATAAGACAGCAACCAAAGACTCACCCCCTGCCCCCAGTACAAATAACGCAAGTCCTCCCAGACAGACAAAATCCCCTCATTATAACAGTTATGTTGACCTCTCCTCTTAAGTAAATCAAAATAATTTAGAACATTTCTGGATGTGAAGCTGAGTTCATGTGCATACTCAGGTTTCTAGTTACACAGTATTTCACATATCCATGACATTTTGATACTTTAACTTCATTGTTAAACTTGTGCCATTATTTGGATGGCAGTGTTTTTAGTCAGATGGATCATGGTATGGCTCTCTCTGCATCTATCTGGCTGTTCCATCTTTGAACAATTAAGTTTTACTGGATGTTTGTCATGCTTTCAGGTAGGAACTTGAAATGTATCATTTGATTTAATTATGATGAAATACAGAGCAAGATTAGGTCTCAAGGATTTTTGCCCAATATTTACAGACATAGGGGCCTTACAACTTCTTTTGGAGAAGTAATTTTTTTAGGCTTTACTAGATCATGCTTTGTGATTATAGAAGAACTTAACCACTTGGAACTTGGCATATTGATTTCAAATTTAATATTATAATTCTGTCCAATTTTTACAGAGTTATAGCCTGTCAAAATAAATTCATTGTATGATTAATTGGCAAGATTATTTGCAGAAGAAGCAGATATAAAACGTGAAGTTTTTTTCTTGGCTTAATCAATTTCAAGATGTATTTGCCAGTTTTTCACATTTATTTGATCTGATTCTTTTTCTTTAGGTTGACTTTGCCAACAAGTACATGGGGGGAGGAGTGCTAGGTATGGGGGCGGTACAGGAGGAGATCCGATTCCTTATATGTCCAGAGATGATCGTAACACGACTTTTTACAGAATGTCTGGAAAAAAATGAAAGTATTCTGATGATGGGTAAGAGATATGGATTATGGAGTGATAAAAGAAAATAAGAGAAAAACATGTTCATGATAGAAATGCCTGCACACTGATACAAGTGAATTTTTAATAGGCAGCATAGCCCAAATAATTTTCATTGAATAAATAATTTATTTAAAAAAAAATTATCCAAAAATTCATTTTTAATTTGCAATTTGCATTTTCATCCTTGAATGTTCTTCATCATTGAATTGCAGGTTGTGAAAGATTCAGTAACTATACAGGATATGCGGGAAAATTTAAATGGTCCAGTGATTTTGTGGATAAAACAGTTAGGTATTGAAGATTTAAATTCTGTTGTTCTAACATCTCGTAGACATGTTAACGTATTCCGTCTAAAACTCATTTAATTGTCTGTGATTTTCTAATAATTTTAAACATTATTAAATAAAATTAACAAATGTATTTATATTTATATCACACTGATATTTTAGGGATGACTGGGGACGATTGTGCACTGATGTTGTAGCTATAGATGCCTTGATAATCAGAGAACACAGTCACCAATTCAAGATTGGCTCAGTCATCAGAGAACTCAATAAAGTCAGTATTGATAATTAAAATCAATTCTAATGATCAGCTACATATCTTTTCACTACAGTACTGTTATGTCTTGTGTGTATACTTGTAGGCATATAGTGGATTTCATGCACCCAGTCTCCGTGTCCCCCTTCCTGCAGTCTGCACAGGAAACTGGGGGTGTGGAGCTTTTGGGGGAGACAAAAGACTAAAAGGTCGAGAATTTTTAAATTTTTTTGGAAATCTCTGGTTTAGTATATCCAGCACTTTTAATGATAGATATCTTCTGGTTTAGTATATCTAGTGCTGTGAATGATAAATATCATGACACTGGTATTTTCTGATTTGGTATATCTGGTTTCATGAAAGATAAATTTGATCCCAATGATATTTTGTGGTTTAATACATCCAGTTTCATGAACGATAAATTTGACCACAATGATATTTTCTGGTTTAGTATATCTGGTTTTATGATAAATTTGACCACAGTGATATTTTCATTTGCCTTCTGTAGCCCTGATTCAATTGATGGCTGCTACCATGGCCAAGAGAGAAGTTTGCTATTACACATTTGATGACAAGTTGTTACGAGATGAATTGCATGATATACATACATACCTCACAAAAACCAACATTCTAGCAATTGGTAACTATAATTTATCAATTAATTTTAGCTTTTATTAGATATCTTAGAATGAGTAATGATTGTCTGCTCCTTCAGCAAACAAGTGATATATAGGAATCACTTTGTCCGTTTGTTCTTCTCTCTTTATGTCTGTCCCAGCTTATTTTTTAATGGAGAAACATCACTAGTTCATTCTTGACACAGGTTGTTAATGACCTTGAAGTTTATCGTAACACTGACTCAAGGACATTAGGACAAGGTCAATGTAACATGGATCAGGAGCTTAAAATTCTTGTCTGTGAAATAACTTAGAAAATTAAAAAAATTGCAGAGACTCCAAAAGTCATAAAGAATGTTTATCATGTGAAGATTTGTCCTGAATGGAAACCAAGGTCACATGGACAAGGTCAACATCACAGGAATAAAAAAAAGTGTGAAACACCAGAGCAAGTCATATAACTTGTCAGTAGAGTGCTGATACAGTAGAAGCTGAGATTATTCTTAACTTGAAGGTTGCTCATGAATTTGTACCATGTGGTAACTAGGAAGCAAGGTATCGAAGGTGAAGGTTGGGGGGTTGAAAAGTGTAAAATTCTTCTCTGTATCATTTAATTTGTAATGCAGCGATACATGTAGTAGGAGCTTAATTTTGACACAAATTTGATTATGACCTTAAGGGTAATTGTCATTTGAATAAAGTGACAGGCTTAGAAGTGTAGTTTTTCTACAGGCAGAAACCCTTGTGATATGGGATAGTAGAAACTTGTACTGGACACAGTTTGTTCATAAATAGAGGGAGTGGCATAACTTCAAGGAAGCTCTAAACACTAAACGAAAAATGTTTTCAGAACTTTGAGAAAAATGTATCATATTGAGGTGTACACACTGAGCATAAAATAAGACTATAGTTCATTTTAAACAAGGGGTACCTGTCATATTTCCTCAGGAAAATGTTAAGAGACAATGAAGTATTAATGACAGAAATAACACTTGAAATACATGTAGATTAGGTTGTTTGATGTGGTATGTAAATTTATTGAAAATATTATTAAATTCTGACATGCAGTTTTACCTGCCCTGTTTAATGTGCTTTAGTTGAGATAAAGGTTCAGTTAGGACAGCTTTTCTTCTTTTTTTGTTTTTTGTTGTTGTTTTTTCTTCTTTTTTTTTTTGTTGTTCAGAAGTAAGTTTGGAATGAATGTAAATGTTATTACTGCTTAAAGTGAAAATTAATAAAAAATCAATATTGACTCTGACCTATCTCTTTTTCTTTAGTAAAGTATGCTGTTTTCATGGCAAAATATGTCTTTTAGGAAATATCATGACACTGATTGAACAATATGGTAAGAAGATTGCCGAGTCAAAAAAGACAAAGAAATCAATGAACCTGTTTCAGTACATACCGCGAGTGTTTGACGGAACTCTCGAGAATACAGACAGTGAACCAGACAGCCCGGCCGTTCAGCAGTCTGACAGTCTGGAAATGCAATATGAACATTGTATGGCTGATGAAGTCATGAAGGATGAACAGGCCAATCAAGCTGGAAGTTCCAAATTACAGAAATCCGAATCAATTGACTATAAAGCCAATACTCCCTGACCTGGAATTCTAACTTATTTGTCATACATGAAGTATATGTGAAGTTACTCCTCTATAAATGAGACTACAAAGCAGACCTATAATTTTGCTGTAGTTGTAGACTTAGATTAACTTCTTTTATGAGGGCAGCAGTACTGATTAAACCATAGCCTATGAAAACAAGCTCATAGGAACCAGTTAAATTAAATACACTGTACTTTAGGTCAGGTAGAATTAATCTTTAGATTCTCATCTCCTGGAATAAAAATTTAATTAAAATAACAAAAAGTATGTTAAAATTTTGAGCATTGTATAAAAAGAATATCCAAACACCTTAGGTTGGGAATCAAAAAAATTATTTTCTGTGGCCTTAAAATTTGTTGTGTCCAAAATGCACACTGTTTAATTCAACATCTTGGAAAAATGAATATACATGTATTTAAATGCTTTGATATATTTTTTGCTTTATTTATTTTTTTCTATTTAATTACACATAATATGAATTAACTGCATTAAGATTTTTTTCTTAATGTTTTCACAATACACCGAAAGGTATATTCAAGAATTTGCCTTTTTAGCTCACCTCAAGAAACTTTAGGGGAGCTTTTGTAATACCCTTAGCATCAGTGCCCCAGGTTAAAGTTTTTGGAGCAGATTTCAAGTACTTCTATGCCCTATATTAATCTGGGATGCGTGAAAGATGCTTCTAGTATGTTTTATTATACAGTAAAACTCGATTAGTACGAACACGGATATAGCGAATTCACAGATATAGAGTATTTTTGAATTCCCAGCGAAATTCTTAATAAATCCTAGGAAAATTTTATGGTTATAGCGAACTCTGATATAAAGAATTTAAGGATATAACAAACTGATTTTCTGTCCCGTAGAGGTTAAAAATAATGAAAATTACATCTTTTATAACAAATTTTCAATATCTTAAACTTCAAAATATTAAACTGACATTACTTTTTATAAGTATTTAGATTTAAAATTTTATTCCTCAGAAATATTTAGTACCCCAAGTAAAATTTTTGTATTTAATACCTCCCAGAACATATTTGGTAGTCATACTTGAAGGAAAAGATGCATATTGCAAATTCATTAAGTACTTTAACAAATTCATTATATTGATATAATGAATTGTGGATATAACAAAGTAAATTCACAGGTCCCTAGAACTTCGCTATAACTGAGTTTTACTGTACCAGTCAAGGTTTCAAATGCTGCAATTTCAGCTAAAAAATGACCAGGTTTATGTTTTGGAGCAGGATAAAAGTTTTCAAAGTTTTTGGAGCAGGTCCATGTCCAAAAAACTTTAAGGCCTACCTGAACCAAACTTGCATAGAAGATGCATCAAGGGATGCACACTACCAGAGTTGCTTCAGATGCTGGATTTGACCTACATTTTCCATATGAGTGACCAGGCAGAAATTTTTGGAGCAGGTCCATTACCAAGAAACTATCGGGCCTATCTGAACCAAACGTGCAAGGATGATGTATCAAGGGATGAATACTCTCAAACTTGCTTCAGATGCTGAATTTGACAACATTTTCTGAGTAACTAGTCTAAAGTTAGATATTAAGTCCATTCCCAAGTAACTGGAAGCCCTATCGGACCAAAATTGCATAAATGTTGCATCTAGGGATGCACACTACTAGATTATTAGTTTAGATTGGGACTTTGCCTTACTTAAAGACAACATTTGTCGAGGTGAGCTCTGTAATCTCTGATTACCTATGTTTTGCAACATGAAATAGAAAATAAAGAGTGTATTTTTTCGCCACCTAATGTTATTTTCATGAATAACTGAAATGTCATTAAATTCTGGAAATGATTCAATTCTTTGGTCTTTCACAAGTGTGTTCAATGTTGAGAAATATGCTTTGTTGTTATTATTCTCTCTATTCTTATCCACTTGCCCTTGTAGTCTGACATATCTGACGCCTTCCAGGCTTTTTTCACGATTTTGATATTTTATGTGCCTTGCAAACCTAAATAGGACATTTTATTTCCTATTTAGCATGTAACTCAAGATTTGATTGGTTAGCAAGCCAGGTGTAAATTTCCACACACCCAGCTTGAGCTGGGGTAAATAACATGATGTCACAATACATAGTTTCTCCATCAAAAAAAAAAACAAATAACATGACAAGAATTTTAGGGCTAATTATTTTAAAACATTCAAGGTCATTATTTTGGAAACTGAGAGGTTTAGAATCATCAAACCTTGTAAGTTGATGCATCCTGGGGCTTTGGAACATATCAAAAAGTAGGTCACAGTGACCTACTTTTTAGCTCACCTGAGCCGAAGGCTCAAGTGAGCTTTTCTGATCACATTTTGTCTATAGTCTGTCTGTCTGTCCGTCCGTCCGTCTGTCTGTAAACTTTTCACATTTTCGACTTCTTCTCAAGAACCACTGGGCCAATTTCAACCAAAATGCCACAAAGTATCCTTGGGTGAAGGGGATTCAAGTTTGTTCAAATGAAGGGCCATACCCTCTTTCAAGGGGAGATAATAAAGAATTAGTGAAAAATTAATAGCATCTTTTAAAAATCTTCTTCTCAAGAACCACAAAGCCAGGGAAGATGAAACTCATGTGGAAGCATCCTCAGGTAGTGTAGATTCAAGTTTGTTCAAATCATGACCCCTGGGGGTAGGGCGGGGCCACAGTGGAGGATTCAAAGTTTTACATAGAAATATATTGGAAAAACCTTTAAAAATCTTCTTCTCAAGAACAGCAAAGCCATGATGAGTCATATTTATATGGAAGCATCCTCAGGTAGTGTAGATTCAAGTTTGTTCAAATCATGACCGCCGGGGGTAGGGCGGGGCCACAATGGAGGATCAAAGTTTTACATAGAAATCTATAGGAAAAATCTTTAAAAATCTTCTTCTCAATAACAGCAAAGCCCTAATTGGTCATATTTATATTGAAGCATCCTCAGGTAGTGTAGATTCAAGTTTGTCCAAATCATGACCCTGGGGGTAGGGCGGGGCCACAGTGGAGGATCAAAGTTTTACATAGAAATACATGGGAAAAACCTTTAAAATCTTCTTTTCAAGAACAGCAAAGCCGTGATGAGTCATATTTATTTGGAAGCATCCTTAGGTAGTGTAGATTCAATTTTGTTCAAATCATGACTCCCGGGGGTAGGGCGGGGCCACAATGGAGGATCAAAGTTTTACATAGAAATATATAGGAAAAATCTTTAAAAATCTTCTTCTCAATAACAGCAAAGCCCTAATTGGTCATATTTATATGGAAGCATCCTCAGGTAGTGTAGATTCAAATTTATTCCAATCATGACCCCCTTGGGGTAGGGGGGGGGGCACAATGGAGGATCAAAGTTTTACATAAAAATATATAGGAAAAATCTTTAAAAATCCTCTTCTCAATAACAGCAAAGCCCTAATTGGTCATATTTATATGGAAGCATTCTCAGGTAGTGTAGATTCAAATTTATTCCAATCATGACCCCCTGGGGGTAGGGGGCACAATGGAGGATCAAAGTTTTACATAAAAATATATAGGAAAAATCTTTAAAAATCCTCTTCTCAGGAACAGCAAAGCCCTGATTGATCATATTTATGTTGAAGTATCCTCAGGTAGTGTAGATTCAAGTTTGTTCAAATGTTAACCCCCTGGGGTAGGGTGGGGCCACAATGGAGGATCAAAGTCTGAAATAGAAATATATAGGAAGATTTCTTCTGATGAAGAACTGCAAAGCCATGATTAGTCATTTTGATATAGAAGCATCCTCAGGTAGTGTAAATTCAATTTTGTTCAAATGATGACCCCTGGGGGTATGGTGGGACCCAATAGGGGGATCGAAAGTTTTACATAAGAACATATAGAAAAAATATTTCTTCTCAAGAACAGAAAAGCTATGTTTAGTCATATTGATATGGAAGCATCCTCAGGTAGTGTAGATTCAAGTTTTTTACAATACTGAACTGATTTGTGCTTTTGCCTAGCCAATGTGCTCAGGTGAGCGATGTGGCCCATGGGCCTCTTGTTAAATTTTGCAGGTATTCATTAGCTCTTCTGAGCCAAAAGCTCAGAGAGCTAATGCTATGGCCATATGTGTGGTGTGTGTAAACTTTTTGGAAAATGGGCCATATCTCAAGAACCCCTTGGTCATTTTTTTTTTCAAATTTGTCACAGAGTATTCTTCTCAGCTACGTTAAGGAAGGCTTGAGTTCACATTTGTGATGCACTGTATGGGAAGTTTCATTGTGACGTCATTAAAAATTTCACAAGCAACAAAAATCTATTTAACTACATAATGCATAAATGAAAACTTGCATTCATTTATTTTATCAATTATTTATAAAAGAATGTAAAATCAGAACATTTGATAACAATACTGCCGAGTAATTAGAAGCAAATCTTATGTCAGAAATGATGTCACTAACCTTGACTTGACGCAGTACAAGTGATCCAGAGGAGTGGATCCATTGGTTTAATAATTACAAAAATGCTTAAATAAATATAAAACCATCGCAAATGTTTAAATCTAATCAATAAAATTGAAAGTCAATAATTTATTTGAAACACATATGTAGATTATTATTTTATCTAGGTGCTATGGAGCCGCACAACGACAGAGAATGTCAAGAATATTGCTAACACGATAATTATATTCCTAATTAACCTCAAAAGTGCAAGGGCATAGACTACACTGTTTGTGCTGAAATACGGAATATCAATTGCATATATCATGTATATTTTAAAAAGTGCTGGGAGCTGATTATGGTCGGTGTAGCATTACATTTATTCATGACAGAATTGAAGCAAAGTAGGAATTTTTAGCTATTGTACGCATTTTCAGCAAAATTACGAGCATTTCCGAAGCAGTTCAAACTAGCTCCCAGCACTTTTCGGGTAGCCGATGTAAATCTTTTTAATGTGTAACAATTTTTCTCTCCAAAAACATGCGTATGCCCTTGCACTAGTGTCATTTTCTACATTCAGCTCATCAATTCTATTTTTATACCAGTCACGTGACACACAGCTGATACATGCGATATAAATGGTACTGTGTGCGGACCCAAACCTATCCATTATGGATATCTATATTACCTTTCCTACATGTAAACAGTTACTTTGTTATAAAGATTTTTAAAAATAATACATTTTAAGAAGGTACTTAGATCGCATTTTTCATTTCCTTCCTTAACATAGCTGAGTTGGCCCAAGGGCTTTCATTTGTACTAAAACTAGGGATGCGTCCCTTAAACAAGGGGAGATAATTAGGGAAATAAAAACAAAAGTAGTGGTTGCTAAAAAATCTTCTTCTCAAGAACCACTGGGCAGATTATCACCAAACTTATCTACAAGGATGAAGATATGTTGTAGATTAAAAATTGATCAAGGCATCTCCCTGGGGCAAAGGACGTGGTCTTCTAAGTTGACCAAAAATTATGTTTTGTTAAAACTTTGATATTTTGCCCACTATAAGGCCTAGGATCATCAAATCTTGTCAGTTGATGCATCTTTGGACCTCATATCCTGTTAACTCACAAGTAGATCATGATGACCTATTTTTCAAACTCATCTGAGCTGAAAGCTCAAGTGAGCTTTTTTGATCACCCGTTGTCTGTCTGTCGTCTGTTGGTCTGTCTGTAAACTTTTCACATTTTCATCTTCTTCTCAAGAACTACTGGGCCAATTTCAACCAAAGTTGGTACAAAGAGCATCCTTGGGTAAAGGGGAATTTAAATTGTTAAAATGAAGGGCCAAGCCCCCTTCCAAGGGGAGATAATCAAGAAAAGACAAAAATAGGGTGGGGTCATTAAAAAAATCTTCTCAAGAACCATTGGGCCAGAAAAGCTGAAACATAAGTGAAAGCATCCTGGGGTAGTGTAGATTCTTAATTATTCAAATCATATACCCTGGGGTAGGGTGGGGCCACAATAGGGAATGAAAATTTTGCATTGAAACATACAGGAAAAATATTTTAAAATCTTCTCAAGAACCACTGGGCTAGAAAAATTGAAAATTACTTGGAAGCTTCCTGTGTAGTTTAGAAATCATGGCCCCCTGCGGTAGTGTGGGGCCACAAGGAGTACTACAAAGGGTGAGCGCTGTGGTCCATGGGCCTCTTGAATTTTGCTGGTATTCATTTTCAGTTTAATTTTGATGCATAACTTGGATACTTTGAAGTCTATGATCATCAAAACTTGTCAGTTTATGCATCATGGGACCTTGAAGTATGTCAACCAAAAAGTAGACCACTGTGACCTACTTTCTGATTTTTTATGGCTAATCATTTTCTAAATGTTAAAGGTCATTATTTCAGATACTAAGCGGTTTAGAATCCTCAAACCTTGTAAGCTGACGCACCTTGGTGCCTTAAAACATATTTATTAGAAAGTATGTCACAGTTACCTACTTTTTGAATTTTACAGGTATTCATTTTCAAATTGTTTTAGAGGCATATTTTAGACTCATAGGATCATCAAACTTTATTAGCTGATGCATCTTGAGTCCTCAGAGTGTATCAACCAAGGAGTAGGTCACCTTGACCTACTTTTGCAATATCAGGGCTTAATTTAAATATTTCAGATACCAATAGGCTTGGAATTTTAAACTTTGTCAATAGGTACATCTTGGGTCCCCAGAGTGTGGCAACCAAAAAGTGTGTCACTTTGACCTACTTTTGGAATTTCATAGCTATATTTCAATACTACAGATACTAATTGGCTTAGAATCATCAAACTTTGTCAGTTGATGCATCTTGGGTTCTAAGTGTGTCAACCAAGAAGTAGGTCACCATTTCTTTTGCAGTTTCATGGCTAATTTAGATACTAATTGGTAAGAATCATCAAACTTTGTCAGTTGATGCATTTTGGGTCCTCGGAGTGTGTCAACCAACAAGTAGGTCATCGTGACCTACTTTTGGAATTTGATGACTATTTTCAGATAGTAATTGGCTTGGAATTATCAGACTTTGTCAGTTGATGCATCTTGGGTCCTCCAAGTATGTCAACCAAAGAGTAGGTCACCATGACCTACTTTTGGAATTTTGATTTCTAATTCAGATACTGATTGGCTTAGAATCATCAAACTTTGGCAGATGATGCATCTTGAGTCCTCAGAGTGTATCAACCAAAAAGTAGGTCACCGTTACCTACTTTTGCAACTTCATGGCTAAATTTAAATATTTCAGATACTAACTGGCTTAGAATTATTGCCAAGGTCAGGTTTTAAATTATAAAAATTGTCTATACTATAAATAAAAGATCATCAGTTGGAGGGACTGGGCAAACAGTAGGTGTTTAGTCTTCAGAACTGAAATCAGTTTTTTCACAGGACCCGACCTACTTAACACAAAACTTAATTGTGGCTTTATTGAATTAGTATAAAGACAAGAAACAAAGCTGGACGGTTGTGGTTCAATATTGTTTATTTCATGTAGTACACAATCAATGATTAGAAAATTTTCATTTATGTTAACTATATATACATGTAGCAGATGTATTCTCACCAGGTGTTGTGAATTTATGACCAAAAAAAAATCTATTAAAAACACTGCAAAATACAAAAGTCACAACCTTATCATTCAAAACAATTAGTGGAAGACATTACTATGGCTAATAATGATACATGAAAAGGTCGAGTCAAGATGTGGAGCTCATAGTTTTAATTTACACAGTCATAAAACATGAATTGACAGACTAATAGTAAGAAAAAGATCTGAACTACATCTTAAAACCATTGAGGTTGAAATTTCTTTAAAACACAGCAATAGGGCTATCTTTGTTGAAATCACTCCTAGGGAAAAGTTCTTCCACTGCAGTTTACTTAAAAACTCTCCTAAACTTTCCAAACTGTGCATTAAAACTCAAGGAGTAACTTTTCATGATAAAGGAATACTGAACTACAATCATAATCTGCAGATCAGATATGACACATACAATAATTCAGAATCACAAAAATGTATAAAATTGTAATCAAAGGTTTCCTTCAGAGTTGTACACTGTATTATAACAAAATTCAATATAAAAATAGTGTTCCTTAAAATAAACATTATTCTACATCAACAATCTTCATCTGCCGATTGTCTTTTTTACCAACAATTTAAATCACATGCCATCTGCTTACAGATTCAAACATAACACATCAAAAAATACAAATTAAAAATATTAATTGTATTTTGTGATATAAACAATGAGGAAGGCAGGTACCTAAAGGGAATTAGTGTGTTAAGATATTAATAACAATCAAAACTAAGCCTCTTTTGATTAACTTATAAAGATACATGATGAATGATTCGTTATGGTGACTAATGACTAGATATACAGAATCAGTGACTGGCTAAGAGTACTGTATTGTATCCCAGTACAACTCCATCAGAACTTTTTACAGAACAACTCTGTTTTACTCTAAGTTGTAACTGGTACATCTTACCCCAGTAAAGCATCCAGAATTTCAGATACACTATTTTTTTTCCCATATGATAGAATTTCAAACAAAAGAAAAAGGACAAACATATTCAATATAGCATACCTTAGATCAAACCAAGAGTACAGTATTTTTCCTATACCTGCCAACAATGTTTAGAAATGAACATTAGAAAGTTTTGCTTTTTATACACGAGTATTTCAACAGACCATGTTTGCTATTACCCATTTGATGATAACTCTTCCAATATTATTATGCCTCCTGCATTGCACTAAAATATGAAACAGAATGTCCATGATGATATTTTAAGCATTAAGTAGATTCCTAAAAATTAAACAACTTTCTTTTGAAAAGTGACAATATACACATACATGTATGTGTGAGAATGTAACTTTCAACTTCAAATGAGTACACATTATTTATTGTCTATTTTCAATTTATAATAATTATATATTCTTTCCACTTTCAAATATGAAATAGCCAGACAAGTTACTGGTTATAAAATTATTTCTAAATCCAAGTCTACCAAAACCAGAACAATTAATAACTTGTATGATAAGAGGGTTTCCTGATTTCTGGTGGTGTTTTAAGGGACAAGATTTTTTTTCATTCACCTACTTTCATTTGCTGAAAAATTAAAGTTAGCTAAGTCCTACTGTAACATTTCAATAAAGCAATATATGTATTAGTAAAATCTTATATAGGTATGTACATATTTCATAGTATTAGTAACATATTGTAAGCAAACTACACAGATAACTGTATCATTACAGCACAATTATAAAAAAAAATTACTGTCCAAATATAATGCTTCAAGCTTTAGTCTGACAACCATTTATAAATGAGCAATAAAAGACAAAGCTGGGTACCAAAAAAAAAAAAAAAACAAAACAAAACAAAATAATGAAAGAAAAAAATATATGGGCAAAATAATACATTTAGGCAAAAGTAACAAAGAGCAAAAAATTCCCATTACAGGAATCAATATAGTTGGAAATTGACGATATGTCAACAATATCATCATTGACATAGAATAATTTTTTCAAAAATAAAACAATAATATGTATTTACATACAAATAGCAATGGATATGAAAAGGACATATTACAAAATGTGCGACAAAGGGACTATGGTATGTTTTTACCCAATGCTACAAATCTACAACTACCTTTAAATAACTGTACTTTTTCTCAGATGTAAACACTACCATAATACAGGTACATGTACTACTCTTTCCTAACAATCACTTTTAGTGATTCATTACAACAAACCATTTTAAAGAAGACAGCAAAAACTAGAAGTATCAAATTTTGGAGAAGTGTAACTAATTGCTGGACAGTAGACATAATTTCTCCTCAGAATGGCGGCAAAAATTGGACAAAAAAGTGAACAGTAGAAAAGTCCGAGACATCTCAATAGGAGAGACACATCATATAATCATAGACCGAGAAACATAGCATTCAGATTTAGCTTAAAAACAAAGCAATAAAAACAAAGATTATAAAACTGCACAAAGAGGTTACAAATACACATACCGGTATAAACAATTTCTACTATCATTTTTCTTGGGGGGGGGGGGGGATTTTCAAACTACATTTTCTGCAAAATAAATATATGAGTATTTCAATCCAATACTTGTGATTATTAAAATAAAACAACAAAATAAACTTTCTTTAAAAGTAAGAATCACTGAAAGTATGCTCCATAAAGAATTCTCCTAGAAGTCATACAAAGGTCACTCTAGGTCATATCTAGCTGGAAACCTGCCAGGATGGTACTGTAATATAAAACAATTAAAGTTATCAATCACAGATATATATACTGAATGGAATCTAGAAATTAAATTGTACTCAAAAAGATTTAAAAATAAAAGATGCTTTGACATCACTTCATGTTTTACTCAAAATTAAAAGATCTAGCTTCTGCAGTAATACACATTAAAACATAATCAATCATCCAATAAATTGATATTTTAATGTCTAGACACAGTATGACGTTGGTAAAGTTATGATCACTGCAATCTTGCATGAAAATGAGATTAAATGCTTAGAATCAGTTAAACTGGAAAATTGAACATGGTACATTGTACCATTAATTAACCAACAAAAACCCACGCAGACTTGCATGCTATCCGTAAAGGTCATATAAATGTGAACAACAGTTCATTGATATTAGATTAATACTGAAAAACTGACAAAGACAACTAGTGCTTTACAGTATCTTAATGTTAATGATCTTTGAAATTTTGACCTTTTCATTTGATTAACCCTAATTCTAACTGGTAATAAATATTACATATAAGTTGTATTGTCTCATAAAATAATCCACAGATATATCAAATATTTCTTTTATGCTTTTTGATCTTTGATAGAGTGACCCAAAATCTAAAGTTGTCTTCCTTTTATGCCTTCATTTTGACCTATAATAAGTGATATTTTAAAATAAGCAATTTGAATATAAGTGGAGTAGGCTGTATCTGTCTTCCTTTTATGCCTTGATTTTGTCTTCCTTTTATGCCATGATTTTGACCTTTGATAGAGTGACCCTATAGTTGTTTCCCTTTTATGCCTTGATTTTATCTTTCTTTTATGCCATGATTTTGACCTTTGACCCTATAGTTGTCTTCCTTTTATGCCTTGATTTTGTTTTCCTTCTATGCCATGATTTTGACCTTTGACCCTATAGTTGTCTTCCTTTTATGCCTTGATTTTTGTCTTCCTTTTATGCCTTGATTTTGACCTTTGATAGAGTGACCCTATAGTTGTCTTCCTTTTATACCTTTATTTTGTCTTCCTTTTATGCCTTGATTTTGTTTTCATTTAATTCCTTGATTTTGACCTTTGATAAAGTGACCCTATATTTGTCTTCCTTTTATACCTTGATTATGACCTTTGATAGAGTGACCCTATAGTTGTCTCCCTTTTATACCTTGATTTTTGTCTTCCTTTTATGCCATGCTTTTGTCTTCCTTTTATGTCTTGATTTCAACTTTCCTTTCACTTGTCTGGTTTGAGGTAAGAAGTCTGGTTTGAAAGAATGCTAGTTATGGTGTAATATAGAGTTTTCAAAGACAACAATTATCTTGACCTTTTGACATTGAATTTTCTTCCAATGATCCTTAAATCTGTAGGACTTTTTCTTTAATGGAGTGCACCTCTTCTTATTTTTTGAAGTAATTTCAAGTTAAAGAGTTGATGATAGAATTATGGATAGATGGACCCAGTGATTACTATATACCACACACCCTTTGAAGTAGGGCCTTAATTATTTACATGCTATTATAATCAGACTGATCCATACACAGGCTTACATAACCTATACCTTAACTCAATTACATAATACATGTACATGTGCTCTACCACACACCACCTGGCACCCAAGTCTTTCTTCCTGTAACTGCATCTTGTATGCTTAATAATTTCATCATCTCTTTATTTGACCACAACTCTATATTAAAGCCTTCTGGCGGCTACGTAACATAACATTTCTTTTGAAATGATGGTTAATGTGCACACAATACCAAAGCAATCTGAATTTTATATAAACAGCCAACTGTTAAGCAAACATTAATGGTTCATATCTCAGTCCTCTTCATATTTCTCCTCTACTTACATTGTAAAAACTCGCCTACAGGAGCAGAATTAGTGTATATTAACAGAAAATAACAAATTGTAACATTTCTTTTTTTATTTCACTGTAGACTGTTGTATGTAAATCTGGATCCAAATTTGTGGCCCCTGGGCCATGGTTTACAATTACTTCAATTCTCATTACAAGGGGAATCTTCTACATTGATTTTACAATTTTAGCCTCATTTTCATTTACATGTACAGTGTATGTTTGAAGATTTCCCCATGTACATCTTTGACCCTTATGTATAAATTTGACCCCTATGTACAACTTAGATCCATTTGTATAACTTTGACCCATATGTACACCTATTGACTCCTACGTATTAATTTGACACGATATATAAATTTGACCCCATGTATAACTTTGGCCCTATGTATTACTTTAATTGCTGAATAATTTTGACCTTGACCCTTTTGTATAAATTTGACCTCTATTTAAAACTTTGATCCCTGTGGTGTCCAGATAATTAAAAAAAATAAGATTTTTATCCTGTATACTCTTTATAGATGTTTTCATGTTTGTATTTTTTTTTATTTTTGGTTATTCCAGGTCTTCACTCTTCAGGGTTGTCTTATTCTTGAAAATTTAATATCCAAGAGACTCTGCCTATTTTAAAACTATATCCCACTTTGAAAAGTGACTCTTCCTTGGTGCTGAACAAACTAATATCCTCAGTTCTTAAGGATTGCCTGTGGTTCTTAAAAAGTTGTAGGAATAAAAGAAACCAACATAGAAAGACAACAAACAAACACAAGTCAGAAAAGGCTCAGATATAAAGCCAGTAACTCAGGAAAACTAATATAATCCCATCACCATGGAAACTAAAATTCAATTAAGCCAATCAGTGAACCTGTTTATAATCACCATAGTAACTTACAGCAGGAGGTGGTGAGTCATTCATTGGGACTCTCTCTTCAGACCGCAGCTCATCAGCACTCCTACAAAATACACATCAAAATTAATGAACCTAGTCATCATATTGATTTATATATTATATACATATATATTTCACCAGCAGTTAAGTCACAATAATGTGAATTTCATTAACTTGAATTGCATGTGATGTCACAATGGTTATCTCACACTACATTACTTCAAGTATGTACAGCGTATATGATACCTGCCATCATAAATGCAAGAGAGTAACTGATTTGTATCATAGCCCAATTTTATGTGAAGTTAACCTTTTGCACTTTTACACATTTGCTACTGTAAACCAATTTTTCTATTGTTCACTCATAATTCACTTCCAGGTAATTGGGGCTTGCTTTATGATCGGGAGGTCTGGGTTAGATTCTTGTTTGCTGCGCCGCATCAAACCATAGATGTAAACATAGGTAGTGACTGTTTCTTCCCCAAGCGTCCGGCATTAGAAGTGAAAGTCACGAGTCTTTCAGATGAGACCAGGGTTCTTTATTGTGCCAATGCCTACCGTGACACTGGACCTTGGTTTTTAACTCACTGCTCAATCAATTCAGGTAATTTTTTTTTATTTTGTTTTAAGAATGATACAAGAAGTTTATGCCCAATATACAGTTGAACATGAACAGAATCGTTTTTGACCTTCATGGACCTCTCACTATTATATGACAATTTACCTGCGAAGATCTCTGTAGTACTCAAGTGTGCAGCTTCCCCGAGCCCCTCCCCCTCCCTCCATTGTACCATAACCATTATATGGTGGTGGGCGGTGACAAAATGGATCTGAGTCATCTACAGGACGATATCCTCTCCTATAAACAGTAGACAAACTAAGTAATTAAAACTATCATAATTAAATTGTCTCAACTTAATTAGTCAAACAAAATTTTCACAGACCTTTGAAATGCCAAACATGACTGTGAAATCACTACAAATTTTTGTGGGGGTTTAATTTTTGTTGTTTTCCAGGAATGATACGACCCACAAATTCATTTCCATCACAAAATGTAGAATTTCATATACATAACTACTCAATACTTTCCCATCCGCGAAATAAAATCCCCCCCCCTTCCCCCCAACCAGAACAATTTTTTTCCTTCAAACTTCGAAAATTTGACCCCACTAAAATATGTGATTCCACAGTATATATATTGATTACCTTTTCCCTGCTAAGTACCAGACCCTTGGTAGGAGACACTGGACAATGATCATACAGATCCCAGCAAAGGGTAACATCAGCAACAGAAGTGCAACACCCACTCTACAATGATATCATACAGATCTCTGTAAAGGGTAACATTAGCAATAGAAGAGCAACACCCACTCTACAATGATATCATACAAATCCCAGCAAAGGGTAACATCAGCAACAGAAGGGCAACACCCACTCTACAATGATATCATACAAATCCCAGCAAAGGGTAACATCAGCAACAGAAGGGCAACACCCACTCTACAATGATCATACAAATCCCAGCAAAGGGTAACATCAGCAACAGAAGGGCAACACCCACTCTACAATGATATCATACAGATCCCAGCAAAGGGTTACATTAGCAATAG
This sequence comes from Saccostrea echinata, assembly GCF_033153115.1. NCBI lineage: Eukaryota > Metazoa > Mollusca > Bivalvia > Ostreida > Ostreidae > Saccostrea > Saccostrea echinata. The sequence goes on along the minus strand of NW_026889802.1, from coordinate 476,578 downwards.
AACAGCAACACCCACTCTACAATGATATCATACAGATCTCAGTAAAGGGTAACATTAGCAATAGAACAGCAACACCCACTCTACAATGATATCATACAGATCTCAGTAAAGGGTAACATTAGCAATAGAACAGCAACACCCACTCTACAATGATATCATACAGATCTCTGTAAAGGGTAACATTAGCAACAGAAGAGCAACACCCACTCTACAATGATATCATACAGATCTCAGCAAAGGGTAACATTAGCAACAGAAGAGCAACACCCACTCTACAATGATATCATACAGTTCTCAGCTAAGGGTAACATTAGCAACAGAAGAGCAACACCCACACTACAACGATATCATACAGATCCCAGCAAAGGGTAACATTAGCAACAGAAGAGCAACACCCACTCTACAATGATATCATACAGATCCCAGCAAAGGGTAACATTAGCAATAGAAGAGCAACACCCACTCTACAATGATATCATACAGATCCCAGTAAAGGGTAACATTAGCAACAGAAGGGCAACGCCCACTCTACAATGATATCATACAGATCCCAGCAAAGGGTTACATTAGCAATAGAACAGCAACACCCAATCTACAATGATATCATACAGATCCCAGTAAAGGGTAACATTAGCAATAGAAGAGCAACACCCACTCTACAATGATATCATACAAATCCCAGTAAAGGGTAACATTAGCAACAGAAGGGCAACGCCCACTCTACAATGATATCATACAAATCCCAGCAAAGGGTAACATTAGCAACAGAAGGGCAACGCCCACTCTACAATGATATCATACAGATCTCAGTAAAGGGTAACATTAGCAATAGAACAGCAACACCCACTCTACAATGATATCATACAGATCCCAGCAAAGGGTAACATTAGCAACAGAACAGCAACACCCACTCTACAATGATATCATACAGATCCCAGCAAAGGGTAACATTAGCAACAGAACAGCAACACCCACTCTACAATGATATCATACAGATCCCAGTAAAGGGTAACATTAGCAACAGAAGGGCAACACCCACTCTACAATGATATCATACAGATCCCAGTAAAGGGTAACATTAGCAACAGAAGGGCAACGCCCACTCTACAAGGATATCATACAGATCCCAGCAAAGGGTAACATTAGCAACAGAAGGGCAACGCCCACTCTACAAATATATCATACAAATCTCAGCAAAGGGTAACATTAGCAATAGAAGAGCAACACCCACTCTACAAAAATTCTGCATAATGTAACCATTTCCAATTATGAAAATATTGGTTTATCACATTAATTTATCAGAAAATACTATTCATTTTCTTAAAAAATTGGCATTAAATCAGGCACGTATATACTGAACGATAATTTGAATCATACAATGCGGTCTCACAAACTCCCTCTACAGCTGATTTATAATCCTTGTGTAGGGTTCGACAGCCCAGCAACTCTCCAAGGGAGGTCACATTCCCCACAGCATAGTCAAACTGTGTCCTCAAATGCAGGACTGGTTTACTTATCTATAAAAGAAGAAACGAGAAAAAAATCACCATCCAATGTGTCTGTTTGTTTGTCATTCTTTATCCATCATGGAGACCGTGTGCTGTCAATATAAGCCTCATCTTGGTACATCCAGTATATTGTGAGGGGCTTCAGCACTCTAATGACTTTTAAAGTATTTCTTTTTTTCCCTTTTATTGAGAGATTTCTTTGTGAAATAAGAGATCCTTCATAATGAAAATAATTGATATATACGAATAAATAATTCCAATCTTAATTTCATTTATTTATTTCCTGTGTTTTGATTGGATGAGAACAAATTCAAGAAAAAGTTTACACATCAATAAATCTCTCAACCAGAACTACTTTCTTGGCCTAGCTTTTATTGTAAAAAAAAAAAAATGAAACAAATCCTTACTTCTAGTATGTTTTAGCTAAATGATTACAGAAACTTTAAATTAAATAAAAACAATACTGATGACATACAAGACTGACAGACGGGAATGTTATGTTTATGTAACTGTCAGATCACGAGTGTGAATTTTTATTTAAATCTCTCATAGGATATTTTCGTTGTTCCTAATCTAAGCAAATCAGCTCAGTTCTTGGTAGCTGACAGGAAAGAGAAATGTACCTCAGACTTTTGCCTTATTAGCATTAAATTCATATTTCTACATCCTATATTCTGTCCCGTCTTTAAACAAACCAGAGCAAATCAAGGGTGTCGTCGGTCGGTATGCTACTTTCATTTTAGAGCGTTTGTCGTTAATGTCAACATGGTCAAGGACGAATTCTTCTGAAGTCTACTTGCATTTATGATATTGGTCGACTTAAACAATATTCGAAGAGTTTGTATAAATTTGTTTTATGGAATGTTTTGACAATTTAAGTTAAACTTTATCAATGTTCATCTCAATTACATTTCATTTCCACATCACGACATAAAATATTCCTATGCTGTTTACAGCAATAATGGATTGTATGGAGGCTTCAAAGAGAAATAATTTTAAAACTTCATAATTGGAATTATAAAAATTAAACATTCTTTTTGAAAATTTTATCGAGGTGTAAACTCTTGACATTTTACTCACAAACTTAACATAAAGGTGCTTTGCACTTTTATTTAGTTTGTGAGTAAAATGTCAAGAGTTTACACATCGATAAAATTTTCAAAAAAATGTTTAATCCTATATTGAAACTTACACAGAAAAATTAATACATACTGGGAAATATTGAGTTTTGCTTTGATATTTTATTGTGCATATAAATGGATTGATATGACCACTTCAATATTGCAATGTATCAATATTTTGTTAGACTGTCTTAACAGCAATACCAACCTCACCGACTGGAATGAACTTGGAGCTTTCATTGATAAATTTATTTAGTGTAGAATTAGCTTCTGTTACTTCTTGGACTGCATTCTGGATTTCCTGTTCAAATAAAAAACAAAAACTTTACAGATAATAGAGGTCTAGAATAAGTTTATCTGTAGCTTTCATGTCTCTTGGGTTTCCTTGGATGCATCAAATTCACTTACCTTTCTAAATATGCTGGGGACTCCCTTGCTGGATTGACACTGAGAGTATTCCTTAATAACATCTACAAATATATCAGGCAGGCAAATTATGCATAAAATGTCAAAACCCAAATAAGTATAATATATATATAAACATAATTGTGACCACAAATCTACACTCACTCAAGAGCTTTCTAATCTTACCCTTCTGTGCCTGATCTTTCCCTAGAGATTCTACAAAGCTGTCTGGGTCATAACACAGATCTGACATTCCCTGGAAATAAATATATAAAATAAAAAGCAGGGCATACATCTCAATATCAAAGCTCTGATAAATCATTTGAAAGAAAGTAATGCAAATTAAACTTTCTGCTAATTTTTTTCCCCAGATTATCACAATGTCATTTTGAGTTACCAAAGAGAACCCCAGATATCCCCAAATTCCTGCCCAGACCAATAATGGTCAAAAAAATCCCAGAGTGACCTACTTGAAATATACTCAGCACAGAGATTCTCCAATATGTGCCCAGACCAGTAACAACCCAATGTATCCCAGAGTGACTGATGTCCAATATACTCACCACAGATAACCCCAGATATGTCCCACTTCCTGCCCAGACCAGTAACAACCCAAAGAAGCCCAAAGTGACCGATCTGAAATCAAAGCCAATCAAATCAGTCCACATTCTCTTAAACATTAATGATGATTGTCTATTTTGCTTTATATTAAAATTTTATGAAAAAAATGTATTTATAACTGAATTAAAGGGATTTGAATACATACGTCATGAGGAGACATCTGGACTTCTTGTAACAACCGAGACTGGTTGTTAGGAGTATGAAGAGGGCAAAACACAGCAACACTATTGTGACAGTCCACCTACAAAGACATTCAGTAATTAATGATTCTGAAAATAATAAAGACCTAATTTCAGAGCATTATTTAGCAACTGCTATAAGAGAAAAGCAAATATCTTGAAACAAACACAATGATGCCAGTTATTAATATATAAAATTTTTCCCTTACATAACACTACATGTATTTAAGCATTGTGTATCTATCACTGGATAGATGCAGTTTGTCACATGATCATAAATTTACTGATGCAGTTTCATAGTGACATCATAAATGGTCAACCTGTTTAACATATTCAACTTATACCATAGAGCTTAAAATAAAACATTGTATACATGATTCTAAGATTATAACTGCACATTTGTTACACTTCAATCACAAATGTATAAGTAACAAGGTATCATTTTTAACATCTATCACAACATAGATACAGGTAAGTACATAATGATTAAAGCTACTGTAGAATCATCATTTGAGGGGGACCAATGCTCATGGATTTCCTAGGTCACCCTTTCCCACAAACTTACATCCCAACAAACAACTAATTCTTCAGTGTATTGATTCATTGAATCATCTGTCTAAACAAGTTACTTACGAAATAATGTCCCTACAAACCCGTAAAATTTTGCTTACCCACAAACATTGATCCCCACAAATTAAAATGATTCCACAGTACCCTAAAACCCTTTGACTTTTATGACCAACCCATGTAACACTGTCCAGGTCATTTAAGACACGTTACTTATCACATTTTTTCCATATGAAGCAATGTATAGTGCAGAGACCTGTTCAACAGAGCGAACGTTCCTCTGGTATTCTCATTTTACTCTCAATACTATATACCTTACACAGACAGTATTACCTTATAAACTCTACATCTACTGCTTCTTTGGAGAACTTCTGCAGCAAAAGACTCGGCATGTGAGATTTGACATTATCAATGTCATTCCTGGTTTGTTTAGCATGCTCCTCAATTTTGTTTAATATAGGAGACAGTGTTTTATTGGCAACATCTCCAGATCTTCCTAGTATGTCCTTTAACGCTTCTACTCCAGCTGGTCCATCAACTTTGTCAACTACATCCGCAAGAGTATCCAGCTAGGAATGCAACAAACAGTACCTGAGTTACTTTATTCCTGTTGTTCTTCATCAGATTTTTAAAACATTTTTATATTCTCTTGAAAAATTGTGACATTATATTGCTCTACCCTAACTCTAAGGGGTCTCTGAATCGGATGCTTCAATATCAATATGACTGACATGGCCTTGCATTATGGAGATGAAAATTCTTTTCCTATATGCATTATGTAAAATTTTATCATGATTTTGGCCAGCTCTAACCCAGGGTCCATTATAAAAAAAATCAAATTCACACAACATGGGAATGTTTGCAATCTAATGTCTATGTGTTTCTTTAGATTTTTCTTAATTTTTTTTTATAATTTAGTTCCATGCAGAACTTAAGATTCCCTAGTGTGGCCCCAACCTAACCCCGGGGCCCATGAATTGAATAGTTTAGAATCTTCATTACCACAGGAAGCCTTGTCAATGAGATAAGTTTCATCTTTTCTGGCCCAGTAGTTCTTGAAAAATTAGAATTTTTTAAAATGAAATTTCACTTAAGCATGCAGTCGAGCTCCCCTTTGATCCTACGTACACAGCTGAGGAACAGGGAACCATCTGAAGATTTGTACATGTATTAGTATGTTATGGTCAGTACTGTTTCTTTATTCAACTTAAACAGGCAAGCTCAGGAACATTTTTTTTTGACGGCATGCATTTCGTATGTATACCTTACTAAAGATCTAGTGATATTTTTATATTTTTTTCTCTTCTGTTATTGTTAAGGGTGTGTAGAGGCATCATTACTAAATCTACATAAACTGAACTGCACTTTGGTGCACTGTACTATCATCAAAAGTCACAATTTTTTGTTTTCTGTAGCTACCACTTTCTATTTCAAATGCTCGGGAAACTGCCAAAATAAGGCAAACACACTGAAATTCTCAGAATGATGACATAATAGATAGTTACTTAAAATATGACAATATTTTACCACACCCTGATCTAATTATTACTTTCATTTCGAAATATTATGAGCATATTTCTTTATGAAACCTTGATTTTTTGTGCAGTAAGAGCATACCCTGTGCATATTCAAGTACACATATAATAAAATCCTTAGTGATGTCTATATTTTTCCAGAAAATTTCAGATATACTCAAATATGATAGCTAAACATATAGTGAAAAATTCGGCTTAGTTTGTGCATTATTTTTTTTTTTAAAAAATGCCTTGTTTATGATTTTACCTGACAACTCTAATAAATAAAATGTTGTTTCATATCAATTATTTTTTTGCTCAATGACATGAATTACCATAGATTATCATATACAGTCAAACCTCATTATCTTGAAATCAATGGGATTAAGATATCCAAGGATTTGAGATATCCAGGGTAAAATACTTAAAGAGTAAGGGGTTGGGACTTCAAAATCAATTTAACATATCCATGGTATTTGAGATATCAGTGTTCGAGATACCGAAGTTCAACTGTATTTTCTTGAAAACAAATATTGCCTACAAATATATCAGTAATTATATATTAAAAACTATCATTTAAATAATTTTGAGGCAATTAAAACACTAATATCATATGTAAGGGCTGAGCACTAAATCAATAAACTTTACAGGTGTAAATGTGATTAACACCTATTTGTGTAAACATGGGTGATCATGCAACATCATTGAAGAAAAGGCCATGGGTCTTGACAGCCACCGGAGTATCTTGAGTTTCTCAGGCTATAATCACTTTGACCACTTATGATCACTCATGAGTTTAACTTTCTTTAGTACTTGTGATGACCTCAGAATGTTGGTTTGTATCAGTTTACACTTTGTTCTTTGATATGTTCTCAATGGTTTGACTGGTATATGTTTACACTATGTACTTACAGTGATTGAGATGTTCTCTCAGTTTTATTGACTTACTTTTTATACTTATGGTGACTGAAATGTTCTCTAGGGTTCGACTTGTATCAGTTTACACTTGGTACTTACAGTCCTCAAGGGTTTGATTTATATCAGTTTATAATTAGTACTTGTACAGTCCTCAAGGGTTTGATTTGTATCAGTTTACACTTTGTACTTACAGTCCTCAAGGGTTTGATTTATATCAGTTTATAATTAGTACTTATACAGTCCTCAAGGGTTTGATTTATATCAGTTATTACTTGGTTCTTGTCTTTATGGTTTTTTAAGTTTACACTTTGTACTTATGGAGATAGAAGAAATGTCCTGAAAGGTTTAACACTTTACACTGTGAAATTGAGATGTCCTCAAGGGTTCCTCAGTTTGTACTTACAGTAATGGAGACATCCTCTAGGGTCTGGTTTGTATCATCTAAAGCCTCCAGGAATTGTTTGGCTCCTTTACTGGTTTGCTCATTGCCAAAAAATCCAACTGATATAGCTCCTCTGAGGGGAAAAGAAACAAGATTCATTTTAAATTACACATGCATGTCAGCAAAATAAAAAAGTATGAGTGATCGCAATTTTTATTTCACAGAATTTTCAACAGTTGAAATGACTTACATGTGTATAACATAATTATTCTGAAAGCATACAAAACTTAAGTCTTACTCAAAAAATGTTTGAGTTCATTCTTTTCTGCTTTACTAAGTATCTAAATAGACTAACTCCTAATGTATTCAGCATACTGGTACCATAGCACAGTATATATATACAGTGTGGACTCGTTATTACGGTGACGGTTTTATAAGATAGAACGCTTATTACGTTGTAAATTCAAAGCACAAAACCATTTTTTAACAAATCTATACAAAATAGAACTGTTTATTACGATGTCCTAAAATGCCGGGACTCGGTATTACGATGTAAAAATTCTGTCCAAATTTTTTTTTCCACCCCGTGTTTATTCAGTGTTTATCGACTGTAGACACTTAAGGAGACGCTAAATAAACATTGAAACACCTGTGCTCTGACAGAGTGTTAACTTGCAGGGCCGTTAGGTGATTAGTGATGCTTGACTGCACACACCTTGACTGTTCTAGCGAGGTCAGCAGAATTAGAGACGTGCCAAAGCCATTGTTAAACAATTAAACTGTTTATTTATAAATGTAGTCTCTAGTTTATCTATCTCTGTAAAGTTTATTTTATCATTTTTTTTTACTATGGTTAATAAGTAAATTAATTTATTAAATAAAGGGTAACATTTAATCGCATGCATGTATGTTAAATATGTAATGTGTAATTTCGTTTGCAGTTAAACAGAGGGAATTGACAGCTTGGGTATCAAACATAATTTTGGCAAAATTTGAACTCCAGTAACGTTTTAACAGCTTGGATAGTGGCTTGGACTACTTCACAGGTGTCAGCAGAAATACAAATTGATAATTGCTGAACTGCTAATTGAACTCTGTTCAGTAATTTAAAAATTCAAATTTATTTTGACATTTAGCTTGTGTGTTCTCAAATCCTGTCCAGGAATATGCCTATCACACTGCCCACTTTCATCAGTTGTTCACTGCAGCTCTAAGCTCATTTAACACCCAAAACCGCCGATTGATGTATTGTTTGTTATTTATGTAGTAACGATATGAAGACATTGAAAATTTTACGAACGCATTATCTAGACAGAAACGAAAGTAAAAGTAAAAGGAAATGGTGGCAGATGAATGAAGGTATCACACCGGTAATTGACCAATCAAAATGAACTTAGTCAATTGTAGTTCCATACATAATAAAGAAATATTTTTTTATTGTGAGAATTTTTTTTAATTTCCCTTATTCTATTTTTACATTTTTGGTATCTGTGCTTAGGATATTTTATGTACTTTGTAAAATATTAAAGGTTTTTGACAGGAACTATTTCTTTCGGGGCATAGGAGGCCACTTCCTGGGGTGCACACAGGATGTTTATAAACACATTGAATACACGTGGTTTTGAGGGTATTCCTGTTTGCGGATGGAAAAAATCAGAAAATGCCGTGTAGGTACCCTATTTTTTGGTGTCAGCTGATGTGACTGGTAACGTTTAACACTTCCTGCTAAATATTTTTTCATGAATTCGAATACCTGATTTTTAATGATTTTTTATTCTATATAGAATTACATAGTGAAAACAATTACCGGTGTGATACCTTGAAGGTGATTGTGTAAAATCATCTACACCCATATTAAAAGCAGTTTTAATTTTATAAAGGCATATTTCAACAAAATATGTCATTTTATGAACTTTCTGTGTGAAAGCACATATTTTTAAATTTAGAAGCAGGGTTGACATTAATTTATACAGATTTCTATGTAAAATACTAATAATATGTCATGTTTTAACCTCAAAACTCCAAATTATGACTTTCAAAGGAGGATTATGCATCTGACATGTAGAAAGAAGTTAGAAAATGTTGGTTTTTTATTTTATATGACTTTAAACTCTGTGCACCACCTGACCGCAGTCAATTATAGTGTCTACAGACTTTGCCGTAAAAGCACTTTAGGCTGATTTTTTCAAGAAAAGACTAATTCTGGGTTTGCGAATGAGTTTTCAACAAAAGCGACAACTGCGATAAAATGTGAAGAAGTAAAACATGATTTTAAAAAGTGTTAAATTTTACAGAGACTGGGTTTACTTTCATTTTATTCACCTTAAGTGATTCATTTATTACTGGAGTGGAGGAATAGAAATAATGAAATGAGTTAAATTTGTCTAACAAAAGTAATGCACAAATAAAATTTATTAAGAATTTTTCAAAAATAAGAAGCTTATGACCAAAAATGCATAAATACTGTCAGGGCATGAGAGTGAATACTTATTTTGAGTCCCAACCATGCATCACACATATAGTACAGAATGTCACTTAGCACCATGGTATGCCTGTTATGGTTCTCTAGACTTTTTCCATGCTTTCACAGCTGACATTCAAGATTTTTCAGTTTGCCGGAGAATGTTTTTTGTCATTTTACCACTTTTATGTAGGTGTTGACCCTCTCTTTTAAATTAAGTCTCAGTCAGGATGTTTATTTTAGCATGATTTGTTAAACACATTAATGTACTGAAATATTAATAAATTACAAATTAAAGTGATGAAGAAATTTGACATATTTACACAATCAAAATATCAGAATAACCATAATTCAGCTAATAAAGTGCCATGCTCTTCTTTTGTCACTTCCTATAAATTTTATCAGCATTTTTTGTACACCCACCCACCTCCAAGAATCATGGAGGATGGCCTGATATTAGTTTCTTTGTTGCATTTATTCACATTTAAAAGTGTTAAGACCCATAAAAATGTTTAAGATTTATATTTTTAAATTTAATTGTTGAATTTTTGTGTAAATTTGGTGAAACAAAAAGCTGTAATCTTGAATTAATCATGCAAATTCATCAAACACCTTTGAAATTCCTGAGTAATTCAATGAAAAGAGGATAATTATGCATGTTCAATTGGAATTTCATGGCTAATTTGTGTCTGCAGAGAAAGCCAGTTACATAAATCACAACAATAAATTACATCTGAATTGTTTTCTCCATTTTCTTATCATCAAAGCAAGTTTAATGGAGTGTCAGAGCTGTCTAGAACCTCCCCAGATGCTGATATCATTTGGACTGCCCTGTGTTACAACACAGCTTTTAGATAAACTTCTGCATAGCAGGTTGTAGACAAGTACCTAGGCTTTATTTGGAACATAAATTGACCAGATGCAGATTTTATTATCAGCCTAATATTTAACAATTTCTGTAAATTTTGTCATTCTTAGGAGGGTAAAATGCAATTTTGTTATGTAATAATTGCATAATGGTCTCCGACTTGTGAATTATTTTTTGTTTGTTGTGAAGAACAATGCATATACTCTCCACGGATACAAAATTGGTTGCCAGGCTTAGTCTATTAAGGATGAAATTCTGCTTCAAAATATGCACCAAAAAACTTCTGTCAGAGTGCTCAGTGTGTATTCTTGACAGCTCTGGAGTAAGGGAGATAAATGCATCATATCTCCAGCAATAATGGGAATTAGATCCCCAGACTTCAGGATGTTAGTGACAGTTATTTAAGAAATCTCAGGTGCAAAAATGAAAAAAATCTGACAACTTCAAAGGTCCTTCAAGGTATCACACCGGTAATTGACCAATCAAAATGAACTTAGTCAATTGTAGTTCCATACATAATAAAGAAATATTTTTTTATTGTGAGAATTTTTTTTAATTTCCCTTATTCTATTTTTACATTTTTGGTATCTGTGCTTAGGATATTTTATGTACTTTGTAAAATGTTAAAGGTTTTTGACAGGAACTATTTCTTTCGGGGCATAGGAGGCCACTTCCTGGGGTGCACACAGGATGTTTATAAACACATTGAATACACGTGGTTTTGAGGGTATTCCTGTTTGCGGATGGAAAAAATCAGAAAATGCCGTGTAGGTACCCTATTTTTTGGTGTCAGCTGATGTGACTGGTAACGTTTAACACTTCCTGCTAAATATTTTTTCATGAATTCGAATACCTGATTTTTAATGATTTTTTATTCTATATAGAATTACATAGTGAAAACAATTACCGGTGTGATACCTGAAGAGTGCCGAAGTTTTTATAAAAAATGCCCACATTTCTTTTAAAATGAAGGAAATAGAAGAAATAGCATCATGAAGATATCTATTCAAGATAAGTTATTAATAATTTATATGTATATAGCGTTTTAATGAAGAATTTGAACAGAAGAAGGAAACAAAAGGAGAAAAATACACCTCCTAATACAACAACAAGCTTTCAAAACGATGTTTTACTGGATTTTATTGGGAACTTTTATTACGTTGCCCTCGGTATTACGATATTTTACCGTGACAAAATGAACATCGTAATAACGAGTCCGCACTGTATATAAAAACTCCTCATTAAAGCATTAATTCTAATTTAAAACATAATATCACAAATTTCTCAAAGGGAATTTTGATGACTCCTTTATTTCTGTGACTTACACAGAGAAGATGATGAAGATGGCGACCACGACTCGTAGACAGGTGGTGCGCGGAGGCTTTTGTGGCTTCTTCTTTACACACTGTATACAAAGACAGCAGGAAGCTAGGAACAGAATCACTAATATAAAGGCCACCGGAGCCGCCGCCCATAACACAAGAGACTGAAACAGACAAGGAATCGGAGTCAATTTACAAGAGAAAGAAACTGAATTCTTTATTTAATACTAGTCCAAATGATTATCCATTGTGTATACTGAACATGCTGAAAGAAGATCTGATGGATTATAATCCTGGATCTGCCCCTGAGAATGGATCAAAATTGGATAAAATTTGTTTAACTTATGCACTTTTAAGAATGATATACTGTATACACGGTTATTTTTGCCCTTTCACACTTGCAAACAATTTTGCCCCATCTTAAATTCGCCTAGTCACAATTTTGTTTAAGAAATTATACTGTGCTTTTTGAATTCGCCCCATTTTAAATTCCCCTACCTGTGAGTAAGGCGGAAGGGGCGAAAATTTCCCTGTATACAGTAATCCTTATTTCAAATGCTACTAGATTTGCTTTCTTTTTTTTCAGTCTCATGTTTACACCCCTTACTGAAATTGATCGAATAGTTTTTTTAAGAAATCTTTTTTTCTGAATTTCTTTTACATCTGACCTAATTTGGTGTATCTGAGTTATTCCATTTTTGCTATATCAAAGCACACTTGAAATTTCCAAAGAAATTTTGTGAAGCGGAATAACTTTTAATTAGCCGTAATCCTAATTACAGTAGAACCTTATTTCCTTTGGTTATAGTCTCTCTCTCTCTGTAAAGTTCTATTGCCTTCTAACATTAGTTTGATACTGTTAAGTATAACATACATTGTATACTTTTTTACAGTGATTGCAACTCAGATCAAAGTGTGTGTGGTTTTGTGTATGGTGGGAGGGGGAAGGGGTCATTAAAAATGAAAAGGAATGGAATATTTCCATTTTTTCTGGTGAATTTATGCATATGTATCATATCACAGTAAATTTTGCAAACTTTTTAAAATTACATTTGAAATGTTCTATACCTGTATACATTGGTATACTTTGAAGAACATTTTCATTGGATAATATATTTTTTTTTAGCATAAAACAACTCAAGACTTTTTGATTGATAAAAGTACATAGTATAGATCTGGTAAGGCAGATTGTAGCTGGGATTTCATGGCTGAGATCTAGTATTTCTAAGAATTGAAATTTGTTTTTGCTGTTTATTTATTCTTATTGTCTTTATCTATCTCTAATGACACCTTGTGTTGGTGTTTTCAAAACTGAAATCCTAGGCTTGGCAATTATACAATACTGTGCATGAGTAACGTTCCTAGTGTTATTTGACAAGGTATAGAAAATAACCTTTAGTCAGTAATTGTGTTTCTTTCATTATATATGACACCTTTAAAAAAATTCCCCATTTACAACCACGTTTTTGTGGTTAATTTTAGATGTTAATCTTTTTAATCTATTTTTCATTACACAGTGAAGAAATTATTTACAATCAACAACTGAAACAGGTTCCTCTTCATCTTATTGTCAAGGGGCACAACCCTTTCTGTACTAAAGTTTTAAAATTGACTACTTTCAGTTATTCAGAATACAAGTGGATTTAGTTCTGCCTCTAACTGGTTCCATCTCTACACATTTAATGATACATTATGTAGAATGATGTTTACAAATATTTAAATTATGTCAATTTAAAGGTAGTGCACTTATTAAAATAAGTGTCCTGTATAATTTACCAACTGTCTGAAAAGTGAGTGGAGCTGTATATAACTTAATATATATATCGCAATCAATTTCTATACTTATTGCAATTCAAGACAGCAGAAAACAAACACATGAATCTTTAAAATACATGTACTGTAAAATCACCCATAATGTTGTAAGCAGTGTTTAGATATTTTTATATTTTCTATTACTGATGACGTTAGCAGTACAACAAAATGTAAAACTATCAGTTCATTCAATTCTTGACAGATACATTGTGATACGTTGTATTGCAAGTGTGTATTGTTATTATAGGTATTGTATCATTAGGTTGCTTGTGATACTCAGACCTAAAAATTTCATGATTAGAAAACAGCACATGCCATAAAACACATATAATAGGAAATATTTACTGCTGTAAATTTTCATGAATATATATAGACTCAAAGTATTTTCTTCAATTTTTTATGCATTACATATATATCTAATAGTAATTGAAAACTTTTAATCAGGAAGTTAGTATAACAACTTAATATGAACTCAAGCAAACATCTTTCCCATGTTGTCAACATGGATGGATGAACTGGACATACTAAAACCATATCACCTTCATTCCAACTGGGAATTAACCCAATGTAACTGCATGTAAACAGAAATGTAAAACATAGCTGTGCTTCCTTAAGATGGTCAACAGTCATACCCAAGCTACCTAGACTAGTCCTGGAGTCTCCCAAAATTTCATTTATTTTAATGTATTTCAATTTTAACAAATCTAGAGGTGTGAACAAGCTCACACAATTACAACCCCTGCTGTATTTTTTAAAAAGTTCCTAGTATATACAATATTTCAAATATGACCTTGAACTTGCCAAAACGACTGTGGTTAAAAAATGACTCATCCTGTGATCATAAGTAATCTTTGAGTGAATTATAGACCTCCAATGATTCTGCCATCAGAAAATTATCGACCTGACATGAATTTTACACCTTTTCTTCCAGTGACCTTGAACTTGCCACAATAACCTTGAATCAAGATTATGACACACCTTCAGCTCACAAATAATCTTTGTTTGAATTTCAACCTGCAATACTTATATATTGCAGAATAAAGAACTGAACAAAAATTCTATACTTTTTCTGATAGTAACCTTGGACTTGCCAGAATAACCTTGGTTCATGATCACAACACACTTTCAGGACATAATTAATATTTTTATGAGGTATGGACTTCAAATGTTTTTCCATTAGAAAGTTATAGACCAAGCATGAATTTGAAAACTATTTCACCAGTGACCTTGAATTTGCCAAAATGACCTTGGGTCACCCTGACGTTTGGAACACTCCATCATGTCATAAGCAATCTTTGTGTTAATTATCAACTTCCAATAAGACTCTATTTTTAAGTTGTAGACCAGATAGGAACACAACAATTTTTTAGCCAGTAACTTTGAACTTGCTGGAATGACCTTGGGTGATACATTTCCTCAATCACAGTAGGTCAATAATAGGTCAACAATATGTCAATACATTTCCTCAGGTCACATACAAGACATTTTTCTAAAAGCGACCTTATACTTGATCAAATGACCTTGAGTCAAGGTCATGACATACCTTCAGTTCATAAGTAATCTTTGCGTGAGGTATGAACCTCCAATATTTCTCCATTAGGAAGTTGTAAACCATACATGAATTTTATACATTTTCTGTCAGTGACCTTGAATGTATCAGAATGACCTTTGGTCAAGGTCAAGACAAACCCTTAGGTCATAAACACTCTTTGTACCAAGTTTGAGCTTCCAGTGAATCTCCCTGAATGAATAATACACTTTTTCTGACCTTGACCTTGTTGGAATGATCTTTAGTCAAAGTCAATAATTATTTTCAGGTCACATGCAATATTTGTGACATGTATGAGCCTCTAATGTTCTTCAATTCAAGACAGGGTCAGGATAATAATTACACAATTTTCTACAAGTGACCTTGAACTGATAAAATGACCTTGGGTCAAGGTCATGACATACCTTCAGGCTCGGGGCCATATAACTGAGACAAGCTCACTTTTGATCACAGTCTCCCTTTTCCGCTATGTATTCCTTTTGCAAAAGTGAGACTTAGATCAAAAGTTAACTCATCTCAGTTTTATGGCCCCGGAGCCAGGTCTTAAGCAATCTTTGTGTGAGGTATGAATTTTCTCCACTATGTTTATCCACTAGGAAGTCAAGGACAAGACATACCCTCAGGTCATAAACAAACGTTGTCTGAGCTTCCATTGATTCCCCATAGCAAAGTTATAGCCCAGACAAGATTGTACAGACAGGCGGACAAGGTGATTTCTATATACCCACAAAACTTTGTTTCTGGGGAGTATAAATATATTGTCAATATTTCAAACCATTGCATATCTACATCATAGGCCTCAATATAACCTTGTCCTGAATCATCCTTGGTGAAGTTTGTAAATTAGGTTTCAAATAAAGGTATCACAAACATAGCATGAAAATAAATTGGCAGTGATTTGGACATTAAAACTTATTCTTTGCAAATTTTGAATTAGTTAGAATAGTATCAAAACATAATATGATGATTGGAAAATGGTTAGTTTACATCTGAACTGAATAAGAATTGAAGTATGTACTTAATCTGATGTAATGTGTTCACCAATACACACAATCCTAATGAGGTCAAATTTTACTCCCATGATTTTTATACATTTATTTTAAGCAAATTCATATGTAATAAATGGCAGCATGTAAAAAGTACCTGTTTCATAGTAAAGCAGGGAAAAAAATCTTATCAGGTGTTATAAGATTGTTTTATTACAAGACAATCTGATTTGGTCATATTAGAAAATATATTGTCAGTATTAGATAGAATGTTCTTTTCTTAATATAAAGTTGCACAACAGATCCATTCTATAAACAGGATATGTCAGATGTATGTTCAAGTATCTTAATCTGCAATATAGCAATATAGCAAAATATAACAGGTGTGAACATAACTCTACACATAACAGTGATTTTCACACAGATTTTCAAAGAAGCTATTTGGTTGTAATGTTATTAAGAAAAAACACAGCATTAATTGAAACAATATGTTAGTGATTTAGCAATAGTGAGAACGACCATCAAAAAATTGTTGGTGGAGCGCTACCTTTTGTGTAGGACACCCATCCCCCTGGATTTGCAGAATTATTAAATGTATGCATGTATACTAAGCAAATGAAAAATGCCAATATGGATATATATAGATTTGATTGCTTATTCTTCAATATGTGTACAGAAGACTCTTTTTATATGAAATATTTATCACACTGTAATAATGGTTTTATGAGAAAGTTTGTACACACCAGACATCATAACTTCTTCATTTCATATGTTGAATACTATTAAGTACATAAAAAAAAAAACATTTCAAAGAGAAAAAACTGGGTTGTATGGGATTTGAACCCCGGACCTCTCATACCCTAATCAAGAATCATACCTGTATTATGTGTTACAGTGTAATAACTCTCCACATGCTCCTGTGCTAAAAATAGTACCATACAACTTTTAATACAATAGGAAAAAAGGGGGGCACTTTGATGGGGGCGAGAGAGTTATGGTATAAAATTTCATTGCAAAACCTCAAAAGCCCGGAAACAAAAGTATTACACACACAAAATTTTTACAACCTTGACCTCTGATCTTTTGACCTCAAAATCAATAGGGGTCTTCCTTAGGCCACAGGGAGTTGTTATGTAAAATTTCAATACAAAAGCTCAAAGGCTTCTCAAGATATTTATAAAGTGCAGAAACGAAAGTGTTAAAACAGAAAAAAAATTATGAATTTTGACCTTGACCTTTGACCTCAAAATCAATAGGGGGTCTTCTTTAGGCCATAGGGAGTTGTTATGTAAAATTTCATTGCAAAGCTCAGAGGCTTCTTGAGATAACGCATGGAAACAAGTGTTACAGACAGATAGAAATACAGACGGATGGACAGACCAAAATTAAGATCCCCCACTTTCAGTGAAAGCGGGGGACAAAAATTTGTACAGATTCGATTTGATGTCTGATTGTAAATTTTCTTCAATACTAAAATGCATGCAGTCTTTCTCCTGTTGACAAAGTAAAAATAATAATAATGATAAAAATGCACATTTTTCATTTGTATTTATCATTAATATTGAATGGTACACTCTTACTCTAAAATGCTTAATATGTTTAATTAGTGCATCTTTTTCAGAAGTAATATTTACTTCGTTTGTTTGTATTCACCTCTAACACTCCATTTGGCTGCAGTAAAGGTAACTTGTATTCATTGTTGTGAATCTGTATTTATTTACTTAGTGATTTCACTAAGGTTATGTATTACATGAACTAGTTCCTCCCCACAGCATCCTAATAATATCTCAAATAATATACATGCCATGTATATTCCCTTGTTGCACTGGGACATTAGATTTTAAATAGTCAATTTCTTCTTTTTTTAAATAAGTTACCATAGTCACATTGTCTTTCATGCCTTAACCAATCCCTGATATATGAATAAATACAGTAAAACATGGTTATAGTGAACAAGTTTATAATGAATCCAGGCTTTACCAGAAGCAGAGCTCCAGATAAGGTGCGTATTTGCAGAAATATGCATTGAATTTTTCAAAATACGCATTAAAAATTAAAACAGGGCGTACAATTACGCATTAGCAATCATAAATAAGCATTTCACTACGAAAGTACTGCGTACAACAGATTAAATGATACAAGTATTATTTAACTAATTATGTGAATTGAGGTCAGCTCAGTATTTCAAATTTTATCAAAAGGAATTTTGATTTCTAAGCGTATTCGAAATAACTTAGGCCGATTTCCAGTTCGAAAGAAAGATTTGAATATTAAATACTCGTACTTGTCTGAAAATATCACAGATTTCCACTGTTCATATAACATCCAAATTTTCGTTCTTGACGCGTACACGTCGATCGATATTGTCAAAATTGCGCAAAACACGCCCGGTGTCTAATTTATCCTTTATCACTATTTATTAAACAGTTCTTGTATATTTACTATTTTCTGTAGCAATAATATCATCTAAAGTGCGCTGACAACCTTTATTAATTGTATAAAAATTATTGCTTTTTTGCTTTCCATGTGTTCCTGTGCTATAATAGCGCCAAGCGACTTTTAATGCAAACGGGGAGTAACTCTAAAACTTTTATCTCGATGCCAACAATTTATATAGCAAAACCTAATTATATATTTTTCATTGAAAGCAAACAAACAAAATAGAAAACAACGGGGCAGCATATTTTGAGAGGGGCAGGTGGGGATGAGAATTGAAAGATTAATTTCATCTGGCCAAAGGAAGGATATTTTTCTCGGTAACTCTTGCTACGGTCGATATAGGCCTAATCTTAACGACGTTGGATCCTGATATTTAAAGTCTTAAACTTTTTTTGTCAAGTATATTTTTAGCTTCTACACACATAGCTTAATTAAAAATCAAAACAAAAAATGGGGGTCAATATGCTTCTTTTGGCGCTACAGTACATTTAAATTGACCTTTTTGCACTGAATTTGTGTCTTAATCAAAATAACATCTTCGACATTTTGTCTCCAATATTTTTTATCCAAATAAATCATGGGACAAAGTATGCTGTTATTCTCTCTTAAAAAAGACACATTAAAATTGTGACAAAAAAAAAAATTCAAATTGCTTCGCATAATCAATTATTTGACCTTTCTGCACTCACAAAATGTCATTTTTCGGGCATTAAAAATTTAACAAGCAAGAAAAATATTTTAAAGTCTTAAACTTTTGCTGAATTTAAGTAGATTGATCAGAGTTATCTTATATATTCAGAAAAGAAAATCAAAAGTGGAGGTCTATGATGTTATTTTTTAGATATTGCTAAAAAACTGTTAATTTTATGATAAAATTGGCTCAATTTTTTCCTGGAGTTTCAGAATATATTTTCTATATTTGTCACAATATGATGATAGAATTCACAAAAAACTGATTTAATTAATATTTTAGAACCAGCATTAAACATTTCAATGCACAAAATAGCTCTGTGTGCAACCAGCATGGAAAAATAGGAATCTAAACTTAACTTAACTTATGTGCCCCCGATTTGTAAATATTTCGATTAATCACCCGCATTTAGGGTAAAATTTGTTGATGTGCACCAGCTGGGATGGAAGTGCAATAACGGTAACTCTAACTTTACAAATATTCTGCATTTAAAAAAAAAATCCAGGCTTTGTAATGATTATATTGTGAAATTTGGTTGTCTTGGTCGTATGTAATAATGTTAAAAATGTTAATCTTTATCCATAAGAATCTGCTAGATACAGTTATCTTGTTATACACAGAACTTACCGTTACATGTAATATGAAGAGAAAATTCGGGATTTTTCCCTCTCGCATTTAATGTTCCGAATGACATTACACTTAATGATGACGTCCGAAAATACCGGACACTTCCGTCCCAGCTGGTGCACATCAACAAATTTTACCCTAAATGAGGGTGATTTAATCGAAATATTTACAAATCGGGGGCACATAAAAATTAAATGGAAATATGAAAAGGAAGAAGAAAGTGTAACAAATTTATTGACGTATGCATATTCCATGTATTCTTATGCTTTAGATAAATAATCAGGCGAAGTTTAAGCGAGGTGAGGCAGACGACGAGAAAAGAGTTGCAAGCCTTCTCTCTTTTTATTTATCAGTCGAAAACGATATATTTAAAAACAGCTTATAGAAACAAAAGAGTTACGTTATTGGTAATATATAGTGCATATTAGAATACAAAAATAGGAAAAAGGTGACTCGAACCCAGATTTAAAAAGAAAAAAAAACGGAAAAGGGGGGGTCCATACCCCAAGTGCCTGTGTTATTTTGCTGAAAAGCAAAATCTGCATTGATTTGAAAATCAGGGAGTAAATACACTTTGAGGTAAAAAATTATCTGGAGCTCTGCAGAAGTGATTTTCATTCCCAACAAACAGTTTGATATCGTTTTTTACAATTATTGGATAAAAAGTAGGTTTATAAAGAATCAAAATTTAATTGTCCCTTTCTGACACTTCGCTATAAATATGTTTGACTGTATATATATTGACAAAATAAATTAGACTTCATAATGAAACTGAAAGTAAAATCACTTCCACATTTTAGGTATTGAACGTCCTATATTTTATAATTCTTGCTACATTTTGGGATTTCACGCTTGTTTAAATCAAACTTTAAGCAACAAGTTATTTACCTCTTGATAACTGGTGTTTTCGGGATCAAATGTTGAGTTTGTCTCTCGGAAAGAAAAGTTCAAGTGAGGAAAGTCGTGTAGTATCCTCACATACCACACATCCTTATAGGAATTCATTTTAATTTAAAACTTTTTTTTTTGTTTCACTGCGTTTCAGGTTAAAAATTGTCTCATTCTTCCTACGAAATTGATAATCAATCCTAAGGAATGTGCACTTCGAATATGTTATTCGCCATTTTGTTCTCACGTGACCTGAACGCTTTGCGACAAGCGCATTATATTTTGAATGTCTATTTGGATAATATTTGAAATAATTTACTACTGTTTATAAATCTTAAAATGTAAAAAACAATACTGTTAAAAAAATTTGAAATTATATTGCACAGACAGATGCTTAGTTACTGTTTGATTGTTATTGTCTCTGTAGAAGGCAAGCCCCGTCTCTGAGTCATTTTGTGACGTCAGCGGGTTTCCCTCGCACTAGCCAGGTTCATTGCAACAGGCAGTACCGTGACATCAAGGGGTTATGAAATTGCAGCAGTTATCAAACTGTGCAAAAACTAGGATGCTTTAGCTGTCCAGGAGCTACAATAACGATCTCTAAGGAAGCATTTAGCAGATTTTGAGGTGCACGTGTAGAAGACATTTGTGATCAGGAAGGAAGAGGCTTGCAAAGTTCACCGCCCCGATAGTTGAATGAGTCGGGGATCATGCCAGGTAAACAAGCTGATAACTGATTTGTTTCGGTGCACATTGCATTTAGCATCATTCTTTAGCCGTATGGACTTGCATTTGAGCCTCAGGAGTAAGGAATGCACGTCTCGTGGTTTTGTAGAACGACTTGTCTCAGCCAATGACCTACTGGCCCACTCTCGAGCGTGCACTTTCGCAGAGCAATATATCATATGTGTATCATAAGATATTGGAATTTATTTTTTATTTAAGTAATTAAGAAAACCAACGACCATAAACAGAACCCTTTAATAATTACAAATGGTTTGGGAGTTTGCACCTAGTTTTTCTTGAACATTACCCTTTTGGAGTTAATGACCTTTGCATGATTAAAAAGTATCTAGACTAAAGGCTAATGTAAATTAATCTACCACAGAAGGGCGTATCTAAATATATAATGCTTGGAAATTGAAAGTATTTTAACATATAAGACATCAAACTTGTCTATTATTCAAGGAACAACGGGTTGTTTCCTACTGACGTGATGTCCTGTACTTTTAATATGTAATATTACAGCAATATCGTAAGATTAACTAGGAAACTACAAAATAGGAATATAGAACAGAATAAAATTTTTATTTATTTTTTTTTTTTTTTAGCAAAAAACTTTAAAAATTTTGTTTCAGGCTGCCTAATTATGTTTAAATAATTTTTTGGAATAATTTCAGAACTTTTGACCTCCCTCATTTGGCTGCCTCAGCAGATTGGCAAAGCGCTATGCAAAATTTTTAGCATTTAACATTAAGATGATATAAATATTAAAAGGAACGAACTTTGACTTGTCACCAAAAGTGCAGGTGTCTGCATTAAAAAAAAACTATTCACTTGGAAGAAGTTAAAGAGAATTAATAGGCTACCAAGTCATAAAAAGTTTGATTATTACTGTACATTAAGATGACATGAATGGTATTTTTTATAATTATATATCATACTTGCCATATATACATGAGTTACAAGAAAAAAGAAGTTTTATTTACAACCAGTTGACAAATATTGGTAGCAACAGTTATTGCAATGATCAGTCATATTGATATAAAACTTTAAAAACATCCTCAAGAAGTGCAGATTAAAGTCTGTTCAAATCATGGTCCTTTGGGGGGAGGGGGTTGGAGGGTTGGGTTGGAGGCAGAGGGGGCCACAATAGGGGGTTCATTGTTCTACATATAGAAAAAATATAAAGGGAAACAAATTTTGAAAATATTTCTTCTCAAGAACAGCAATGTGATGATTTGTTAAATTATATATATATTAACATGATTAATATCAGGGTTTTTTTTTTAGGTCTTAAAATCAAGGGCCTGGGCCTTTTCCATTTGGGTCACAATAGGGGATCAAATCATGTACCCTGGGGTAGGATGGGTCACAATAGGGGATCAAATCATGTACCCAGGGGTAGGATGGGTCACAATATGGGATCAAATCTTGTACCCCCGAGTAGGATAGGTCACAATAGGGGATCAAATCATGTACCCTGGGGTAGGATGGATCACAGTAGGGGAACAAATCATGTACCCCTGGGTAGGATGGGTCACAATAGGGGATCAAATCGTGTACCCAGGGAGTAGGATGGGTCACAATAGGGGATCAAATCGTGTACCCAGGGGTAGGATGGGTCACATTAGGGGATCAAATCATGTACCCTGGGGTAGGATGGGTCACAACAGGGCATCAAATCATGTACCCCGGGGTAGGATTGGTCACAATAGGGGATCAAATCGTGTAAACTAGGGTAGGATGGGTCACAATAGGGGAACAAATTTTTAAGTGGGAGTATACATATTATATATATAGTCAAGTGGAAATATTTATAGGAAGAAATCTTTTAAAATCTTCTTCACAACCATTTAAGCCCTATGTTGACTAAACATGCATGGACGATACATCTAAGGATGCACACTACCAGGCTTGCTTCAGATGCTGTATCTGACCTACATTTTCCAGATGAGTGACCTGGTTAAAGTAAACTATAAGGGCTGTTTGAACCAAACTTGCATGGTTGATGCATCACAGGATGAACACTCTCAAACTTGCTTCAGATGCTGGATATGACATTTTCTGGATGAGTGACTAGTTTAACGTTAACGGTTTTTAGGTAAGTTCATTCCCAAGTAACTGCAAGCCCTATCGGATGAAAATTGCATAAATGTTACATCTAGGGATGCACACTACTAGATTATTACTTGGTTTGGGACTTTGCCTTACCTTTAAAGACAATATTTGTTGAGGTGAGCTCTGTAATCTCTTATTACATATGTTTCATTAATCAAGGTTATTGTTTTCAAACAAAAATGTTTTTGACAATTTTTTAAAGTATTGATAGAAATGGATAATTATCACTCAAAAATTTTTTCCAGTCTGATCAGACTTGTGCCAACCAACATTTACTAGCCCGACCGAAATTTCACTAGAGTTCAGGCATCAGGCTAGTGGTTTAAGCACACGCTGAAATGTACGAGGGTTGTTCGAAAAATTCGTGGACAATGTCAATCCTCGTTATGCTACTTTCAAGAAATTTAATATAAGTGCATTATCATATGTAAAAATATTTATTTTGTTGATGTGTGAAGTTTCATTACATTCGATTTAATAGAAATCAATTTACTTTATTTTAAAATCAACATGTTTGATAACCCCATAGCAAACTAAACAACATTATAACGTCAAAAATATAGCATCATGAGGTTCTCAAAATTTTCTCCCTATACATTTCACAGAGTCTGGTCCAATATCTTCTCATTTAAAACATGTCTCTATCAATTGAAATTCATTTTGTAAACAATTGTTCCAGTAGCAAAATTTTGATCGTCAATGTTTTCTTTTTTTACCGCTTAACTATGCTTTCACAAGACCAACAACTGTGAAACGCCTTTCTCTTTCAAAGACCTTACTAACTGAACGTCTTTGGTTGATTCTTTACAGATAATCCGTTTTCTCATAGATCGTCCTCGTCTGATACAGAGTCTCTATCATTTAAATACCGCCTGGGCCATTTACACATACATTTGCATGACCCACTTTTGAGATATTCCATGCTTCTTACATTTTCAGATTTTATTCTGATGTTTTCCAGAGTACAACAGAAAATTGTATCGCAAACTGCTGCTCCATGACGTTCTACGACGTCACCTTTTTTGCCTTTTTCAATGAGGACTACCTATCTTCAGAAATTGATTTCTTTTCCATGAAGCAAACTATTAAGTCATAATTTGGAATATCAAACGATTTAACAGTTCTTAATTTGATCGTCTAGATTTATTTTGGTTTTGAGCTATTTTACAGAGGATATGACTACATAAATTATTAGTGTATTGTTTGTAAATCACTAAATTTTGACTTGCTCCGCAAACCAATATTGGCAGTTTTTATCTCATAATAAGTTTGAAATAAATCAAAATATTTTAAAAATTTTTAATACAAATCATTTGAATTTGTTAAAATATTTCTACCAAATTTGGATTTAATATGGCGTTAAATAAAGAAGATATGACATAAGTCCATGAACTTTTCGAACAACCCTCGTACAGTAAGCCAAGTCATTGAATTGATTATTTTTGTTTAAAAGATGTTTCTTGCACATTTATGGAGTATGCATAGTGGCAATACAAAAAAATTTACAAAGATTGTAGATTCTTAAAAGTTTTAACTTTAATGGTTTCATGAAAAAGAAAAAGACCTGAATATTTTTAATGGGTCATCCTCTTGTAAATGGCTTATATGTTCATTTAAATATATAACACATTTTCATAATTATTTCTTTTTATAATCTAGTGATATTGTTCTAAACTCAATGGTAATTTAACTTGACAAGTATTGGTAATTTACTTCACAATGTATTGAGTATGCTAGATTTCATGGGTCAGTTTTGCTGTTTCTTAGTGCCATTTCCTGAATAAACAAACAAATATTTATAAAAGATATATAGCGATATGAAAAATCAGTTTAAAATGACAAGTAAAAAGAAGTCAAACTCCCAATAGCTAAAAAGAGTTCTTTGGAGGATCCAGTATCAAAACCATTACAAATGAACTGTTAAAATTTCCCAAATCAAGGGTTTCTGATCCACTCCGCTTCACATATGTGAAGTGGAATAGATCAGAAATCCTTGACTTGGGAAGATGAGATGACCAATGACTTTTAATGACTATATTTTTAGCTCTACTGGTCAGAGACCAGAAGAGCTTATGCGATAGTAAGGTGTCCGTCGTCCGTCCGTCTGTCTGTCTGTCTGTCTGTCTGTCTGTCTGTCTGTCCGTCTGTCTGTAAACAATTTTTCAAAACGCTACTCCTCCTACAGTTATGGTCCGATTTCAATATAACTTGGCACACAAGTAGACTACACTAAGATACATAATTTAGTGCATCGGTTTTTGATTTCGATGGACGGTGTTGCCGTGGTTACTAAAAATAGAAATTTCTGTGAAATTCCTTTAAAACGCTACTCCTCCTACAGTTTTGGTCCGATTTCAATATAACTTGGCACACAAGTAGACTACACTAAGATACATAATTTAGTGCATCGGTTTTTGATTTCGATGGACGGTGTTGCCATGGTTACTAAAAATAGAAATTTCTGTGAAATTCCTTTAAAACGCTACTCCTCCTACAGTTTTGGTCCGATTTCAATATAACTTGGCACACAAGTAGACTACACTAAGATACATAATTTAGTGCATCGGTTTTTGATTTCGATGGACGGTGTTGCCATGGTCACTAAAAATAGAAATTTCTGTGAAATTCCTTTAAAACGCTACTCCTCCTACAGTTTTGGTCCGATTTCAATATAACTTGGCACACAAGTAGACTACACTAAGATACATAATTTAGTGCATCGGTTTTTGATTTCGATGGACGGTGTTGCCATGGTTACTAAAAATAGAAATTTCTGTGAAATTCCTTTAAAATGCTACTCCTCCTACAGTTTTGGTCCCATTTCAATATAACTTGGCACACAAGTAGACTACACTAAGATACATAATTTAGTGCATCGGTTTTTGATTTCGATGGACGGTGTTGCCATGGTTACTAAAAATAGAAATTTCTGTGAAATTTCTTTAAAACGCTACTCCTCCTACAGTTTTGGTCCCATTTCAATATAACTTGGCACACAAGTATACTACACTAAGATACATAATTTATTGCATCGGTTTTTGATTTTGATGGACGGTGTTGCCATGGTTACTAAAAATAGAAATTTCTGTGAAATTCCTTTAAAACGCTACTCCTCCTACAGTTTTGGTCCCATTTCAATACAACTTGGCACACAAGTAGACTACACTAAGATACATAATTTAGTGCATCGGTTTTTGATTTCGATGGACGGTGTTGCCATGGTTACTAAAAATAGAAATTTCTGTGAAATTCCTTTAAAACACTACTCCTGCTACAGTTTTAGTCTGCTTCTAATATAATTAGGCATACAAGAAGACTATACTAAGATACATAATTTATTGCATTGCTTTTTGAATTCGATGAACAGTGTTGCCATGGTTACTTAAAATAGAAATTTCTGCGAAATTCCTTTAAAACGTTACTCCTCCTACAATTTTGGTCTGATTTCAATCTAATTTGGCACACAGTTAGAATACACTACGATACATAATATGTATTTCTGTTTTTTTTTATTTGGGTGAGTGGTGTTGTCATGGTTACCGGTACTAAAAATAGAAATTTCCGTGAAATACTTTCAAAACGCTACTACTCCTAGTTTTCATTTGATTTCAATATAACTTGTCACAAAAGTAGACTACATTAAGATACATAATTCTATTTATTGTTGCATGTTGCAATGTTTCAAATCCAAGTGCTACTTTTCTTTTGTTATACAAACAGACCAGTAGAGCTACAGTCTCATCAGAGACTTCTGGTTCTAAGATGAAATGTGTGTGATTTTTCAAAAAAAATAATTTTCACAAAAATATCTAACCCTTGAATCAAGAATAAAAAGTGACAGATCTATAGACAAAGAAGCTTACTCTAGAATAATGTTAATGACATAATTTCATTTCAATGATGCATTTTAATATTACGAATTATTTGGAAGTCTCGATTAAGTAATCACCCAAAACAAGGATTATACTCTGTTTAAGGATAGCCATTTTTATTGGGAAATCGACAACTGATGGTGCTTTTCAGACTTTTTAGCTCACCTGAGCTGAAAGCTCAAGTGAACTTTTCTGATCACTTGTTGTCCTTCGTCAGTCCATCTATCCTTGGGTGAAGGGGAGTTTAAATTGTTAAAATGAAGAGCCTAGCCCCCCTACAAGGGGAGATAATAAAGAAAAGACAAAAATAGGGTGGGGTCATTAAAAAATCATCTCCTCAAGAACCACTGGGCCAGAGAAGCTGAAACTTATATGGAAGCATCCTAGGGTAGTGAAGATTCTAAATTTTTAAAATCATGACCCCCAGGGGCCACAATAGGGAATTCCAAGTTTTACATTGAAATATATAGAAAAAAATCTTTAAAAATCTCCTCCTCAAGAACCACTAGGTCAGAAAAGCTGAAACTTACGTGGAAGTAATCTGGGGTAGTGAAGATTCTAAATTGTTAAAATCATGACCCCCAGGGGTAGGATGGGGCCACAATAGGGAATTCCAAGTTTTACATTGAAATATATAGAAAAAAATCTTTAAAAAATCTCCTCCTCTAGAACCACTAGGCCAGAAAAGCTGAAACTTATGTGGAAGCTTTCTCAGGTAGTGTAGATTCTAAATTGTTCAAATCATGACCCCCGGTGGGGGGGGGGGGGCACAATAATTATTATAAGGGGGAAAATCTGGTGAAGAACAGCAGGGCCAAAGATACTCAGGTGAGTGTTGTGGCCCATTGGCCGCTTGTGTACAAAGAGAAGCAAATGTTGCAAGTAAATGAACTTAATTTGTCTTTGAAACTATAACATTTTAAGGCAAGTACTGTCATATGTACATGCAGTGTGGGTTGAAATCATAGAATTCGATGTAAGAGTTCCAATTTTTTCAATACAAATATATATATCATGTAGGAAAAATCATAAAAACCTTTTATCAAGAACAAAAAGGCAATATTGAATTACCAAGTGTTAATTCTCTCAGATTGATTCATCATGCATATTTTCTGTCTTTCATGTTAAGTTTGTTGAAGTTATTGCACATGGGATGTGAAGGTTGTTAAAACGAAGATCATATCTTCCTATCAAAATAATATGCAGGTATATTTTGTATATATTTAATCATAAAAAAAATGTTGACATCATGTCATGTAGATTGGTTTGAGCCTTGATAAATGGTTTGAATCTTTATTTTGTGTGAATAAAAGCAATTTAATTCAAATCAGCATTATAAACTAGGGCCTCATGTTTAAAAGGGAAGTAGTCTTAAAAATGAAGTGTAAATGTATTTAATCATAATGAAGTAGTAAGAGATAAACTAATTTTAATTGGTCCTTTGTTAATGCAGGGCTTCAATATTTTGCCCTTCATTTGATTATAGATATTTGTAAATAGTTCAAAGTTTGTTACAAAAATAAATGTGATCACATCCTAAGTTTCAGTGTTTCTGTCATGTGATAAACTTACACTTGAAACTTTAATATCATAGATATAAATAAGCTAAGGAAAAACCTTATATATCACATATAGATTCACAGAAGTCCTGCAATCACAAATCTGAAATGAAAATTCTGTTTACTATTATAAAGTTAGTATGGAAATTAGAATTTTTTAAGATATCTTTTTGAGGTTTTGAAGTTTTCATCAATAGTTATTCCATTAATTAAGGTAACTGGTATAAATATATAGTATTTTAAATGCAATATATTTATTAAGCTTAATCTTCTTTGTGTGTCACCTGCAGAGTGACACTTCAGGATCACTTTACCCGGCGTTTGTCTTTCTGTCCGTACGTCCGTCAGTCTGTCCATCTGTCACACCTTATATCTAGAGAACTGTAAGACATATGGATTTGATATTTTGTACATATTGCTTGGCCCTATGGCTTTTGTATAATACCATGGTTAATGACCTCTTGACCTTTGAACTTGACTGTTGACTTACTTTTCAAAACAGTATATATAAAGCCAATATACAGAGAGGCAGAGTTTCGATAGAAACTGTGGAATAAACAGTGAATAAAATGAGAAATAAATTCTAATTTCTAATAATTTCAATTTCATTATTTATTTTGTCTTTGAGAGTTGGGAATCATATTTTATTTAATTGTCACATTTTATATTCTATCAAAGTATTTTTATCCATGGATTTTATTCTTTGCATGCAAAAGCATGAACTTAGTAATACTAGTAGCAGAAAAATAACTGACCAGTCTGAGAGTTATATTCATCTTCAATGATGCTATAAAGCAGGCTACACATGGGTTCCTCAGAAGTATAAATTTTGTGTATATTCTTTACAAATGAAACAAGTTCTTGAATATGTAAATTTGTCAGTCTCTCTGGATGTGTCAGCTAACAAGTCTATCAAAGACATATCATCTTCTGGGACCTTATAAAAGCCTGTTTTCCTTTGTTGGGGGGGGGGGGATGTTTTAAGGATTTTCAGGAACTAAGGAAAATTTTTTCTTGTAGCATATCTAATGACAAGCAAGCTGACAAATTCACAATGTAAGATTTAAAAAGACATGATTATATTGACTTCTTAAAATCAAAATATCGAGACTTCATAAAATACATGTTTACTTATAACACAGTGAAGTCTAAAAGATGTCTCTATGCAAACTGAGAACTCTAAAGAATTTTTTCTTAAAGTCTCTTAATTTCAACAGAGTGGTGTATTAAAATAATGTATATATATGTTAATTCCAAATGAAAGCCATGTAGGTAAAACATGACTCTCACTATATATACCTGAAGATATTTTTATATTAATGAATATTCATGAGAAGATTGTTTTGCCTGTCACCTAGCGGAGTATGAACACAGCAGTCACGATCTGGGTAGTCCCCTTTATGTATTTTAACCTTTACATCAGCCAATCAAATTGCTGCAACCTGCTGACTCATGCCTCCATATGAATGAGCTGTGTGATCAAGGGGAAAATAATACTGTGTAGATTGACCAATAGTATTTGATGATTCATCCGGATATGATCATGTGCTCAGTGCCAAATCTATTGTAAACATGCATGCATTCCTGGAAATTTAGAAGAAAAATATTTTTGTGTATTGATTTCCTAAGGGCATTTTTTGGTTGAATTTCTGTGAGAGTAATTTGGATTGTTTATGTGATTATTGACAAGCAAAATGATGGCTAATCCTTTACCAGTGAAGTATAATGCTGGGATAAATGGGTCACCTAAGGAGTCCCCAAGAAAAGGTAATGGTCATTGTAGTTGTTTCTTTGTCTCTCATGCAATGTCAGTTAAATCCAAGAGCTCTTGTTTTCCGAGTCCCCCCCATGGAAAGCCAAAGTATTGTTGTTAACAAAGAAACAGGATATATACTCAATTTGCAATTTTAATTAATTCATAAATTTAATAATTTCATATATGCATTTCATAAAGCACATAGAAATCCTATGTAAAAGTATCTTTACAAAGACTTTAAAAGAGTGCATAGAGGTCAATGTCTTGGCAGCAGCAGATATATTATCAAAATAATGGTGTCATTTTTAAATATCGTTTATAAACAGTTAATAATGTAGTTTTAATGATCATTGGTAAGAAGGTTGATTTTAATTTGGCATTCCAGACATGCCACACATGCCTACCATAGTGTGGTCGGGGTTTTTAAACCAGTACTGCTCTAGATCATGCACTTGTACTAAGTATGGGATAAATGTTTTGTTAGCGGTACAGTTAAAAGCTTTGTCTGACTTTTGTACCTGGTCACCTTTCTCCCAGAAGTCGGTCTCAGTAAACATGTCTGGGACATTGGGAAATATTTCATTACTACAAAGTGTAAACAGTTTAAACTAGACAGCAATCATGATGTTTCACTCACTATTGTGATCTATTGATCGAGGTTAGTGGGGGCTGTCATTATAGCACTTGTATCATGTTTTCCCCATCAGCACTCCCACAAATGCTGAAGGTCACAAGATTTTACGTACACAAGATTTTAGAAACTGCTATGTCTGGGTTTTCCCCACCTTTTAAAAATGTAGGCCTATCAATTTATCACAGTGAAAAATACACACAGTGTCAGATGAAACAGTGCAGTCGGGAAAAATGAAGTGGAAAGGTAGTGTAAATAAATTAATTGTGTTTTTGTTGCATGTTTATAACCAGGACATGCTTAACTATCAGGCTGGGTTTAATAATAAGTGCACGCGAGTGTATTTTTTATTTTTTTTATTTTTCCAGGTAAAAGACGTGTCCCTCCAGGCTTAGCTAAAATTGCCATGCCAAAGGAGGAAGAGCAGCCTCCAGTTCAGGTGTAAGTTAACCTTATCTAGGACATCATGACATATATTCCTTACTTTTGGTTTTTACAGTGTTATATTTCCTCTCTGATGTGTAAGTAGCCGAGTTCAGACTTCAGACTTTTGTATAAACATAGACAATAGATATAGGAAACAGACTAACACTTTCTAAATTTCCAAACCTGAGTTAAGCCTATCTACATGTACTTCCTTCTCTGATCCAGGCAAATGTTCCTATGTCTGGAAAAAACAAAAGTTTATGATGGTTTATGAAAAATTCTAGCAGCAAATAAGAGTGGGCACATGTTATTTTTCCAGAAAAATAAATTTTTAATCATTGTTATTTAAAATGCTGGAAATTCAGCAAATTAAAAGAAATACAAGTTGTTGTTTTTTCCCCCAATTTTTTGCAAGAAAATTTTCTGACAAATATATCAGTTAAATGATATCAGTTGTCAAAATGTCAAATAAAACTTATAATGGAAAAGAGGGAAATGCATTTTCTTTAAATTTATTGAACTTAAAGATAATCAAAATTTATATGGTCATTCTCCCTTTCTTCAAGGCCTGGAATTCCAGATTCCAAAGTGAAAATCCAGATTGAGGGAAAAGAATTTGAGATTGATGCCAGCGATCTAATAACAATCAGAAATCTGGGACGTGGTGCCTATGGCATTGTGGACCTTGTTCGGCACCGCCCCAGTGGTGCCATTCTTGCTGTCAAGGTATCAGTTCAATTTGATTATACTTTAATCTAACTATAAATGATTGATGTGTCTGTAGATAAGAATGGTGCTTAAAGGATAGCATTAAATGGCACAAGTACCAAGTTCTATTTCTATACTACAGGTACATGTATACTGCAAAGTATTTTAAGATTGTAGGAATGTGCACCTTAGTTGAAATCCTACCAATCCTTTGTTATTATCTTTCATTACCTGCTTTTATAAGTTTCACCCCTGTATGTATGATATACTGCCAGGAAGCCTTTTTAGCCTGCTTTAATTATCTGGTGTTTGTCATGACCTCTGATTTGATGTCCAGAATTTTACTTCCTCTTACATTTCCTGTTTTAATATCTTTTATGGAATAATATTTATTGGTTGCTGAAATTTTAAAAATAAAATAAAAAAAAAAAACAAGCTTTGTTTTATGTGTGACAGTGCCATCTCTGCAAAGCTTTAGTGATGTGTTTATTTTAATTTGTAGAGAATCCCTATGACAGTGAATAGTCAGGAGCAGAAAAGACTGCTGATGGATTTAGATGTCAATATGAGGAGTGGATCCTGTCCTTACACTGTCACTTTCTATGGGGCCCTGTTCAGAGAAGTCAGTTGAAGTTTTATTCAAAAATTTGAAATTTCTTAAACTCAAAATAAAGAAAAGTTTTAAATTGAAAGATATCTGAAGATTTTAAGAGATCTTAAATGTCTTTTTCTAGTTATTTTCTAATGACTAGCATTGTAAATACATTATAATTTTATTTTGTTGCAAATATTATCATTCTTTCAACATGGGACAGAGATAATTTTAAACTATATGTATATTTGATATGGCAGGGGGATGTCTGGATAGTTATGGAGGTGATGGATGCACCCCTTGACAAGTTTTATAAGAAAATCTACGAGAACAAGGACCGAATCCCAGAAGATGTGCTCAGCAGTGTAGCTTTCTCTGTAAGTATACACATATATCAGTTTGAATGCAGGTACTTGGCAACAGCCCTTGGGGTACAGAATGGGGTGGGGGCCTGTCTCCAGGCACCTGTAGGTTTGAAATATGTAATAAGTGGAGTATATTATTATAGTTTGATAAGATTGCCCATTCACTTTGACCCCATTATAGGACACTTCTCTAAACACTTGATGTGACACATCTTTCTACATTGACCTGATCAAAGGACACTTTTTGCCATGTCCTACTGTCCCCCATGTTATTTACACATTCTGTACTTGTAAAAGCTTAGTGGGGTGTCTTGTTTGCCCATCCTTTCAGATAATTTCTGTATTTTCCACTGACCTATTTCTGTAT
Source organism: Saccostrea echinata (assembly GCF_033153115.1). Lineage (NCBI taxonomy): Eukaryota > Metazoa > Mollusca > Bivalvia > Ostreida > Ostreidae > Saccostrea > Saccostrea echinata. The sequence goes on along the minus strand of NW_026889802.1, from coordinate 442,603 downwards.
TAATCTCAACATTTCAGGGACTGATAAACAAAATCAGCAAGAATTTTAAAGTCATTTAGAAAAGGGGATTGCTTAAGTCCAAAGATCCATTTTCTTCTGTGAAATCCCCCCCCCCCCCAAAAGAACTTTCTTAGTGTATTTAATTTTTATCAATCCCTTTGAAAAAATCATAACTAATAAAGCAATCTCTGTTGTTTATTTTTACCTGTACAGGTAGTTAAAGCCCTTCATTATCTGCAGTCCGAGCTCAAGGTGATCCACAGGGATGTAAAGCCATCTAACATCCTGATCAATGAGAAAGGACAGGTGAAGATTTGTGATTTTGGAATCAGTGGTTACCTAGTGGACTCTGTGGCCAAAACAATTGATGCTGGCTGTAAGCCATACATGGCAGTAAGTCTTAGTCCTTTTAAATGACATAACACTTTCCACTGTTTTGCAAATTTCTTCAACCCTTGTTGTAAACTTGTTTTACTATTAAATAGTAATCTTAATCTATTTTAAATATTATTTTTACCATTTCTTTGCATGTGCACATGGTTGTTTTTCAAATAAAAGACAGATTAATGGAAAAAAAGTCCAATACACCTTTATTGTTGATTTATAAATGTAATGGAATAGAATGAATTTTGTTTTTAAGCTTAATATATGAATGAAGAATAGTTATAAATTTAAATTTTTCACAGCCTGAGAGAATAAACCCTGAATCTGGACAGAAGGGATATGACATTCGATCAGATGTCTGGAGCTTAGGAATCACAATGGTAAGGGATGCAAAGGACAGGAAAAAGGGGGAGGGGGGTTAATAATAGTAAAATAACATAATCATAATCTCAATAATATTTGGAAGACAGAGGAAGATGCATGCTCTATATTTTATATTTTACTCTAGATTGAGTTGGCAACTGGTCAGTTTCCCTATCCAACCTGGAAGACACCATTTGAGCAGCTGAAACAGGTTGTTCAAGATCCACCCCCCACTTTACCCCCAGGGGAATTCTCAGCAGAATTTGAGGATTTCATCACTAAATGGTACATTTTAGTTCCTAGATCTTTATATTGTATACATTTGGAACTTCAATAGATTTTTTCCTGTTAATGTTGTTTCAATTTTTAATTAATTTTATGATTTCTTTTTGTTTTGCAGCTTACAAAAAAGTGTAACAACTCGGCCCAACTATGTGGAACTTCTGAAACATTCCTTCATCAAGAGAGGGGAAGAAAAACAAGGTGAACTAGCAGACTATGTCAAATCGGTCTTTACCAAGTATGGCAACCCCACTGCAGAATCTATAGAAAAGTCTTAAATTAAGTCCAATGTAGTTAGTGTTGCCAAATGACTCGACAATGGTCATTCTCTCCCAGGAGCACCTGCCCCCAGCATTAGACACCATATCATGGCCTGTGTTCTACTGCACACCAGTCATTTCCATGAGGTGTAACATGCTCTACACTAAATGGAACAAGGGGACATAACCCAGTCATTTATAATTTAGTCATTAGTTTGACATGTGATGTCTGCTAAGAACAGCTGTTTTAAGATGAAACCCTTCTTATAAATATGCTGGCTTCATTGATTGTATTTCCTGTGTTATTTGGACTCTGACTGATGCATGTTGTTACCGTACTTTTAGTTGTTAACTTTTTACATGTACATAGTCATTACCTCAACACTATAATTTATCAATGAGATATTGAAAACAGACAAATATTGCATTATTAATTTATTGAAATAATGTTATGACAGTGCAATGTGAAAACACAAATTTTTATTAATTTGATATAATGTACACCGTTTTAGATATTTATTGTACAGTATATGCCGAAATTTGTAGAAATCTACTTTTAACGTAACATTTTATCAGTCAGTACTGTTTTATAATCAGTTTATTGACTTTTTTGAGCAATAACATTGTTATCATACTGTGATTGCTTTCAATGAAAATGTATACAGAAATATTTATTTGAATGAAATAGTATCTATATATATATTATATGTATTTGGAAAACTGCGATCAGAAAGTGCTCAAGACGAATTAACACTTGTGTTCTTGGACTGTCATTGTACTAGGTGTTATTTATTAACTGCTGTCAAAAAGTAAGTTTGCTGATAGTTTTACTTTAATATATAGTTATTATTTATTGTAAAAAAGAGGACAGGCTTTGACATAGGGGTTCACAATTTTCCCTCGTACATAGAGGGTTTTTTTTTTGTTTTAGTGTGTCTCGCCTTAATTTGTATCTCCACATCACTCCTCGTCACAGTTTTAGATGTCATGACCACATTCACGTTACTCAATTTGTCTCTCAAGGTCATGACTATTTACAGACACGGTCTTTATATTAGTCAGGTATTTACAGGATTTAATGTGAACAAATAATGAGCATCCATATGACCAAAGGAGGCAAGAATACCAAATAATATTATAGTCTTGAAATCATCAACTGATGTTTATTATTATTGTATAAATAGAATGTATTGGTTAATGTAACATGTAAATAAGAATCGTCTACTGAATTTCTTGAACATGTTAGATTAATATATATACGCTGTTAGTGAGTGGTACAGGACACTGTGTGAGAGAGGCTGGATGTGCCGAGGCCTGGTGTGTGTGTAGACTGTGTCTTAGATTTTCCCGGACGCTCAGGTTAACTTAAAGATGAGCAAATAAGTATGTTATCATGTATATCAATGTTTGTTATGATCATTATGTTGATCATGTGTAATGATTATTTACTGTGTTGAAATGATAAAATAAAGAAAACAAGCAATGAATTTGTTGTACATGTATAACTATTATGCCACGTCATCCAAGGAGGAAAATTTTCAAGCCCCCCTGCAAAGAAGGAAGGGCATATTGCTTTGCTGCTGTCTATCAGTCCATCACTAGTTTCCGTTCATTTTCTTCACAGAGGTTGCACATAATTTGGTATACAGATTTATCATGAGAATATCTAGGTCAGGTTCTGTTTTGAGTATGATCGAGCAATTTTTGACAGAGTTATGCCCTTTGGACTTGGAAAAATTCCAATTATTTGCAGTTTCTGTTCATATTTATGCCCCCCTTCGAAGAAGGGAGGGCATATTGCTTTGCTGCTGTCTGTCGGTCCATCAACAGTTTCCGTTCATTTTCTTCACAGAGGTTGCACATACTGAAATGAATTTTGGTATACAGATTTATCATAAGAATATCTAGGTCAAATTCTGTTTTTGGTACGATCCAGCAATTTTAGACAGAGTTATGCCCCTTGGACTTAGAAAAATTCCAATTATTTGCAGTTTCCGTTCATTTTCTTTGCAGAGGTTGCACATACTGAAATGAAATTTGGTATACAGATTTATCATAAGAATATCTAGGTCAAATTCTGTTTTGGGTATGATCAAGCAATTTTTTGTCAGAGTTATGCCCCTTGGACTTAGAAAAATTCCAATCATTGGGGGGGGGGGGGGGGCATAAGTGTTTCACAAACATCTCTTGTCTTTGCAGAGGTTGCACATTTGGTTTACAGATTTATCATAAGAATATCAGAATATCTAGGTCAAGTTCTGTTTTGGGTACGATCGAGCAATTTTTGACAGAGTTATGCCCCTTGGACTTAAAAAAATTCCAATTATTTGCAGTTTCCTTTCATTATCTCTGCAAAGGTTGAACAAATTAATTACTGATATATCATGAGAAACGATGTGATGTAGATGACTATTTCTGGTTGATGCATCTCAGATAGTACCGGTCGATGACCCCTATTGATTTTAAGTTCAAAAGGTCATTTTCATTTCCACGTACACTGCCCACAATGTGTACTGCCCATAATAAAAGCTTGTGCACCCTATGATTTATGTCCAAGGGGGGGGATAAGTGTTTCACAAACATCTCTTTGTGTAATAGAGACAGTTTTGTGCCTCCAAATGGATTTGATCCTGGACCTCTGACATGCCAGTCCTGTGCTCTATCAATTGAACTAAAGGGTTAACCCACTAGCCCAAGCTAGAAGGATGCCATGTATCTTACACTACCACATTTGTACACATTTGTCCATAGTGAAGAATATCTTAAATGACAGATTAATAATAGACTGATTTTTATATGCCCGTCCTAATACGAGATGCATTTTGGTATGGCATTCATTTCTGTTTGTCTGTCTGTTAGCTTTAATTGTTTTTTTTTTAACTTCAATGCTACGAGGCCTAGAATAATCAAACTTTGTCAGCTGATATATCTTGGGTAGAAGGTCTGTCGCACATTAAAAGTAGGTCCCTATGACCTTTAATAAAGATGATATGGCCAAATATGGAAAAATCCTGACAGGCTCTTAGCTGGAAAACTCTTAGACCTAAAAATCATCAAATTTAGTCAATTAAAAGCTTAGATAGAGGATGTGTCACATCCTACTTGAAGGTCAATGTGACCTTTAATTAAAGTGATCGAAATTTTAAAAAATACTACCGTATATACTCGCCTATAAGTCGGTTATATTTTTTAAGCTTATATTAGAGGAACTGACCCTCTAAAATACCAATCATTTTATAACTCGCCTATAACTCAGAAAAAAGAGTTTTGAAACAAAAAGTTTAACTCCCAAAAATACGACTTATAGGCGAGTATATACGGTATGTTTTTAAGTTACAAAATCCCAACAAATGTAAGAGTATTGTAGTAATTATATTAAAAAATGTTCTTTCAAGAAAATACTCATTTTTTTCATAATATACTATACAGCAATCATAAATATATAATTTCTTATGTTCAATAACAGGGAAAATTCCACTTGTCCCATGAGTGTAATTATCAAGCAATAGTGTTTCAATGCACATTTTGATAAGAGACAAATTCCAATCTATCAAATTAGAGATTAATTAGTTTAGGATAAGAAGATTTCTGGAAGAGCATCTCTGACCAAGCAGGTGCTATCTTTATCTCTTAGAAATTGGGCAGAGGAATCTGGCCTCTTTTTGCAACTTTTCACATCTGTTAAAATAAGTTATTGAATTTTTAATAGATAAATTAAAAAGTTCTTATTAGCTAGCCTTTACTTTCAAAATTAATTTTGTAGCAATTTTTAAAAATTTATTTGATATTGTATAATATACCATATTTTTAAGTTTTGTACCAAGGATGACATGATTTTCTTCCTTGCACTCTGATCTGTTTATGATAAATGAACAATATTTGACTGGCGTATCATAAACTTCCAAACTGAGAACTTCCAATCCACTACGTTTTCAATGACTGAAATGGTTATATGTACTTCAGCACAATTTGAATATATGTATATCAGGTGCTACTTTTTGCACATGGCTACAAGAAAAAAAATCTTAAATAAATGTATTTGTTAATTGACACAATACCTCTCTGCTCTAAATCTTGAAATCTATCGAGATTCTAGGATACAACATAAAGGACATATCATTTTATTTCTTATTTAATTTTTGATGAGACTGTAGCTAACTGGTTGAAATACTTTGGTACATGTTTGGAAATTTTCCTTTGAATTTTTTTTAGATAACAAGTCTGCAATTTAAGGAGACAGAAGCTGAACCAGACATGACATGATATCAGCAGCAGCGTTCTTTTAAACTGATTGAATAATTCTGTTTTCTTTGATAGACAAAATAATGATCATTAAATTTGAAATAATTTGGCCAGTAACTTTGCCTTTATTTCAAAAGAGAATTAAAAAAAACATGACATACAAATATTTTTGTTCTAATTAAATCTAAGCAAAAAAATGGTGACTTTTACAGGAAAAAGAGAAGTAAAGTTAATTAAAATGCAGTTATTAGCAACAACCCTGGTGACTTAAGAATCAAAACAGTATGTGAGCATGCATAAGTAAAACATCATTTACAGACATTATAAATTCAGTCTCAAGTAAATTTAAAACAGATTTCATGGTCACTCACTTGGGCACCATTGGTTGTCACATGTGGTCAATTGAGTTTTTTTTTTCACTGAAAAATATTCAAAAAATCTTTGCTTACTGCCACCGTGCATACAGAAAAATAAGATTTTCAAATGGCATCATGTTATAATTTATTTTTGATACATGACCAATTAAGCCCACTCTGGGATCAGAATGGACCCTAGGGCCACAAATTTTACAATTTTGGTAAAGGGCTAAATACGCTTTATAATCATGTTTGCTAGATGTCCTGCAAAAGTTTTCTTCACTATTTTTTTTACAAACAGAGTCAAACCATGTTTTCATTCACATCAATTTCTCTTCTTCACTGCTATTCTTACTTTTAAAAAAAATGATTCATTGACCACTGTTAATTAAATATGACTAAGAACTCTAGAAATTGCTATGATGGCATAGCTGTTCCAGGAATCGCTAGATACTTTATAGATAAAATTGAAAGTTGTTCAAATTTTGCACAATTACATGCATCATGTCACCACTGAAAGGGGGGTGGGTGGGTGGTGTATCTGAACACAGACATAAACTACAGGCGCGGATCCAGGAATTTTTTCGAGGGGGGGGGGGGTTCCATCCCAGTCAAAAAAAATTCTAACCCAAAAATTTCTTGACAAGCAAAAAAAAAAAAGAAGGTAAAATCCATTTTCCAAACATGAAAAACACCTATTTCATGGTGGTGTCCACATTTTCCAGGGGGGGTACAAAGTCATTTTTTATTTGCTTCAGTATATACTTTTTATAACTCTGCACAATTCCTGCCCCCCCCCCCCCACCCCCATGTAGTGAAGATTCAGGTTTATTCAAATCATGACCCCCAGGGGTAGGGTGGGGCCACAATGGAGGATCAAAGTTTTACATAGAAATATATAGAAAAAATCTTTAAGAATCTTCTTCTCAAAAACAGCAAAGCCATGATGAGTCATATTTATATGGAAGCATCTTCAGGTAGTGTAGATTTAAGATTGTTCAAATCATGACCCCTGGGGGTATGGTGGGGCCACAATGGAGGATCAAAGTTTTACATAGAAATATAAAGGAAAAATCTTTAAGAATCTTCTTCTCAAAAACAGCAAAGCCATGATGAGTCATATTTATATGGAAACATCTTCAGGTAGTGTAGATTTAAGTTTGTTCAAATCATGACCCCCTGGGGTAGGGCGGGACCACAATGGAGGATCAAAGTTTTACATAAAAATATATAGGAAAAATCTTCAAAAATCTTCTTCTCAAGAACAGCAAAGCCCTGATTGGTTATATTTATATGGAAGCATCCTCAGGTAGTGTAGATTCAATTTATTCAAATCATGACCCCCTGGGGTAGGGTGGGGCCACAATGGAGGATCAAAATTTTACATAGAAATATAGGAAAATTTTTATAAATCTTCTTCTCAGGAACAGCAAAGCCCTAATTGGTCATATTTATATGGAAGTATCCTAAGGGTATAGATTCTATTTTGTTCAAATCATGACCCACGGGGGGTAGGGTGGGGCCACAATTGAGAATCAAAGTCTTACATAGAAAAAAAATCTTCTTCTGAAGAACTGCAAAGCCATGATTAGTCATTTTGATATGGAAGCATCCTCAGGTAGTGTAGATTCAAGTTTGTTAAAATGATGATCCCTGGAGATAGGATCAGGCCACAATGGGGGATCAAAAATTTTACATAGGAACATATAGGAAAATATCTTCTTCTCAAGAACAGAAAATCATGTTTAGTCATTTTGATATGGAAGCATCATCAGGTAGTGTAGATTCAATTTTGTTCAAATGATGACCCCCGGGGGTAGGGTGGGGCCACGACGGGGGATCAAAAGTTTTACATAAGAACATATAGAAAGAAAATTTCTTCTCAAGAACAGAAAAACTATGTTTAGTCATATTGATATGGAAGCATCCTCTGATAGTGTAGATTCAAGTTTATTCAAATGATGACCCCTGGGATAGGGAGGAGCCACAATGGGGGATCAAATTTCTACAAAGGGATATATGGGAAATTTTTTTTAAAAAATCTTCTCAAGTGCAACAAAGCCATTTGTTAAATTGACATGGAAGCATCATCAGGTAGTTTAAAATTCAAGCCCCCCTTTCCCCGGTAATCTTTTTAATACTAATTTGTGCTTTTGCCTATCTAATGTGCTCAGGTGAGCGATGTGGCCCATGGGCCTCTTGTTTTTTTGATGTGATTTCTTGGTCTTAGGTCTTTGTACACGTTTTAAAAATTTGCTGTTGTGATCTCTCTCAAAATATCCCCAATCTGTCAATGTCTGTTGCATTTCACTGAATGAATTGCAAAGTTTTGCAGTGATTTAATAAACAAGAAAATTACTCAATTTAACACTGCTGGGTAGAAAATTATCTGTTGTTTTCAATTAATCATCTGAAACCAGATAGAATTTTTTGTACAGGGGTATGTAAACTTTAATTATAGTATACAGGTTTACAGGTATAACGATTAAATTGCAGGGATGTTTTAGACAGCAATGGCATCTTATGAACTATTTAACTGGTCAATTGTTGCATTTCAGTTTTAAACATGCTACTTATAATAGTTTTAATTTTAAAACATGGAAATATTATTGAATATGCATGTTTATTTTTCACACTTTTATAAAATTATTTTTATTAGTCCCCTACCGGTGAAACCGGAGGGGACTATAGGTTTCCTCTGAGTCTGTCAGTCCGTCAGTCTGTCCCACTTGGTTTTCCGCACTTTTTTCATAAACGCTTGCAGATATTGAGCTAATTTTTGGTATGTGTGTATCTTGATGAGTTACAGATCACGTTTGCATTTCGTTCCGCTTCATTGATTTTTGACGGAATTACGACCTCTTCAATTTTTAATGGTTTTCCACAATTTTCTTCTAAAAGCTTGCAGATATTGAGGTGATTTTTGGTATGTGACATTACCTTGATGAGTTATAGATCAAGTTTGCATTTCGTTCCGCTTCATTGATTTTTGACGAAATTATGGCATTTTCAATTTTTATGGGAACCAGATTACACTTGCCGGTAGGGGACTAGTATTGCTAATGCGATACTCTCAGAATGCTTGTTAAACTTGCATTAAACTATCAATTAACTGGTTATGAAAATTGTAACCTGTTACAATCTTTCCAACCGATTAGTCATTAGTCATTGCCATCCCTAATTTTTACTAAAAGTGACATTGAACTTAACCAAATAACCTTGCGTCAAGGTTATGACACATCCTTATGTCCTAAGCAATCATTTTGTCAAGTATGAACTTCCATTGTCTCTCCATTTTAATAATTGCACTGAAAGGTCCCTCCAAAACTTTTGAGGAGGGAGGTTATAAATATATGATTTACAGTACTTAAGAATGCCCTCATTTACTGTAGATACCTTGATGTTTATTCTTAGGATGAATAACACAAACATTTATTTTTTACCTCCTTTCAAAGAGTTCCAATTTATACATTTGACAAATTTAGGACCTTTTAGAAAGCTTCCATAGAATAGAGTATCCAATAATACCTATTTATTATTTAATAGCAATATGTGCCCAAAGCAGTTTTTAAGGTCATACACAACATACATGCACATGTTTTTTTTACAATGTACCTTTCCCAGATAATTATCCAAGACATTCTTATAATTATTTTTAAATTATCAGATGTTCTTAGCCCAAGAAGAAAATCAGCACACATTACCAGGAGTTTTGAACAGATATTAAATAATGAAAATCCTTGTGTTTTTACAAGAAAAATTAACCAAAATATAGTTTTAGCCGACATTTCCTCAAAATTTGATTCAGAGGAGGTGTACAGTATTACCAGGCATCATAGAACCGCAAAAAGTCCTTCAATTATTGGAACTCTTATGGAATGGAATAAGAAAATAAAGTTCAAAACTACATTACGTATGCCCTTAATTCATGTTTCAGAAGAGTATCAGATCTCCAGCAAACACTTATAATTTGATCAACTTAACATAATACAGTTTTTTCTTCATTTTGAATATTTCATTACATACTTCACAGCAATACATGTATTTGAAAAACAAAGAAATTTAATATGCTTGTGTTATTTATCCTTAAAACATACAATTAAAAAATATGCTAGTTGATGTTTATTCATATAAGTTTATATATACATGTACAAACAAAATGCCCATGGGCCACAATGCTCAACTGAGTCACTATAGCCCCCGTTCTTCATCAACATTTTTTTTTTCCAGATATATTCCTATGTAAAACTTTGATCTCCTATCGTGGTCCCACCCTACCTCTGTGGGGTCATGATTTGAACAAACTTGAATCTACTCTACCTGAGGATGCTTCTATATTAATATGACTAATCATGGCTTTGCTATTCTTGAGAAGAAGATTTGTAAAGATTTTTTCCTTCATATTCCTATTTAAAACGTTATTGCCTATTGTGGCCCCACCTTACTCCTGGGTGGGGGTGGGGGGGGGTGGGGGGGGTCATGATTTCTACTCTACTCTTCCTGAGGATGTTTCCACATGAATGTGACTTATCTTGGCTTTGCTGTTCTTGAGAAGATTTTTAAATATTTACATATATATTCTTTTGTAAAATTTTGATTGCCATTTGTGGCCCAACCCTACCCACTAAGGGTCATGATTTGAACAAACTTGAACTTACGGTACCTTGAGGATACTTCCATAACAATATGAGTAACCATGGCTTTGCTGTCCTTGAGAAGAACATTTTTTTGAAGATTAGCCTATTTATTCCTTTGTTTGCCCTTTGTGGCCACACCCTACCCCTGGGAGTCATGATTTGAATAAACTTGAATCAACTTCACCCAAGGATGCTTTGTGGCAAGTTTGGTTGAAATTGAAAAATCCAGTGATTCTTGAGAAGTACAGACATAATACACAATAAACAAACAGACGCAGAACACACTTCTATCAGAAAAGCTCACTTAAGCCTTTGGCTCAGGTAAGCTAATAAGGCACTCTGTAGAAAAAAGAAATCATCATTTCTTGTTGATAAATTTCTTAACATTCTCAGCACCAGCTTTGCCTATTATCAAGGAGAGTTCCTACAAAAGAAAAATGTAATCATTCAAATTCTAGCAGCAAGATATGACAACATTTTATTTGAAAAAAGCAGTTTCACCCCTGCAAAAATTACACATTGTAAGAATTAATGTGAATACCAAATTAATTCATTTCCAAAGTGAAATTTTCATTTGCACTACTGCTATAAGAGTAAAACTGTTGAAAATATATCCTCCCTTCACTTTGCTTTAATATGACCTCTAATATCTGATTGGAAGCATGTAGAGTGCAAGTGTGAAAATGAAACACTATTGGCTTTGGAACTCGCTGATGTCGAGTAATGAATAGCATTATCAATTACTGTATATATTTCATTACTGAATTATGCAGAAAGGAAAATATGATATTCATAATTCGAAATAAGGATAAATATCTAGTAACTAGAAGTCTTCATGCACTTGATCTAAACTGGTTTATATTCTTCGGACAGGGGGAGTAAGAAGATAGACTGTGACCAAAACATGTCAAGTACATATGATTCCATCTTATTTACCCTGTCCCTTCTAAGCAGGTATGTGAAGGTGTTGGGATTGCTATCATCCTAAAACCTTTCACGCTAATATTCAGCTGTGAAAGATCACTATTCCAAATGCATTTCAACTGACAGTTACACACTGTTAAAACTTTAAAGTACATCTAATTCTGGCTTTTTTTTCCACATAAAAAATCTCAGTCTGTGAATTTTCTTCTGATCTTTCCATATGATCTTTTGAAATGAAATAACTTTTACATACAAATTTAAGGTTGAGTAAAAACCCTCATCATTGATGGATACATATGTGAGGTTGACCATGAGTTTCTGCATTCTCAGAAACCTTTTGATAAATTTTTTGGCCAAATTACAAATGTACCAATCAGAATTCTGAAATCTTCTGAATTACTATCAGAATCTTAACAAATGTTATAGTACATAGTAATTTTAAATAAGAGAGATAACTCTTTCTTAAACTTTGTCTTTGGAATGTTTTACCTTGCACATTTCTACAAAAAATTACTATATTCTCTCTCTCTCTCTCTCTCTCTCTCTCTGTGTGTGTGACTGATCATGTATATCTCAAAGTTCAAATGTTAAGTGGGGCATTTTTTGTACATTACATGAAATAACTAGAAATATGTCCATAGGAAATGAATGCCCCACCGAGGGTATATTAGTAATGCAACATGAAAATTTGTATTAGTGTATGAAATTTGATGAGATAATCTTGAATAGTTTCTTTAAAATTGAAATCTAAAAAGTTGGATATAGATGATAAATTCTCGCCAAATTATGTATAAGTGCATAAACTTACATAAATATATCTTAAATGGTTTCTTTAAAATTAAGCAAAATGCAAATCTAAGAAAAGTGAGGTCAAGGTCACAGGAAAGTTCAAAGTCAAATGTTTTTGATGCAGTTGAATACTTCTCACAAATATGTATCAGCATATTTAAGCTTGATAAAAATATTTAGAATGGTTTATTTAAAACTGAGCTAAACACTAATTTAAAATAAATGAAGTTAAGGTCAAAGGAAAGGTCAAGGTCAAAAGTTTGATAAAAATATTATGAATGTTTTCTTTAAAACTGAGTTAAACACAAATTGAGAAAAGTGAGGTCAAGGTCAAAGAAAAGGTCAAGGTCAAAAAATATTGATGCAGTTGAACAGCTTAAATCAGTATGTATCAGCATATGAAGTTTGACACTAATTTAAAACAAGAGGCCCAAGGGCCTTAACGGTCACCTGAGTACAACAATTTAGAGGATCCATAAACTGATAAATGAAGCTTTGTTGGAAAAAAGCAAAAAAAATAGTACAATTAAGATCATCAAAATAATTGTTCTAGTATCTATCTATCTGTCCCTCATTTATTACTATTACCATGCAGACTTTTAACAAAATGTCTAATACCTGTCACATTGACCTCACTTGGCCTCTGAAGAACATTTAAAAAGATAAGTTATTTTTGTTTCATTTTTATTCATGTATTATTTCCAAGTCTACCTGATCATTTAGACTAAGAAAGTACTTTTTGTATTATACAATAAATGTTCTTGCATAATTCTCTTATTCTATTAACCTTTCAAATACATTATCTACAGTGATTAATTATCAAAGGTGAATTGCAAAGGGAATTAACTTCACTCTGTAGAATACAAATTGATAGAGCCCTGGCCAGGACCAGAACACTTGACTAAATGGTCCAGATGTTCAAAATTCTGGTAAAAATACCCTTGCTTATTAAAACTTTTACTTTGTTTGCCTCCAATATGCTCAGGAGCAGAGAAGATCTTCAAAGAAATAATGCATTTTCACTATTTAAAACAGCCCTACCCTAACACCAGAACGCATGACTCAGGGTCATGAAATTTACAAATTACATGTAGTTGAAGATTTTCAAATAATTCACTAGGGCTGTATCAATATATGGATATATCGATACGTATCGACATTTAAGAATGTATCATATCGAAAAAATAACTTCCAATACGTATCTGACAGGCGGATTTTCTCATAATTCTGTGAAAAAGTTGGGAATTTCAATCACCAAACATTATATTTTCACTGTTTTGAATTAGAATTGATCAATAATGACATAATCATTAAGGAGATAGCACATCTTAGATAAATACTATTATACATAGACAATTTTATTTTAACATGTTGTTTTTACAGTCATTAAAAGTTTGAATTTGAAGTGTAATTTGTAGAGAGAGTGAGACAAGCCCTTCGAAATGGATTATTAAACAATTGGTTTTTATAAAAATCTTGCAGTAAATGATTTATAAGACTGTTTTGATAGACTTATTAAAGAATCCAATATATCGAATATCGCAATATAAAATATTGTATCGAATCGTATCAATTTTTTTGCTCAATACACAGCCCTAGAATTCACCCATTTTCACTATATTATCAATACCCCCCCCCCCCCCCCCCGAGACACAACAGAACCCCTGGGACCACAAGTTTTAAAATTTTGTAAAAGTGTCCTTGCTCATCATAACTATACACTTGTTTCTTTGCTTTATGACCAGTAGCAGAAAAAATATTTTGAAAGAAATTATGAATTTTCACTATATAATCAATAGAGCCCCACCCTAACATCAGAACCCCTGACCCTGGGGCCATGAAATTCACAATTTTGGCAGAGGCAGCCATGCTCATCATAACTATGTGCTTAGTTAGTTTATTCAATACCCATGAGCAGAGAAGAAGATTTTCAAAGATTTAATGCATTTTCACTATATCATCAATAGAGCCCTGCCCTAACACCAGAACCCCTGACCCTGGGGCCATGAAATTCACAATTTTGGAAGAGGCAACCATGCTCATCGTACCTATGTACTTAGTTAGCTTATTTAATACCCTGGAGCAGAGAAGAAGATTTTCAAAGATATAATGCATTTTCACTATATAATCAATAGAGCCCCACCCTAACACCTGAAACCCCTGACCCAGGGGCCATGAAATTCACCATTTTGGCAGAGGCAGCCATGCTCATCATAACTATGTACTTAGTTAGTTTATTTAATACTCAGGAGCAGAGAAGAAGATTTTCAAAGAATTAATGCATTTTCACTATATAATCAATAGAGCCCCGCCCTAACACCAGAACCCCTGACCCAGGGGCCATGAAATTCACCATTTTGAAAGAAGCAGACTTGCTCAACATAACTATGTACTTAGTTAGTTTATCTAATACCCAGGAGCAGAGAAGAAGATTTTCAAAGAAATAATGCACTTTCACTATATGATCTATATAGCCCTACCCTAGCACCAGAACCCCTGACCCTGGAGCTATGAATTTCACAATTTTGGCAGAGGGCTCAATGTTTATTACAATCATGCCAACAGTTTGACTGCCTGATTTCCAGGAGTAAAGAAGATTTTTAAAGATTGCATTAATTTTGGTGGTTTTAGCCCCACCCCTCAGGCCCCAGGGGGGCAGGGAACATGAAATTCACAATTTTTCTCCCCCTTCACCAATAGATGCTATATGCCAAAATTGGTTGAAATTGGTTGAGTGGTTTCAGAGAAGAAGCTGAAAATGTTTAAATGTTAACGCATGACGACGGACAAAAACGGATGGCAATAGGTCACCTGAGTGACTCATGTGACCTAAAACGTGAGGTCAAGGTCAAAGGAATGGTCAAGGTCAAAAAATGCTGATGCAGTTGAATAGCTTTCATCAGTATGTATTAACATATGAAGTTTGACAACACTGTATTGAATGGTATCTTTAAAACTGAGCTAAACACTAATTTAAGAAAAATGAGGTCAAGATCAAAGGAAAGGTCAAGGTAAAAAAATTTGATGCAGTTGAAAAGCTTACATCAGTATGTATCAACATATGAAGTTTGATAAAAAAATATCTTGAATGATTTCATTAAAACTGAGCTAAACACTAATTTAAGAAAAATGAGGTCAAGGTCAAAGGAAAAGCTAAGGTCAAAAAATATTGATGCAGTTGAATAGCTTACATCAGTATGTATCAACATACGAAGTTTGATTACACTATCTTGAATGGTATCTTTAAAACTGAGCTAAACATTAATTTATCGAAAAGTGAGGTCAAGGTCAAATGAGAGGTCAAGGTCAAAAAATGTTGATGCAGTTGAATAGCTTGCATCAGTATGTATCAACATATGAAGTTTGATTACACTATCTTGAATGGTATCTTTAAAACTGAGCTAAACACTAATTTAAGAAAAGTGAGGTCAAGGTCAAATGAAAGGTCAAGGTCAAAAAATGTTGATGCAGTTGCATAGCTCTCATCAATATCTATCAGCATATGAAGTTTGATAAAAATATCTTGCATAGTTTCTTTTTTTAACTGAGCTTTGAACAGAGCTAAAGGCAAAGTGTGATGGAAAGACAGACGGAAGGACAGAAAACCGACATGACAAACACTATATGCCCCGGCCATATTCATGGCGGGGCATAAAAAAAAGAAAGAAGCTGTAAACTACCTGATCTGAAGCGCTGCATATATTTTCAATACCTAGAAATAAAGAATGATTGAGTTAAATTCAGACCACAAAATGTGGAATTTTTCAGTGCATTCTCTATTAACATCTGCAAGGTGTTTGCGGGAAACTTTCACTCAGGTGAACGCATAGACTGTCTACCACTTTACGTCACTCATGGGAATAAATGGTTCAGTGGCTCACATCACTGATGATACATGTATGTAGGTTAAAAAAAGCTTATATGCAGATATTCACACGGTTACGCTTCTATGAAAAGAACTTTAAAATGAGATTAACGCTTGTAGCTCTAATTTAATTTGACAATATCTCCTCAGGTTCTTACATATATATATATATATATATATATATATATATATATATATATATATATATATATATATATATATATATGTCATATATATATAGATGCCCCACATTCCTTTAACATTAAAATGTTAAATATATATTACAATGTATCATGGTCTGTCAAATGACTGGTGAAAAAAAGAGGCCATGCATCTGTCATACTACACTAAGTCTCATACTAAACAATGTTTGTTTCTACACACTCCCTACATCAATGTACGAGGTTTGCTACTTTATTGTTAACAGCATCAACTACTTCCAGAAACTCTTTTCTTCAATGAATAAACAGACAAGCATCAATAGGTATTTTGTTCAACCAATGTTTTGTATCAGTAGTGATTTCTATATACAGTGCATAAAAATAACCGAGCTGATTTGCTTTCTGATAAATCTGTAGCAAATGCAAGCCAAGTAAGTTTTTTTTAATGTATTCAATCATGTTTAAGTCTGAAATATTATCTCTTACTTCCAAGTCCTTCCAGCAGCGCTCGAGCTTTGACACCTCCGAGGCCTGGAATACATTTGATTGTGGCCAGTAAAGCTTCATCTATAGGATAGATCTTCCTCCTCAGAAATGGATTGGCATTTGTCTGACTCTCACTGACTACCTAAAACATATGTAATCAAAGATTACGAAGCTCACCTCGACGAATGTTATCTTTAAGTAAGGCAGATTTCACATATTTTTTTTTTATTTAGTGTACATCCCAAAATCAATGTCCATGCAAGTTTGGTTTAAGTATGACTTATAGTTTCTTGGAAATAGACCTGTTCAAAAAACATTTATCCTGTTTACTAATCAAGAAAATTTTGGTCAGTTCCAACATCCAAAGTAAGTCTGGAACTTTTCATCCTTAGATGCACCATCTATGCAAGTTTACCGTAATCATAACAGGCCATAATGTTATAAAGCTACTCCAAAAAAATTATCCTGGTCACTCATCTGGAAAATGTAGGTCAGATTCAGAATCCAAAGCAAGTCTGGAAGTGACCATCCCTAGCTACATCATCCATGCTAATTTGGTTAAAGTATGGCTAAAATTCACTCATGTGGAAAATCTAGGTCGAATCCAGCATCCGAAGCAAGTGTGGTAGTGTCCATCCCTAGATGCATCATCCATGCAAGTTTGTTCAAGGTAGAGCTTTCTAGTTAATTGGGAATGGACCTGCTCCAAAAACTTTAACCTGGTCACTCATCTGGAAAATCTGGGTCGAATCCAGCATCCGAAGCAAGTGTGGTAGTGTCCATCCCTAGATGCATCATCCATGCAAGTTTGGTTCAGGTAGGGCTTATAGTTACTTGCAAATGGACCTGCTCTAAAAATTTAACCTGGTCACTCATCTGGAAAATCTAGATCAAATCCAGCATCCCAAGCAAGTGTGGTAGTGTCCATCCCTAGATGCATCATCCCTGCAAGTTTGGTCCAGGTAGGGCTTATAATTACCTGGGAAAGGACTTGCTCCAAAAACTTTAACCTGGTCACTCAACTGGAAAATCTAGGTCGGATCCATCATCCGAAGCAAGTGTGGTAAAGTCCATCCCTAGATGCATCATCCATGCAAGTTTGGTCCAGGTAGGGCTAATAGTTACTTGGGTATGGACCTGCTCCAAAACTTTAACCTGTTCACTCATCTGGAAAATCTAGGTCAGATCCATCATCCGAAGCAAGTGTGGTAGTGTCCATCCCTAGATGCATCATCCATGCAAGTTTGGTCAAGATAGGGTTTATAGTTACTTGGGAATGGACCTGCTCCAAAAACTTTAACCTGGTCACTCAACTGGAAAATCTAGGTCAGATCCAGCATCTGAAGCAAGTGTGGTAGTGTCCATCCCTGGATGCATCATCCATGCAAGTTTGGTCCAGGTAGGGCTTATAGTTACTTGGGAATGGACTTGAACCGGGACGCCGACGCTAACGCCGACACCGACACCAGGGGTATAGCATAAGCTCATCTCGACTTCGTCGAGGTGAGCTAAAAACAAAACTGCAACCAATGACAACATCCTGAATGTCATACACATCCTTAAATTTATATATGCTTGTAATTAATTAACAGTTCCTCCCTAAACAATAAACAAGTAACGCACAAGCTAATGCAGGTTTTATGACAGGTCCATGTACCTTGACACATGTTGAGTATACCTTGACACATGTTGAGTATACCTTGACACATGTTGAGGATACCTTGACACATGTTGAGTATACCTTAACACATGTTGAGTATAATGCAATACATTTGAAGAAACATCCTCAGGTATAGAAAAACTTTAATGATATCCAAAAGGATATGATTTGAACAATTTTTTACAGTACATAAGTAAAGCAACAATCTATAGTATTGCTGGTCTTGCAAGAAATTTTTTGAGATTTTTTTTTAAGCATTTATATTGTGATTTAAGTTAAAACATTGTTATGTCCCATCCCTGAACTGGGGCCATAATTTAAATAAACATAAATCTACAAGAAGATGCTTGCTATGGCCATAAGACAGCATATACTATCATGTTACCAACTCAAATCTCCATTTAAAAGGAATCCTCTACATATCATTTATCATTCTATACAAATTGTTCTAGAGAGGAATATTTCTAAATGAATACACTGCAATGTTCTCTTTATCCTCTGATTTTCTTCTTTTGGGAAGGGGCTTGTTCCTTTATTTAAATAAATGAGAATCACCTTTATGCAAGGGTGCTTTGAGACAAGTTTGCAAAATTTGGCCAAGAGATTTCAAGAAAAGGTTAATGTCTTTTTTACATTCAAAAATTATGGTGCAAAGTTTTTACCAATGACAAAAAAAACCCCGACAACAATCAGTAATCTGAATCACTATTAACTATTTAGTAGAAATTTGGACTTACCATTTAAGACAGTATAGAAGATGCCTGGTTTGACTTACCATTTGTGACAGCATTGAAGCTGCCCCTTTTTGACTTACCATTTGTGACAGCATTGAAGCTGCCCCTTTTGACTTACCATTTGTGACAGCATTGAAGTTGCCTCTTTTTGACTTACCATTTGTGACAGTATGGAAGCTGCCTTGTTTTGACTTACCATCTGCGATAGTATTGAAGCTGCCTCTTTTTGAGTTGGTACAGGAATGATGGTGAAGCCTAGATCCATGAGACAGAACTTCTGGACATCTGGGTAATACTGACCACTGGTGGAAGTCTTCTCTGCGAGCACCACTGCCTGAACACGGTCAGCCTTTAATCAAATCAGTTCACATCGGAGTAACTTTATTTCACAATCTTTACTTCATTGAAATAGCAGAAGTTATGAATATTAATATTTGCAGGGTAACAACTGCATTTCTAATGTTCTAAAAACAAAATTCTTCTTTCACTAAAGTAAAAAATCAAATTGTTAAAAAACACAATAGAAGTGTCCATAAGATGCAAGTAAACCCTGTGTATGCAAAATCTTGCCAATCTATATCTTAAAAATTGATGTATTATTCAAATAATCCAAGATTAATCATGTTAATTTAACTGACATTTTCCAAATTGTAATATCAGTTCCAGGATTTACCTTCTAATCTAACAGAATACAGAAAGAAGTGAACAGTATTCAACAAAGGACAAGAGACATTTAGGGGCCAAATTTGACCCCTCATTTTACATAAAATCAAAAACAAGTAAAATTCCTATAGAATCTGATTGTTACTTGGTTCAAACCTGGAGCATTGATTTTGATTTATATCATTCATAGATTGTCAGAGGTGATAACAGGTTGATGAACATGAATGGAAATATTTTCCAACATATATTTTCGAGACTTTATTAGTTTTGATGAATTTTAATTTCTATTAAGACAACTTTTACTCTCAAAACATTCTATAGGCCAGAGCTCTAACTAGCAACTACTTTACTGTGATATCATCATTGTTCATGGGGGACCAATATTCATGGATTTTGTGGGTCACCTTTTCCACAAATTTACATCCCCATGTATTTACACAATATCACCATTTTCAGAAAAATGGAGAGAATTTGGATTAAAAGTTGGCGATGTTTTTACAGTGTTTTAAACATGTGTTACGACTGTAGCTTTGCTAAATGAGTTAATTAGATGAAACTTACAGATAATCTGACAATTTTACTTTGTGTTTTTCCAAGATAATTAATTATAAAAGCATTGGGAAAAAACACTGCCAAATTGGGAAAAACTGAACTCATTTTCAATTGGGAATGGGGCCGAATTTTGGCCCCTGAGAAGGTACTGATAAATCCCTGCTGCAAGTCGATGTATGATTACAGCAAGATTTATAGCAAAAAATACGTGAATATAAATTTGGTGGAAATGCTAGCAAGCAGTCTATGTTTGCTAAAGTAAATAATTTCTTGACCGTAAGAAATTCCTGTGAAGTCTGTGTATGCTATCACTGAAAAGCAATGTTCATTTTAAAGCAGGATAATTTTAGGCATTAGGACATGGACTATTGCATTGACCATAGTCTCCAAAAAGAGGTGGTTAGAGCCCCTGGACTACCTTTTCTTTACATGTGATTTCTAACCTTTCTCAGCTTGGCTAACTTTTTCTTTTGGCCTGAGAATGCCACTAAGTCTGGTTCAGTGAGGTAGACCACACCTAGTCTACTGGAAGGAAAAAAGTCTACAACTCCAAGATCATCTTCAAACAGGACCTGTACATAACCTACAAAAACAATCATTTATCATATCAGTCAAAGTACCACTTAAAAGGTTCTTTGTCCATACCAGTGGCCTTACCAATAGGTTTATGTTAAGTTGTTACAACCACTTTATAACTATGATGATGTTTACATGTAATCTTATTAATGTGTATCGTTGTATGAAATTTTGATCAAAATATCTTGAAAAGTGAAATTAAAGCGATCATTCATTTTGCAACCAAGTCTGTTGATTTTAGTGATGAGTCTGTTGATCTTGATTTAAGCTGTTTGTTTGTGTTTTTTTCCTTCAAAATTAATTCTTAATGAATTAAGGTCTTTTTTCACCCTTTCTGCCACCCATGGTCGGGTTTACATCCGCAGACGTATGGGTGGGGGTGGGGGTCCGAACCCCTCTCGATTTTTCAGGTATTAAAACTGACCTACCCATAGTTTGGACCCCCCCCCCCTTTCCATAGGAAACACGGAACCCGCTCAAAATGGTAAAGACTTAGAGAGCCATAAATCTGTAACTTTACCTTTGAAAAGAAATTCGGCATCTATTCCTATCATGATAAGTCATACATGTATGCATGGGATATGTCTTACTTTGTAAACTGTGATGCAGTTCCGAATTCCTCCACTTCTGAGAAGCAATTATGTGACCAATAGGAACGTTTATGTTGCGAGTTTTTTCCACAAGGGAAGAAAGATCTAAGTCGTTGTCCATTACTTCATTATCGTTGCCCTAAAACTACTTTGCATACACCTGTGATTTGTGATCATCAATGATCACAATCATTTTTCCCGCACAATGGGGTTTTAATTAAATGAACAACGAACTCAGAATCAATAAAAAACAAAATGTTGACAAATGATTTGAGCATCCAAAATATTGTTTGGGTTTTTTTTTATTCGAAGGAAGATAAGTCATATGTAGATATTTTTATAAATATAATATGGAATAGAAAGAATCTATGAATAGGTCATTTGAAGATAATATATTTCAAAAATCGGGATCGGAAGTCGAACAGATGGGCGGAGCTGATGATTGTGTTTAAAAAAAATGATCTGATATTTTGCATAGAATGATATAATGACATCAGTGAAACTTGAGGGAAGGCTGATTACTCCGGCAGTCGTCCAAGGTTTAACTGATGTATTTACTTCGACGAATTTTACACTTTTGAAAAACAGGTACAATGCAGAAGATCATATCCTACTTTCAGTTTCTCTCATGCCTGGCAAGTGACCTGGAAATAAAAAGAAGTCATTCAGATGAAAGTTTGTTTGAAAATGTTTTTTTTATTTCTAGATGGATATCGGATGATGAGGTGTCTACTTGTCAGTGGTGTAAAAACAAGTTCAATCAGTTGAGGAGAAAGCATCACTGCCGCCAATGTGGAAATGTTTTTTGCAGCAAGTGCTGTAATGAAAAGGTAATAATTAGTATTCATCCTCCATGAACTTAACCAAACTTAAGTTAGTTTGTTTGAAACTGTTTTCCTTGCAGTAATTATTTTTTGGAATATCTTTGATGAATTTAAATTGTACATGTTCATTCTTCCATATGAACTTGACAAAACTTAAGGTAAAGTTTGTAACTGTCTGCCTTGCAATTGTTGGCTCAGCTGAACCAAAGGCTCAAGTGAGCTTTTCTCATAGATGAGTGTCCAGCGTCTGTTTGTCTGTCCCTCTATCAGTTGTGTGTCATCCGGCATCTGTAAACTTTTCACATTTTTGACTCTTCTCCGGAACTATACTTGGCCAACTTCAACCAAACTTGCTACAATGAGCATCATCTGGTGAAGGGGATTCAAATTTTTTCAAATAAATGTCCACACCTTTTTTCAAGGGGAGATAATTAAGAAATAGTGAAAATTTGGTAGATGGTCATTTAAAGATCTTCTTTTCAAGAACCACTTAGCCAGAAAAGATTATACTTATATGAAAGCTTCCTAGCATAGTGACGATTCCAGTTTGTTCAGATCATGACCCCCCGGGATAGGTGGGGCCACAATACATAGGAATATATATAGGAAAAATCTTTATAAATCTTCTGATGAAGAACAGTAGCCCTTTTCACAAAAAATCTTAAGTTTTTGCGTAAGATTTTAACTTAGGAATCTCTTACGACAAATCTTAAGTGCGTTTCACGAACGCATTCGTAGCGGATTCAACTTAAGATTTTACTTACGACAGACTTCATCCCTAGCAACGACTTAAATATGCTTTATAATCCTTAACTAAGTGGGTGAAAATAAAAATAAAACTTAGTTTTCAACATCTGTAAGCATAACAAACATTATTAACAACAAATATCGAATGCAATCGTTTGTGAAGCAAGGAAGTTTGAAATCTGACGTCACAATCACCAGTCTGACGTAAAAGTAGGTCATACGAAAATCTTAAGTGAAACTTACATCATAAATATTTTGAAGTGATTTCATTTAATTTTTCGACAATGATTGTGAAAAAAATATATAATATTATTGGAAGTTGCTTCAAAAAGTTCAATTTAACGTGTATTTTGGTTTTTGCGGTTATATTTTTACAATAAAATTGGTTTTAAAATACTTAAGAGAGGGTTGGGGCTCTCGTAAAGTTACGACAGATTTTGCACTTACGACTTTCTTAAGAATTTTTGTGAAAATGATTTTTATCGTAAGTTTTGACTTAAGATAAAAATATGTCGTAAGATTTTTTGTGAAAAGGGCTACAGCAAAGCCATAATTAGTCATATTTATATAGAACGCTTCCTCTGGTAGTTTTGATTCATGTTTGTTCAAATCATGACTCCCAGGGGTAGGGTGGGGCCACAATGGGCGATCAAAGTTTTACATGTGAATAGATAAACAATATGTGTAAAAATCTTTTTCTCAAGAACAGCAGGGCCCTGATAATTGAAATTAATCCTCAGGTACTATCAGTGCAAATTCAAGTTTGTTCAAATCATGGCCCCAGGGATAGGATGGGCTCCAACAGGGGATCAAAAATTTAACATGGGAATAAAGTAGTGAAAAAAAAAATTTAAATCTTCTCAAGAACAGCAAACTGGAAATGTTATGACTCAATTGGTTAAGAAATCATTGTAATTTGAAGTTAGAAATTTTGCCTTTATGATTTCATAAATTATTCTCAATGATCAGCCATGAGTGTATCATTATGCTTAGCAGCTAAGGTGTTCCATCCCTAACAACCTTAGATTCAATGAACTTGAATATATAACAGATATGTAAGGGTTGAATACTCAGTATAGTAAGACACAATTTATTAATATCAGTATGTAAGAGTAGAATGTGTCCTTATTTATGAACTTGATCTATCCTTGAAGAGCTATCTCCCTCTGCTTTTAATCAATAAAAATCAATTTAAAAAAATCTATCTAGTAAAACAATTATTTTCAATTGTTATTCCATTCTCAATAGTTAAATACATCTTTCCACCACAGCATTTATTGATATTTTTTGTATTTGAATTTATATTTTTAAAAATTTCATGTGTCTCATAGATCTCAATGCAATCTTTGTTGATTAATTACTGCTTATGTAATTATTTTTGAAAAATTTTCTTGGTTAATCCTTTCCTATTCTAAAATGCTTTTCATGAATATCAGAGTCTTATTTATAACTTGTGAATATTTTAGGAGAGAGAATTAGGCCCTATTAGGGATGGAATACCTTAAAAATTTGAACAATTCTGCATAATTTAAAAGTGAAAAAATCATGGATATTTGGCTCAAATGACCCCACAATAAGTTTTTATAACAGTTGGTTTTAGTGTGAAAAATTAAATTATGACTCACTTATGGTCATATAATGTAGTTTATGAAATATTTGAAAAATTCTTGTTTTTCCGCTGCAACCATCATTATTTGAGATGTTTTATTTTGAACCTTCAGACGAAATGATTAGTATACATGTACATGTAGTACATGTAATATGCTGAATTGAGTTACAGTATAGTTATAACTTTTTGCGTTAAAAATCAGCATATATAAGGTAGCAATGCTTTCTATTGTATGTTTATGAATTATATTGATTTTGGGAACTTGGATTTCCTTATAAAGATTGTTTTCACAGATTCCACTACCACAGCTCGGTTTGGAGGATCCAGAGAGAGTGTGTGAGTCTTGTCGTCCTGTGACAGAGTACATCACAAAGTCACTCTCCCCTCTACAGGTACCTGTCCACTTTAAGCACATTCCCAACTCCTGGTCACATGATCATTTTTAGAGATATTTATATATCTCATTTATAAGACATTATGTAGCACTGTTTAACAGGTTATTTCTTTTCTAATCATTTCTGAGAGGGAATGATGCACATTTTAGCATATTTAGTATTTGTAATTAGTTGGTTTCTATATTTTGATCTTTACTTAACAACTTAATTCTGGGAAAAAAAATGCACAGCTTCAGGAATTGCCAGTAACATGATGTGGTAAATATTCTACCACCATGTTATTTACATGTGCAGACATATATTTGTAGAATTTTAAATCAGAAGCTGCAGTTAACCTTGTGAATCAATGTGGAGAAATCACAGGACTCTGTAAGGTATGTCTTTGGTTCATCACATCTCACATTATATAACCATACATACAAAATCTTATAATCATTCTGTATCTTATCAATGCAGAAAATGTTATGCAATGCCAAGTATTATTTATATTCATAACTTTAGATTGACAAAGGTTTTGAATTCTTGTATTTCAGGTTGTTGAACTTGGTGGTGTTCAGGCATTAATAATGTTAGCAAAGAGTGATATTCCTGTTATACAGGTATTTAAGTTAACAAAATATCTTAATTCTTTAATAATTCCTTAACGTATCAAAATCTTATTTAATTCCTTAACATATACTGCCTACATGTAAATTTCTTAATACCGATAAAGGTAGTTTATTTTTTATCTTTTTTTAATTTCATATATTGTCTTCTAATACGACTCTCTGGAGTTGTTTGCCTTTATTTTTCTGTAGGGTAAGGTTATCACTGGTCTTCAGATCCTGTCCACCCATCAACCGCTTCACAGATACCTGGCAGATGCTGGAGCAATCAAAGCCATCTGTAGGTAGGAATGCTAAGCATACTCACTGAACAAATATTAGACGTAATAAAAAAAATATGTTTGTTAAGGTAACCCGACCGACCCTATATTTAATTGCCGACCCAAATTTTTTTTTCATCGTAAAAGTCTGAAAAATATGGTCAAGCGTTTGAAATTGAAATCGAAAGTACTAGAAACAAAATGGCGTGTTTACTATTTACATCAATGTATTCGTGTCCATCGCCCATATGGCAAGCCCAAACAAAAGAAAAGCACCACACAATGGTAAAACTGTTTTGTATTTCAACCAATTCATGTGAATTTGTGTATAAAAAAATCAATTGAATAAAAAAAAAAATCCTACCTACCGACCCTATTAAATTTCAGCATGTAACCGTAAACAAACATTTTTTTTATTTCACCTTACCAGGAAATACTTCCACATTTTGTTATTTTGTACATGATGTACTAAAGATAAATTTTAAGCTCTCTATTATTAAATAATATTAAGAGTTGAAACTTTTTATTAAAAGTAAATAGATGATGTAGAATATGTACTTAAGGATTTTTGAACTCTTTTATCTGTGGATGCAATGGGAATGGAGAATTAGCCACCACTAGGTGTTGTCTGTGTTTCAGTGTACATGTGCTTTAAATTATAGTGCTATTGCAGCATACTGTCAAAGACGGCTATGTCCTTTGAGCAGACCCTAGTGGAGGGGATCAGCACACTGAAAATCTTCTGTAGACTCCCTGATCTGAAGAGTAAAGGTATCTAAAGAATCTCTCCACATCTGTTAAGATTTCATAAGTTACCTGTACTTTAAACATTGAGTATTGGGATCTCTTTTGGTCATGGGTTGTTGAAATGAAACCTGTTCTTGACTACAAATGTACATGTCTGAGCTGCTCATTAACTGATCTGTTCATTAACACAGATGATCAATAACTGAGCCGTTATTGAAAGCAGCTGTTCATGATAGCAGCTGGTCCTTAATGGAGCTGTTCATTAACTGAGCTTTTCATTAACACAGCTGATCAATAACTGAGCTGTTACTGAAAGCAATGAACAGCTCTGTTTATTAACAGAGCTGATCATCAACTGATTTTTTCATGAAAGCACTGTTCATAAATGAACCTTTTTGATAATAGAACTGGTCAGTAAATGAGCTGTTCATTAACTGAGTTGTTCATTAACAAAGCTGTTCATTAACAAAGCTGTTCAATAAAATTTTAGTGGTTTGTTTGCTTATACATGCAAAAGCAAACTTGACTTTGATGTGTTCTATGTACACATTTTTAGAATTAAATAACATTTCAACTTTTAGAAAAAATGCTGATAGTATACCTGTTAAATAGAAAATCAAGTACAATTTCACATCTTAAGTGTCTGCTAATACTTTGATCAGATGGAAGTTAGAAAAGAAATTTTGGTAGTCATTTTTCCTTTAATTTTCATTTCTCTTTTCACAGCTCTAGAGGATGGCGCCCTGGAACCAGTCCTGCGATTGAGCTGTACGTCTGACTGTAATGCCGTCTCACTTGTAGCAGTGAGCACGCTCAGTCTGATAGCAGAGGATACAAGTACGCACAACAAAATCCTAGAGAGTCCACTCAACGTTTTAACTTCTGTATGTTCCCTGGCTGGCTCACAAGATGAACAGGTGAGCATAATTATATACCATCCCCTTAATAAACATTTACTAAACTAAATAATAGTGGCTGCTAATAATCAAGCAATGGATTTATAACTTCATTCCAACCTTTATGTTCCTTAGTATGCACAGTTGATTAAAGATCCCAACAAATCATTTTAGAGATGTGTAAAATTTATAATCCATATATTTCCAGTGAATCCAGCGTAACAATGATCAGCACAGAAGGTGAACAGAATCGTTGTGTTTTACAAAAATATTTGCTTCTAATTTTCCTCAATTTCCTATTTTAGTTTGAGCTTACAGTGTCATTTTTCCATTGGTTTAATCACTAGTAACACCATTATAATGGGTAATTTTAGCAATCAGCAAATGTGATTCCATCCTTAAAATTGGCATTTATTATTATAAATAAGCATAATTTAAAGAGACACAGTGACACAAAAATGGGAATATTGACAAAAAAATAGAGTAAAATAGAAAAATATGATTATGATTTACTGTGTCTCTTTAATTGTAGTGGTTTTCACAATAACTCGATTTTTCGAGATAATCTGTGATTGAATGATGAATAATATTTAATTGTTAGCCTTTCCAAGATCATCTTTAATAACTCCAAATTAAGATGATTGCTAAAATTTCCATTACAGTATATGGTAGTTCATGAAGTGTTTTAATTTGGCTTGATTTAATATTGCAAAGGGTCATTTTCTCTCTTTTTCCTTCTTTTAAAGGACTCTATGCTGCAATAATTGGATTTAATATTCTACAGGTTTTTTGGTTCCAGATCACTTTTTTTTTATTTTCTAACATTTACGGGCATGTTTTACTGATGCTTGATACTGATACTGATATACAAATCAGTTGTTACATTAAAATAAGCAATATTCACTTAATGTTTTGTTGTTTATTTTAGAAAATTTATAATTAACAACCCTTTTAAGTGTCTTATTATTTGCTATTAGTTGTCAAACATTCATGGATTCCAAAAGCAAGGAATAATTTAAGTTTCATACTATACATCAACAGATGCAGGAAGTTGCATTGAAAACCATTTGTTTCCTTTCTTTGGGTTCAAACTGGCAGAAGCATAGGATTGTACAGGTAAGTACTTCCCTCTCTTGATAAATATGGAGTTATTAGTAAAAAAAAATGTCTGATTCTAGAGAGAAGGCAATTCAATGTTATTATGTAGTAAAGGTTATTAACTCTTGTGTGCTATGATGTATTTTGATTGGTTAGGAGGACTTCACTGCTGGCCGTTCCATACAGAAAGCCATCAGAGGAAATCCCAAAAACAAGCAGGTGCTCTGTAATGCTGCCTGTCTCATAGCTAACCTGGCTACAAGTAGTGAAGACCAGGTATCATTCCCCTTACTCAGATTATCTCTTCAGCATTGTTTCCCTTTGATTGGTGCACTCATATGTTTTCTTTGCTCATTCAGAAATCTATGACCTTAGTAAAGAAAGAAAGTTTTTTGTTTGTGAAAACGTTAAAACTATGTTAAAATAAAGTTTGCTAGTCACTCACTTAATACCACTATCATTGTAAGGTACATGTAGATTTTTATTTAATAATGAAAAAAAGTTTTGAAATATGTATGTGCATGTTTTCTGTAAAAATCAATCCTTTTAGGGAGGTTTACAAGATTTATTAGATGGACTGGGAGAGTTACTAAAAAGAGATGATACCAACCCCGACTTACAGAGTCATACAGCCAGAGGACTAGCAAACTTTGCCAGGTTCCAGCAAAATGCCAGCAAGATTGTAAGATTCTTTCAACACTTCGCTTAGGATGAAAAATTGTTTTAGAAAAAAAAGATTACCTAGCCTGACGTTATCTTTCAGAAAAACATGTTGCCAGTGATAATATTCAAATGTTTGAAGTCCCCTAACAGCCATGTTAAGATGCATGCAATGAGAGCTATCTTTAATGTGATGTCTATCAACCCCACTGACACTTGCAGTGAGCTTCTCAGGTACGTACCTGAACTGTTCAAATGTTTTCTGATGCCTGCTTTTCTTCTCTTAACTTCTTCTGAAGCTTGTGCGCAAATGCTTTCTTTCTAAATGGGAATTAATTACCAAAGTTTATTTTCTAATATTTGTTACTTCTGAATTTGTCACAACAATTGCATCTTCTCAAGCCTTACCAGGCAGAGCTCAGAAAAACGTTTTTCTGCTTGTTGGAAAGACCTGGGAAGTTGCAACTGCTTGTCACTATCTATAAAGTTTATCTTCTTTTGTTAGAAAAAGGGGGAGGGATGTTTATAGGTGGGAGGCACTTTTAACCAAACATAAACGCATCCAGGAATTATTTTTTCTAGAGGATAGAAGGGTAGTCAATATCTTACGAAAGCCCATTGAGCTTATTTTCGTAGGTAAAAAAAAAAAAAGAAGAAGAAAAGAAAATACTTTTTGCGTTAGAACGCGAAACTTTCGTGTTATAACGCGTAACTTTCGCGAATAGATGTGTAACTTTCCCGTTATAACGCGAATTTTTTCTGTAAAACAGAGACATTTGCATAAGTCTCCATTTTCTTTTAATCTGGTGATCTACTTTATTTATTACAATGAAAAACGAAAGAATATTTTGAACTTGGATATTATCACAAGCTGAAATTTTACGTTTTCTCGCCATTGAATGTATCTTTCCTCTTTCTAAATCTTTTTTGCCGTCACATTTTGTCTTTCTCAACGCTGTTCAAACATTTTCAAAGTCTATGCGAGTTTTTCCAAAGTGAAATTTTATAATTATGAATTTCGGATTCAAATGACCCCCCCCCTTTCCGGCGTCATTTTTAAAAATCTCTATATAGAATTAAGATCTCAGAAAATTGACAAAAATGAGGTAAATTTGTATATTTTACAATAATTGTGTCACATCACACGAGTAACCTAATGTGAAAATTGGATGACAAATATTCCTATCAAATGATTTGTCTCCGATAATACAACATCGTATTTTAAGATTGTACCACGTGTTCATACCATTACTCACGAAAACATCGACAATTTATTCCTGCCCGGTAAATTTGTGATTAACAGTATATCCTATTATAATTATTCTTTAAAAAGCATCATATGGCACGTTAAGCTCATGAAATGATAGTTACATTGTTCCCTCACTTTTAAGTCAGATTTCTACAGTGTGTAATTTCTAGTCTAAAATGATGGATTTCTTTACTAGTGGTAAAGTTATAGTGAACTTTAATGATAAAAAAGGAAAGTGACAGTGGAGATCTTCATGAAAAAAAAATCAGTCTAAAGAATTTCCTGGATTCAAGAAGTGAAAAAAAGAAAATCTTTAAAGGAATATTCATTTTATTAATTAGTAAGGTTTTGAGATTAAATGCAAATTTCTCAACAGTAATCTATCCATTTCTCGCATCAATTCTCTTTTAGATCTTCTGAAGAAATGTCATTTATAAATTCACAGAAGTCCCCGTCTGCGTTCATGATTCTTATCTGTCAGTCAAGATCACAGGTTCTTGGGTAACATGACTTTATAATTTCGCGTTATAATGTGAAAGTTTCGCGTTTATTCGCGAAAGTTACGCGTTATAACGCGAAAGTTTCGCGTTTATTCGTGAAGGTTACGCGTTATATATGAGCTCAATGAGCTTTCGTAATATATAGTGAAGGGTGCCAGTAATCAAAATATTTTGGTTCTGCTCAAATGTTTTTGTTGTTTTGTTTTTTTTGTTTGTTTGTTTTTGTTTTTGCTTTGTTTTTTCCTCTTTTTTTGTTTTTTGGAGGGGGGAGGGTCTCTCATCAGTTCAAATCAATATCTCATATTCAACTAGAATCAATGTTACTTCCTATTTGATTAGGTTTACTATATTACATAGTAGTGTGAATATCTAGTAATATTTAGTGACCATCTTTTTTCAAATTATCGTTTCACGGTGACAACATTTGGATATTAGACATCACGGTATTGCATTTAATATAATACATTTACTTGACGAATTGTTAGTTCTGGAACAATAAACTGGTATTGAACTAATCTCAGCTGAGATTCGGCTTGACTGGATATTTGGAGTGACGAATCTCAGCCGAGATAAACACATTTATTGGATGTTTATCTAAAACTTGTAGTATAGAAGATATGTGACAACACCGCCGAACCTTTCTTAAGACAGATAGTAAAAAAACATCCGTTCGTTTCAGAGACGGGGCTGGTGAGCTGTTGGAGGGGCTGTCCAGACTGAAGGGACTGACCAGCGCTATACAGGACGCTCTGCTGGCCCAGGCTCCGGACCTCGTCAAACCGTTATAACAGGACCATGACAAGCGATCACTCAGATATAGCTAGGATCGGATTGGAAGTGTGAAATCATCAATCTCCCGTTCAATAGGTGCATAGACGGCAAATTCTTGCATTTTACTGAAAACATCTGTTTTGTGATATACATGTAATTGGATGATATTTTTTTGGAAACAGATGTTTGATGTTTTCTTTAACAGCTGTTTAATGTAAACCGTTTGAAATACTTAAAACAGTTTAATGACATAAATCAAAGTTTATTCTTTAGTTAATGCATTGAAAATTTGAAATGCATGTTTTTATTATATAAAAAAGGAAATAAAAGAGAAAAGGTATGTGTGCCACGCTATTATTTTGAAACAGGTCGGCGGGAGTTGTAACAGGATCTGGTTCATTAATTAATTGTCTCTTTGATAAGACTATGTTAATATTTTGATATTTTATTTGAGTCGCTTATTTACAGTGTTAACTGTGAGTCGGAGCTGACCTGGGAGTCAATATCCCAGTCTGAAAACTGGACATCTCGCATCAGCTCATCGTCGATATATGCCGCTACCTCGGGGTCGTGGAACAAAGAGAATTCTGGGATATGGGTCTTAAGTCTCTCTGTCAGAATTTCTATCAGTTTACTTCTACGAAACAGTGTCATCTCCAACTTCATTATTCTGGTTTCAAATATCACTTGTTCTGGTGATTTTCCTGACACGATATTGCTGCCATGGTCCAATTTACTCGTATCTGGTAGTGCCGCCATGAATTGGGGCGTGCGTGTTCGAGAAGATTGTGCAGAAAATTGTGCAGCCAGCTCGTCACGTTCTTCCTTCATCTGATGGAAGCGCATCCACGCCGAGCGCAGTCTGTTTTGGTTTACTTCGTTTTGTTTGACCAGCAGTGTCTGCAACTGTCGCTTTTCTCTGATGAGCTCCTCTTGTTGGGATTCACACACGACTTTGCCATCGTCCAGCATCGCTAGCTGCGACTTCAGGCTGTTGGTCGTGTCTTTCAGAACTTTCAGCTCTCCCTGCAGATCCGCTTTCTCTTCCTTGTGTTTATCAATGATTTCTGTCAGATCTTTAACTCTTTTATTCAGCATTTCTAACATTTCTGTTGCAAACGAATGTTTGGTGGTAAGTGCCCTGTAATTACTCTCCGCTAAAACCAACTGCTTTTCTGATTCACGATTGATTGCGTCAAGTCGCTTGTTCTCTTGTTTCAGATTGCCGTTCTCTGCTTGTAGTCCTTCGCCTTTCTCTTTGATAAGGTCGGTTAGTTGACGCTCTCTATCGCTGGACATTAACAGACGATCCAGCTTGCCTTCGAAATTCTCCACCATTGCTTTGAGGAGTTCAGTTTCTGTTTGTACTTTCTCATTGTTAGCTGACAAATCCTTACCATAGACATCCCCCTCATCTTGTCCCCTTCGCGAACAGAAAAGTCGCTTTATTGACGATCCTTTCCTACGTGACATCTTGATTGGAACGTTGTGTTTTGTTTATAGCCACTATGACGTCATGATTCTTTTCGCCAAAGTTCTCCCTCTGTTATGAACCAAATCTTCAATATATCCTAAGTGCCGAGTACAGGGACCTGTTTTGCAAAAGAACTTAAAACAGATTCATATTGAAATTTAATTCTTATTATAAATTTCTAATTTACATTAAATTGAAAATGATTTTAAAATTTTTAAATGGAATGTAGAAAGATATTTTTTACGCTGGCAATTTGAAACAGAATTATTAATTTTGCAGGAATTTACAATCCACTAAAGTTTTTGGTCTTCGTCGTAAGTTCTTTTGTAAAACAGGCCCCAGGTCCAAATTTACAGCCCTCCACCGGATAGTGGTGGCGTCTCAATATGAGTGAAAAATTCTCGAAGGGACATTAAAAAACAAACCAAAAAAAATACATGTATTTCCTAATTTATAGTCAAAATCTTGTTAGCTCTACTGGTCAGAGACCAGAAGAGCTTATGCGATAGTAAGGTGTCCGTCGTCCGTCCGTCTGTCTGCCTGTCTGTCTGTCTGTCCGTCTGTAAACAATTTTTCAAAATGCTACTCCTCCTACAGTTTTGGTCTGATTTCAGTATAACTTGGCACACAAGTAGACTACACTAAGATACATAATTCTGTGTATCGGTTTTTGATTTCAATGAACGGTGTTGCCATGGTTACTAAAAATAGAAATTTCTGTGAAAAAAATTCAAAATGCTACTCCTCCTACAGTTTTAATCTGATTTCAATATAACTTGGCACACAAGTAGACTACACTAAGATACATAATTCTGTGTATCGGTTTTTGATTTCGATGAACGGTGTTGCCATGGTTACTAAAAATAGAAATTTCTGTGAAAAACATTCAAAATGCTACTCCTCCTACAGTTTTGATCTGATTTCAATATAACTTGGCGCGCAAGTAGACTACACTAAGATACATAATTCTGTGTATCAGTTATTGATTTCGATGAACGGTGTTGCCATGGTTACTAAAAATAGAAATTTCTGTGAAATACTTTCAAAATGCTACTCCTCCTACAGTGTTGATCTGATTTCAATATAACTTGGCACACAAGTAGACTATACTAAGATGCGTAATTCTGTGTATCGGTTTTTGATTTCGATGAACGATGTTGCCATGGTTACTAAAAATACAAATTTCTATGAAATACTTTCAAAATGCTACTCCTCCTACAGTTTTTATCTGATTTCAATATTACTTGGCACACAAGTAGACTATAATAAGATACATAATTCTTTGTATGGGTTTTTGATTTCAATAAACGGTGTTGCCATGGTTAAAAATAGAAATTTCTGTGAAATACTTTCAAAATGCTACTCCTCTTACATTTTTGGTCTGATTTTCAGTATAACTTGGCAAACAAGTAGACTACACTAAGATACATAATTCTTTATATTGATTTTCTGATTTCGATGAACATTGTTGCCATGGTTACTAAAAATAGAAATTTCCTTGAAATACCTTCAAAATGCTACCCCTACAGTTTTGGTCTAATTTTAGTATAACTTAGCACACAATTAGACTACACTAAGATACATAATTCTCTGTACCAGTTTTCGATTTCAATGAACAGTGTTGCCATGGTTACTAAAAGTAGAAATTTTCTTGAAATACTTTCAAAACGCTACTCCTACACTTTTTGTCTGATTTCAGTATAATGTGGCATACAAGTAGACTACAGAGATACATAATTTGTGTTATTGTTTTTTGATTTTGTTGAGTGATGTTGCCATGGTTACTTAAATCAAAATTTCTGTAGAATTGTTTTAAAAGGCTACTCCTCCTACAGTTTAAGTCTGATATAAAAATAAATCTTGCTACAAAAGAGACTAAACCAAGGATCATTATTCTGTTTATTGCTGTTGCAAAGTTTCAAGTCAAAGTGCTACTTTTATCTTCCTTTATAAATACAACCAGTAGAGCTACAGTCTCGTCAGAGACTTCTGGTTTTTTGGTTGTAAGAATTAATGGTCGATCATGAAGAAATTCATTCTTCCTATGTTAGCATCTAGAAATGTGTATCGTATGTTGAAAGGACATGGATAATTGCCAATGAATGCAGAAGGTCAGAAGAAATGTCAAGGGTACAAAACTAAAGTACCCGCGTACTGAGCTAACTCAAAACCAGCCTGGCAGTAACTGCATGAGAAAGCAGACATTTGCTACGTGAAAAAGTTTGAACCTATCTTTAAGTCGAAATTAAGATTAACATTTCAAAGTAACGTTAAGTCTCTCTAGGGTGTGTCTCTAAAGAATTGACATAATCCTAAATGGTTTAGGAAAAGGAACAAATGCAGAATAAGGTGTTATCTCGGGGTCAGAGGTTTTTTGGTTTGGACCAAACTCTTCTCTAAAATCGTTGCATATTAATGGGGCAGTTTGTAGCCTTGTGGCTTCTTTAACGAACAACCTAGGTGGTGGGTTTACTATCCTCAGGCAAACCGAGCGATTTGACCTTGATTTTTTCTCTCCAATTGGCGAGTAATCAAGGTTTTGGTGTTTCTTTTTGGATATGAAACTGAAATACACTGTTGTATGAATATTTACGAAAAATTATATACAAATTTTGTTTGATGTTTTGATGTAAATCCCATAAATGATCCATTTTCTTTTTTTTTTTTTTCGGAAAGATAGGTATCAAAGTCTTGTTGCAAAGATTTCAATACATTCAGATTTGATTTCATCATAGAGATCTTTACATGACGTGTAACACAATTTGACGTAGAAAGATACAACTCGATCTCACTAAAACAGGAGCTTTAAATATTAAAACTGGAAAGATTGCTACAATCAGTAATCATCCTACAATGAATTGAAAGTTCAATCAGAAATATGATATTTATGTTTTTCTCAACTTAAGCCAATATGTCGGTATTGAAGAGGGGGATTTACATAATAGCCACCTTTCCTGGAATCTGTCTCTGGAGTAGGATTTCCACTTTTAGGGGGGAGGGGCTCACACTAGAGCCAATATTCCTACCCTTCCTTTCCAGGAGAAGGATTTCCCCTATCCTATAAAAGGTAAATTGTATAATCAGTATAAACTACAGAGACAATTTGTTAAAAGTCGATATGAAAGTCATCTGATTTCTATGTAGAAAAAAAAAGTTTTTTGACTTGTATAAAATTGTTCAATTTCTAAAGTACAGTTTGAATTCGAATAATGAAATATATTTCAAATCACGTAAATTCAACCCAAACATTTAAGAGAGAAACTCTTCATTATTTCATACGATTTTTCCCCCAGAGAAATTGTAAAAATTGTTTTGGCTGCAAATAAGACGATTCAGAGCTTAAACTTTGCTGTTAATATCGTGTGAAACATGTCAAAAAGTCCTAGACATGTTACGTTTTTAAATAATAATAATAATAAAAAAAATCCTATGAAAATAAAAGAAAATGTCTTTCTATAGTACATTTTATCCATACATTTAAATATTTGGATAAACTTTTAAAGAAAAAGTTTTTAGAAAAAAAAAAATAAGGCAATCATATTTGAAAAGAAAATATATTAACATTACAAGATTTAAGAGAAAATGATATTTATCAATATTAAACCAATTCCGATTTATCCCCCCCCCCCCAAATATATTGAACTTGTAAAGCGAATTAATTTACCCTAAATAAAGTGATTCCACGATAAGCAGTAATTAAGTTATGAATACACCAAAAATGCTTTTGGGTAAATGAATGTTTTAATTGGGGAGGGGGGCTCTTGGCGAAATCGCACTCAATAACATTTAAACAGAATAGTATTTTCACCGTGAAAGTAATTTTTTTCTGCCGTGGAAAATCTACACTAAAGCCAAATTTCCGGGGGATGGGGATGGGGGTGATCTTACTCCAAAGCCAGTTTTCATGGGAAAGATTTTACAGGGGAAAACCCGATATTAATAAAAGCGCTGCTGAATATAAATGTTATCTATGCAGAGAAATGCATTATGCTTGCAAAATCGAGAGCCTAATCCATAAACTCTGGCTTTAAATCCTAACTCTTGATAAATAATTGAGACTTTATGAAATCCTGAGATAAAGCTCAGACAAGACACTTTCCATTTGCTGTCAACAGACACGATACCAGATTTTTCATAGAACTGTTATCCTGGAATTACAAGTAGCTCTAATTGTATTCATTAATAATCTACAACTTAAAAAACTCTGATCCTGTAATGCCTATAAATAAAAGGTTGTATGCAAAGTCACATGCAAACCCTTTTGGGCTGATATACTCCTTGTTGCATGAAAGATCAATTTCCATATATATGCAGATTTCATTGTTGCAAAGATATTGCTTTTGTGATTCTATTTGCGTCGCTGAAACCAATGTTGAGTGTTGAAAGCTTCAAAATGTTCCTTTGGAACTTTCAGAAGGGATTTCTTTGGTGAATATGAATAAATGCTAAAAACACTAAATTCCACTATTTATTTTTGTTCTGCTCTGGCTCCGTCGTGCAAACCTCCTGCCTGAAATTGCTGAACCTTTTGAAACCGGGTTTGCTTTCTGTGTGTTTTCTGTCCATTGGAAAAAAAAGATCATTGAACGTTCAGGCCCTGTATGGGACTAATCTGATTTTAAAATGAAAACGCATTTATCTTCGAAAATCTTTTCATCTGGACATCTATCAGACAAACTGCTTAGAATTTTGGTTTCTTTGGAATATCTTGGAAATTGGTTTATAATCTCTATAGGTCGACGTACAGCGATGTAATGGGCTTGGGAGATCTTCGAGGGTCGTAGGGTTGTACAGAAACTTGAAATTCTTTTGGATTAAAACTGGGATGCCTTTATGTCTCAAATTCTGATTGTTCTGATAAAGTGGTCAGCCATAGATATTATGATCAGGGGTCAAAGATCGATGTGACTTGTCACTCAGAAAAGAATGTTGAAATAACTTGAGAATACAGGGGGTTGGGGTGTTCAAATTTCAAGTTGCTTAATGTAGAATAGATGCTTCTGGTGTCCTGGTATTAAGACTATTTCTGTGCAATAACTGGAGAGGATGGTTCGGATAACCAGATGACCTATTTTTTGTATAAAATTTCTCAATATAATGTTAACTAATGACAATTTCCAAAACCAGTTTTCATTTTTATGCCCCCGTATCGAAGATTCGGAGGTATATAGTTTTTGCCCTGTCCGTCCGTCTGTCTGTTTGTCTGCAAAAACTTTAACATTGCCCATTACTTTTGATTGGTTGGAGCTATGGCTTTCATATTTCACATGTGTATTTCTTGTGACAAGACCTTTGTTTTGGTACCACCATATTTGACCTTTTGACCTTGACCTTGGAGTTTGACCCAGTTTTGCAAAATTTTACCCAACTTTAACATTGGCCATAACTTTTGAACAGTTGGTGCTAGGGCTTTCATACTTCACATGTGTAATTCTTGTGACAAGACCTTCTTTTGAATACCAACAACTTTGACCCTTTGATCTTGGAGTTTGACCTACTTTTGAAAAACTTTAACATTGGCCATAACTTTTGAATGGTTGGTGCTAAGGCGTTCATACTTCACATATGTAATCCTTGTGACAAGACCTTCCTTTGGACCCTTTGACCTTGACCTTGGAGTTTGACCTACTTTTGAAAAAAACTTTAACCTTGGCCATAACTATTGAACCGTTGGTTCTAAGGCTTTCATACTTCACATGTGTAATTCTTGTGACAAGACCTTCCTTTGGATACCAACAACATTGACCTTGGAGTTTGACCTACTTTTGAATAACTTTAACCTTGGCCATAACTTGTGAACTGTTGGTGCCAGGACTTTCATACTTAACATTATTAATCCTTGTGACAAGACCTTCCTTTGGAGACAAACAACCTTGACCCTTTGATCTTGATGTTGGAGTTTGACCTACTTTTGGAAAACTTTAACCTTGGCCAGAACTTTTGAACCGTTGGTACTAGGGCTTTCATACTTCACCTTTGTAATCCTTGTGACAAGACTTTCCTTTGGATACCAGCAATTGTAATCCATTGACCTGGACCTTGAAGTTTGACCTACTTTTGAAAAACCTAAACCTTGGTCATAACGTTTGAACGATTGGTGCTTCAGCTTTCATATTTCACCAGTATATTTCTTGTGAGAAGGCCTTTCCTTAGGCACCATTCATTTGACCATTTGACCTTGACCTTTATGTTTGACTTACTTTTGAAAAACTTTAACCTTTTCCATATCTATTCAATGGTTGCTGCTAGGGCTCTCATATTTCACAGGTATATTCCTCGAGACAAGACCTTACTTTGGGTATCAACATATTTGATTTGCATTTAAGAAAGTTTAACCTTTGCTATAAGTTGCCACACGGGGGCATCAGTGTTTCACAAACACATCTTGTTTGTTATGGAAATGACTAATGTGCATGCTTAAGCATACAAGCATACTTGAAAATCCTATGTCGGAAGGGGGTGTCTATAACTTTTCGTATTTTTATGCCCCCGTATCGAAGATTTGGGGGTATATAGTTTTTGCCCCGTCCGTCCGCCTGTCTGCTTGTCCGCAAAAACTTTAACATTGCCCATAACTTTTAATTGGTTGGTGCTATGGCTTTCAAATTTCACCTGTGTATTCCTTGTGACATGACCTTTCTTTGGGTACCATCATATTTAACTTGACTTTGGAGTTTGACCCAGTTTTGCAAAATTTTACTGAACTTTAACCTTGGCCATAACTTTTGAACGGTTGGTGCTAGGGCTTTCATACTTCACATGTGTAATCCTTGTGACAAAACCTTTCTTTGGATACCAACAAATTTGACCTTTTGACCCTTGACCTAGGAGTTTGACCTACTTTTGAAAAAAACTTTAATCTTGGCCATAACTTTTGAGTGGTTGGTGCTAGTGCTTTCATACTTTAAATATATAATCCCTGCGACAAGACCTTCCTTTCGATACCATCAACTTTGACCCTTTGAACTTGACCTTGGAGTTTGACCTACTTTTGGAAAACTTTAACCTTGGCCATAACTTTTGAACGGTTGGTGCTAGGGCTTTCATACTTCACAAATGTAATCCTTGTGACAAGACCTTTCTTTGGATACCCTTTGACCTTGGAGTTTGACCTACTTTTGGAAAACTTTAACTTTGAATATAACTTTTGAAAGCTAGGACTTTCATATTTAACGTCTATTCCTTGTGACAAGACCTTCCTTTTGATACCAACAATTGTAATCCATTGACCTACTTTTAAAACACTTTAACCTTGGCCATAACTTTTGAACGATTGGTGCTACAGCTTTCATATTTCACATGTGTATTCCTTGTGAGAAGGCCTTTCCTTGGGCACCATTAATTTTGACCATTTGACCTTTTTTGACTTACTTTTGCAAAACTTTAACCTTTTTCATATATCTATTTAATTTTTGCTGCTAGGGTTTTCATATTTCACAGGTATATTCCTCGAGACAAAACCTTACTTTAGGTACCAACATATTTAATTTGCATTTGAGAAAGTTTAACCTTTATTATAAGTTGTCATACGGAGGCATCAGTATTTTACAAACATATCTTGTCTTAATGCAAGAATTTATCAGAGTTCAACCATACTGCGACAAAAAAGGGGAGCAGACTCAAGAGACTCACTCAAGCCAGTCTCTACTATTTCACTTTGTTGTAGGGACCCTTCCACGAAGTGAAATAGTAGGGTCTGGCTTTAGTCAGACTGGGCCCCCACTGTACTACGAGCCTGACGGGATATAGTTCAGTCAAAAAGCAGAGGGACATTTATTCCATGTATAACATGTTCGTAGAAAGCAGCACTTGGTACAAAACAGTACGATTTCAAACATGAAATAATTCAATTTCAATTGATTTACTGACAACACCATCATACATTGGCATATAGTCATGAATACAACAATTAACATACAGTAAATCAACCCAGTACGCATATCAGTTATGTTGAAGTTTTTTCTTTTCTTATATCAAAGCACTTTTTTAGAAAGTTACATACTCTTCTAGCAATTTTAATACTTTGGAGGGTTGATAATGTCAATAACAGGGTTTTCCTTCATGTAACATTGAGCATTATATAAATTCAGAAACTTAACCTGCGTTTCATATTAAAGTTAAAATGATTACAAAGCATGCACCAGAAGTTTTTTTAAAAAACTTTTTGGGCATGGGGTGAAACGGCATGCCTTATTTTGTCATACACAAGAATGTTGGTTTTCAATGCAACCTGAGAATGGTTTTGGGATGGTTTGAATCAGCCCTTGGGTTGTCTGATGAAGACGTGTTTCACATCATTAGTTTTGATCAACTGGTTCAAAGGAAATGACATGGCATGATTTCTGTTTATCAAAAATAATTTTTGATCATAAATGAAATCATGTACTTCTTAGGCCATAAGATATAGACATAAACTGAAAGCCAGTATTGTAGTATTTGAGAAAGCATACTTGACCACAAACGTAGAGTCATGAAATTTTGTGGTTTTCAACTTATTGTTAGATATTTGGGGGGTGGTTGCTTTTGTTGCAGGAATATTCTATGGAGAAGGCTCACGGGCATCTCATCTTATATATTGGAGTCCCCGCTCTCGCTAAAAGTTGAATCTGTCCGTCATTCTGTCTTTTGAAACACTTACTTCCGGACAAGATCTCAAAAAGCTCTTTAAGGTTTTGTGATGAAATATGACATCAGAACTTCCTTTGACTAGAAGAAAGCACCTTTTGATTTTGAAGTCAAAGGTAGGAAATTTATAGATATCTCATAAAATGGTTTCCAGATGATTAGTTCTCCGAAACTTTGCAATTAATTTTTACACCCTAACAGGTACTGCCAATGGCATAAAAAAGACCACTATTGATCATTTTGAAGTCAAAGTTTAAGGTTAAAAAAATCATATATTGCATAAAATGGTTTAGAAATGATATCTTTTCTTTAAGTTTTCTTTGAGAATATGCAATGAACATACAATTCCCTACCACTTTGATAAAGAACAGGTACCCGTTTTACAGAAGAACTTACGACTAAGACCAAAATTTAATTCTGCTTGTAACTTTTAAATTTACATTATATTGAAAATGGGTCAATGCCCCTCCCCTCCCCCCGATACTACGTGCCTGAGAAAACCCCTATTGATTCTAAAGTCAAAATATCAAAGTCGGAAATTCATATATTGCATAAACAATTTTCCAGATGATAATTTTAGTTATTAGCTTTCGTAATGATATTTTGGTCAGTAAGTTGATTTGGAAGTCAAAGGCCAAGGTCAGAGATTCGTATTTATCTGTTAACGCAAGGCCCTCTATTGATTTAAGGCCAAACGTTTGATAGGTCAAGGTCAATCACCCTCTTCTTTCTTCATCTGCATTTTTTATGTCTTCCACTATTGTCAATAAGTGGAAGACAAATACTCCCTGAATTAGCTTGTCTATTATTTGTTTCTCATACAACAATCTAATTACATTGTA
Source organism: Saccostrea echinata (assembly GCF_033153115.1). Taxonomy (NCBI): domain Eukaryota; kingdom Metazoa; phylum Mollusca; class Bivalvia; order Ostreida; family Ostreidae; genus Saccostrea; species Saccostrea echinata. The sequence continues at coordinate 399,777 of NW_026889802.1, read as the reverse complement.
GTATTAAAAATGACAAATATTTCTATATATCAAGAGTTTTTTATTCCATAAAGAAAACAAGTGCTGCCAGGCAATACAACCACAGAATGTATAAAAGTTATAATGCTGATTTAATAAGACTAGAATTTCTCTATGTGAACACAATCATATCATACAGAGAAATGACTAAAAATAGAGCAAAGTGAAATCACGTCAATTCCTAAATGTAGTCTAGAGGGATATGTATGAAAATGCATTATATTGAAATAGAATAGCACCAAATAAAAACAAAGAACCCCCCCCCCCCTTTCAAAGAACCTAAATTGTGCAATGTCTTCTGTTGATAGATTTGGCTACTGATAATTTTTAGTGAACATTTAAAGATTGAAGTGTTAGTGTTATAATTATAAGACTATTTTAGACCAAAATGACAAAATGTTAAATTCTAAACAAAAAGACTTAAAATTCTGTAAGATGAAGTGTATGTTTCTCCCTGATTGAGTGATTGTCTGAGCAGTAATTTACAGAGGGATATATGGTTGATAATTCCTAGACTTCTCTATTCAATGCACTTAGTAAGTATAGCAATGACAATTATAACTTCTCAAAAGTAGCTGCCCTAGCTGGAATATCACCCTACCAGGTGTTCAATCTTAAGCTCCTTGACAATTCATAAAATGTCCTAAATATGGGAATTTAATCATCTACCATGTGGCATTGTTGTAAAGAATCTCTCAAATTTTACCCCAATATAATAATAAAGTAAAAGATTAGAAAAAACACAATGGAAGAAAGACTACTTTTTCCTATGGAGTTTCTGAATGTCTATCTGGTCCTTGAAGGCCAGAATACCAAGCTGTGCATGCGAGGCCTCGCTAAAAGACTTGGACCGGATACAGCCCCTATACTGGTCAGCTGACAAAGTGACTGGACACACCTTGTCATGCCACAGGTGAAATATGCCTGGATCTGTAGCTCTGACCACAATCATATTACTGCGGACATACTTTTTATACAAAAACACATCCTCTCCGCCCCAGCCTATTATCCCTTCACTGAATCCCTTCACTGCCCTGAAATCCGAGAGGTACTGGCACGTCATTCCATAACCAAAGTCCCTCCAAAACCCTGTGGTCTTGGAGATCACTAACTGTCGTTTGATAGATGGAATCGTCCTGTTTTCTAGAGAATACACCAGTTTTGGGTTAAATAAGCTAAAAACAATAGGATAGTAAACCTTCTTCTGTTTTTCAGTGTTAAGTCGACACCTCTCTAAGAATTCAGCATTAAATATAATATCCACATCACACATAAATATAACTACATCCTTACTCCTCCAGGTTTCCATTCCAATCTGAAGTCCTCTTCCCCTTGAAAATTCTTCATTCACGTTGATGACCCTCATGAATTTATATCCATAGGTATGACTGACATTTTTTGTTATATTTTTCACAGTGTCCAACCCCTCCTTACCAAAGTAAACAATGGTTAAGTAAATATGCTTGTCAATTGCAATGCAAACATCTACAAAGTTTTTCATAAATATTTCAAAAGAATCCAACCTTCCCTTTAAAGGAAGTATGATATTTATCCAAGTTTCTCTAGTTCTAACTGTTGTATTGATGGCAGTCATTAATGGACCAAATGGTTTAAGAATGGCAACTTTTGAGTATCTCCCTGATTCTTTGGAATTGATATTTCTGAAATAAAGTTCATAGTGAGTCCCAGAAGCAGGGTCTGTCCTATATATTCCCTCTATAAAATCACTGATGGTGAAAATTTTGGACATATTTTTTCGTTGTTCATTAAGTGTACCGACGCTGTAGGAGATGACTTCATATAAGTCCCTCCTCTTTGAACCTATAGGTTTCTCCACCACTCGCTTTCCCAGTCCTGGATCCACCAGATAAATCCTGTGAAGTGTAAATCTGTTGAAGGCTGTCATCTCAAATTCATTTTTCAGTTCCACTCCATGAAGAATTTCAGCTGCCTGAAGTTTATCACTGAGGTACTTATGTACTATGCTACTTTTACTCTCTGACTCGTTCATGCTGGCAGTGACATTTTCACGCTGTAGCCTCTGGGAATTAAGAATCCCCTCCAGGTCCTTGATTCTGCTTTGAAGTTCCTCAATCCTGGTCTGGTGTCTCTTTTCCGATTCCTCAATGGCGGCCTGGAATAATTCTCTGGTGTGCCGGGTTTGCTGGGGGACAGTTGTTGAGATGTTGTCCATAACGAGACCCCATCTAGTGATGACGACCATAGTTAACACAGACAACAGAAACAGGAGAACCAGTACGCGTGGCATGGGCTTCCCCATCCTCGTTCCCTTCTCTCATGTCACCAACCCTACAAAATAATATCTGTGAAATTAATGGAGGTGATTTAGATATCCTCTTACATAAAATTACATTATTTTTCATCTAAAAGGAATAATTTTCAAAAGTAGCTTTGACCCAAAAATAAAAAAATAGTTTTTAATGGGATATTTTCATGTTTCCATATTATTACCAAGTCATTTCAATGCTAAATCTCCGAGAGTTGTGCCAGTTACCCCTGTTCCCATGCACACAATACTCTCATTAACTATCATTATGGGACATTTTCAAATTTTTATATCCTTTGATATCTCCTTCAAGGTCTCAAAAATAATTGCAATATGGTATTGTCAGCCACTACCACAAAAGACCAGCTAATGCAGTGCAGTTTTTGTGAAGTGAGAAGATAGGGGATCAGAGATTTAATTTGGCTCGTGATTCCAATCGTCATGCCCCACACCTCAGACAATAACAAGTAACCCCTTTATTATACATGCTCAATAGATCAGACAATCAGTCATGCAGCTAGATTATTCTTTTCTTAATATCCCAAATTCCATCTTTTTAAAATAATTTGAAAAATGTCAAGTTTTTAGGAAGGCATTCAATTCCTTCCTGGTATTTATATAATTGAAAATAGTATTGAATTCTAGAATTGGATTGATCTCTTCCAAAACTAATAGCAGATATTTGAGTTTTTGGTCTCAAAGGGATTATGTATTTATCAATGACCAAATCTTTATGCATTAAGGTCTCAGTTTACAGTATACTGTAACAGAAGTATAATTTACAGCTGATTACAGTCACACCATGGCAGTAATATTGAGAATTTTACATTGATGACATTCTCATGATTAAGCACAATACATGTATACCAAACTGAAGTGCCTGAGAAATAGCACAAGTTCCGCAATTATTTAAATCAATTTATCAATGTTCTTCCAAATCTGAAGGAGACAGCTTTAAAAACCTTTAATTGAGTAAGCATGTCGTAAAGATATGCATTAACTAAGAGCTTATAAAATCATCTGCTAAAATACAATTTATCAATAATTTAAAACCTTTCACACTTTTTTTTCAATTTATAACTTTCATGAATTTTCTTATATTTCTTGTAGTTTTTTTGTATAACATACAAGATGATGAAATTGATTGTAGAATAAGTATATAATTGTTTATTACCATATTTTTGATATGCAACTTTCAGTGAGGGGGAGGGGGGGGGGAGAAAGTTTTAATAAAGCTTATGTTATTAAATAAATTTTTACAAAGTATTTAATATAGTTTTTAGTATTCAATTATTTTTTTCTTTTAATTTTAAGCCCCCTGCCCCCCCCCCCCCCCCCCCCCCCCCCCAAAGCCAAATCCAACTGAAAATCTTGGATCCATCCATGCACTGCTTTATGCATGAAAATATATCTTTTTGAACACTATATCTTGACAGAAATTAATTCTTTTACAGTCAAACTTGCAAGAAACAATGATCACATATCAACAAAGTATACATATGTTTTCCAGAAATTAATTCTTTTACAGTCAAACTTGCAAAAAACAATGATCACATATCAACAAAGTACATATGTTTTCCAGATGTCTAGAGCATTCAGTATACAGAAAAATTTTCTTTCATCTGCCAACTAAAAGAGATGAAAGGCCATAAACTTTTACTCGATCTTGGGACCACACAAAACTGCTCTTAAATCAGCAACCAAATCAATCAAGCACATTGCTCATAGCCAGAGGACACTTTTCCAGGTGAGCATTACTGGTTCCTTGACTCTCCTGTCCAATTTTTCATAGCAACAGAGGCTTGCTGCAGTAAAATATTTTGACAGAGAATTTAATGAGTGTCAGCTAATTTGTCACCAACATGTCAATTCAAAATAAATCTCCCGTCTGACACAGTAGTCAACAAATTCTCATTTAATGAAATTCATTCTGGTAAAAGATAAAAATCTCTGGCATACCCCAATACCCTACACAAGGAAGGCTGATTCTCTACCAACATGCAATGATAACATTACTGACATCCATCACAATAGAAATTCTAAATCCAAACCGTTTTCATTCATTAAAGAAAGAAAAAAATCAAATGGAAAGAGGACATTGTCTCATTTGTTTCTCCTTACGTCTGATTCTGTCAAACAGAGGGGTCCCACTGCCTTTAATCAGAGTGTTTTCAATGAGACAATTTGTATATTGCTTATTGCAGGTGAGTTTCCCCGGACTTCACAAGGAACATCACAGACTCCGGAAGCACTTGCATGTCTAGCCTTGAAGAGTGCTGCAAGAGATCCCCACAGAGATTAGAAGGATTTCATCAAAGCTATCCTGACAGACTAATAGCTGATTACAACTAACAACAACAATTCAGGGACCTCATATTCCCTAAACATCAAAGAATTTCCAACTTTGGTGTGAGTCTGACTTGAGTACACATATGTATATACATTAGAAGATCACAGTACCCTCAAATTTTACACATTCAACAAACACAAACAACTGCCGAGCAGATTAGAATATGATCTTATAATACATAGATCTTGTTCACCTGTTATCTATGAATGATCTCCCCTGAAAAACTCTGAACCCCAGAGTCTCACCCACATCCTAATGTCACTTACAATTAACTTTAAACCTTCAGATCAAGTAGCAATAAATGTATGGTTGTAATCTAAGAATACAAGTCAGAAAAAATTAATTCTAGATAATCCATGAAATTTCTAAAGCAGGCTAGCAAGAGAGCAATAAAAACAAGTGAGAACACAAAGCAACATTCCTTCCTAGCTTGCTGCTCAAATCTATATAGTACCATCTCATTATAAAATACAATGGAAAAAAAATTAATACATGTAAATGCTTGAGGGAAAAAAAATGGGATTGCACAACTACATGAACTGTGCTGTATACCTGGAAATACTGCACTTTAATACATTCAGCATTTGAAGGAACTGAAGAGCTAGGTGGTCAGAGGTAAAACTTTTTCAGAATAAAGACATTATATACAACCCTGTATCAATTACACAGCATACATTATTACTAAAGATTTACCATCCTCATTCAAAGAGCATCAAAGAGACAAGATATCTCAATGCATGATATCAGTCTTTATCAGTCATTAGAATAGATACAATGTCTGTCTCTGTTTCACTGGCGCAGTTTGAAAAATCAAAGGAAGGAACATGCTGATTTCTGTCATTCCTGGTGTCCGTTGTCCCCTATTAACAATGTTCTTACTGACACATAGAAATACAAGATATCTAAACCTCCCCTGATATGCAGTAATTTTGCGGATACACAAACAAGTCAGAAAATAAAGGCTAATCATCATACGAAATTCTGGTCACTGCAAAGTTGCCCTTTCAAACTTACAATTGCATATATATTATTATACAATTTTAGTAGATGAAATGTCGATTAGCAATTATTTTTGATATATTTTTAGAGCTGAACAAAAGAATAATTCTTTATATTATGTTCAACCATGCAGTTTAAATACATTCAATTGGTATTGATTAAATTTCTACTTAACTACCAAACATTTAATAAGTGCAATTACTGGCATGGAATACTAAATCCCATTTAAAATGAGCATTTGTAATTTTAACTTTGATATACCAGGTATAAAAAACATGTTTATACTTCTTCAATACCTGGGAAAAAAAAGAATCCGAACCATTACAACTTGAATTTAAATTCAGAGGTTAGGTAGATATTAGAAATGATTTTAAATTGTTTTTAAAATTATTTTTAAAAATCTCAAGAGTAAAAATTCATTAGATAATTAGATGATAGCATTGTCTCTGTATGCTATTCTTCCTCATTTCAAATATTTCCCTTTAAGAACTCGGTCCACCCGAGTAGAACCCGTATATCCTGCTGATACACAACTGACAAATTACAAGAATTAATGGTTAAACCAAAAAATAAAATATCAAGATAAAACAGAAAAAAAGTTTACTGTAAAACTTATTAAAAAAAAATCAAAATTCTAAAGAGTTATTTTAAAAAAGTAGAAACGGTAAAAATCAGAACTCACTGTGTATTTGTGTTTATATCCTCAATCCCAAATGTGCGCTATGCTGCCCACGACAGAGTATCAGGAGATCAGGCAAGCCCACACAATCAACCAATCATCTTGCTCCATTCCACTTAAAGCTCCCAGGGTAAGCCTATATGTAAATGTTTAATATCGTAATAAAAAAAAGCTACAAGATTCCCCTGAGCTTTAACAATGCTGACCTATTACAACTTACTTAAAATGCCTCTTTAATTGTAAACACTGTGTATTTAAATAACCCCAAAGTTCAAGGGGTTACAAACAGAGAGTGGTTTTTAATCTTTCGGAAGTATTAACACATTATATCTGTTTTACAGTGGACAAAAAAATTCTGCATAAAGCACTCTAACCCAATATTTGATAAATCTCCACGAGATGAATTAAGAGGTGTAACCAAAATCCCGAGTAAAATTAGAGGGAGCAAGCAATAAATTACAGTGCAGAGGCATATATTAAATGTAACAGTATCTGTTAATGAAAAAGATAAAACACCTTTTTTCATACAGCTTAATTAAGCATATGCTAACATGCCATAAAATTCTATTATACTTTCACTTTATTATTCTTCAGATGTATTAGATGTTTACTTGAGCTCTTTGTCAATGCTTCAATATTACAATCAAATGAAATACAAGAAAAATGACTTCTAATACAATGTGTCATGCACACTGTTCAGGTGCTACATGTAGTTGCATTTTTTTAAAGGCTAATAAAGGATTAAATTCTCAGAATTCCAGTATTTTAAAGTAACATAGTCCTAAGAACAGTGCTGTATGAATTTTTACTTTTACATGCACTATTAGAAGTTTTAAATTTAGAAATAATCTGTATGCCCTCAAGACTTTACAAAGTTAGAAAATATATCTAGTATAATAGTCTTTTATGCTGTTTTTCTCAAGTATGAATTGATGAAATTCATTTTTCATAGAGAAAACAATGAGGAACCACTAAACCTAAGACCTATAAAAAATTGTTAGAGTACAAATAAAAGAGTACAAATAAATTCAGTACTTGACCTCCCCCCCTAGAATAGGTTGTCTCCTCAATCAAGAAATTTTCTCAATTGAGCTCATACACAGAGAGTTTTTACGAATCTACAAGTGCTCATGAAGGTTAAGTGTTAAAACTGTGTCAAACATGGTTTACTTATCAAAGAATGTTGTTTTATGAGTTTTGAAGGTAATAATTTTTTATTTTTTTTTTTTTACTTTTTTCCTATGTAGTTATTTAATCCTTTGTAATATAGGCCCATGCAATCCAACTGACGTCATAAGGTTAAAATCGCAAATTTAAGATCAACTCCATAAATCTTAGTATGTTTTCAATGGGTGATAAAATTTGATTACTAAACAATTGTTAAGACCCTCATCCACAATATCTATTTCACTCATCTTACTGTTTCCCATTTCTTAACTGCATGCGTGTTCCGCCCCTTCTTTCACTGCCGTATTTGTTTTCCCCACAGCAACAAAGTTGCTTTTAATGGTCACTCAAGTATCACCACCAACGAAATCTGGTTACAAATTAGAGACAAAGTTTGGAACTGGACCTTCTATCCTTTGTTAACTATAAAATGGGGGATTTAGTCCTCATCAAGGAGGCATTCACCCTCCTTGATTGGGCATGCAGGTGAAGGAGGTTATAGCCCGCTGGCGGGGATTCAGGTTCCAATAAGGTATTTCATAGTCCATTGTCACCTATTGTACGTGAGACTGAGAACAGTTATACCTCACGGCAGGCTGACAAACAGCTTATAAAGAAGGTCATACAACCAAACTGATTTTCAAATTTTACAGATGGGACGTTTATAATAAATCATGTCCCTGGTGGCATCATTGTATCAGTGGACAATATACTTCGATCATTTACTATGGGCCCTAATTCAACATTTCTAAAACATGATACCTTTTTATCTTATTTTTGTAAGTTTTCATTTACATTTAATTACATCTATTAGCTGTGGGATACATAGCACCCTTATTAATTGCTGTTAACAGTTGAAATAGTTTTGAGTGCAATCAAAAGCTGTGAGTCATTTCAAACATAAATGTACTAGTACAAATTTCAGTTCAACTTGGATTATTACGTCAGTAGGTAATATCGCCTGATCCTTCTAGCTAATCAAACTTACCTTTATAGTTAATTTTTTTTACAAAAAAAAAAAAAAAAGCCATAGATCATGTCATATAATGAAACTCCCTTTAAATTTCATTCAAAAATATTTTGAAATTTAATAAACAGGAAAGAAATGTTCTCATTTAAATAATTCAAACCTTTGTTGTGAAAATAGCCCCAGAACACTTGACAATCTGACCATATACAAGAGTGCGCCACCCTGTGTCACTATGTCAGAATCTCCTTATCAAGCTTTGTCCAATATTTACCAACACTAAATAAATTGGCCGGGTCCTGACCCCACACTCACCAGTTCACCAGCCAGGCTGTCACATGTTTCCCATCCTAAAACAAACAAACCAATGGTTTACCAGTTTTTCATCACAAAATGAGACTAACAGTTCCCGAGCTCTGATAAACCAACACCAGTCTGTCTGCAGTATAATAGCATGTCAGTGTTTTTCTTCAGAAAACTGACTCTTAAAATACCCAAATTAATTTACCATGCAGTATAATGGTACACAGAAACTCTGCCAAACATTCATATCAGTTTCCTCTTCCTTTCTGATGGAATGCATGCAGTAGCTATAGGATTCTAAATATTCTTTCATCTGTTGATGTAAATTAGTAGTTCACTCTACGGTCAACATGATTATACCACCCCAGACCTGTTGTACAAATCAAATTTCCTTTTTTCCTGCATCAATTTGAAGCATTATGTTAGTTTTTGATGATGATGCCAGATTCTTTTGGCAAATGTACCTTCAGTAAATCACATGCCATTAATGACTTGTAACAATTTGAGGAACAACTTAGATTTCAATTATACTGTTCACACATTTTAACAAAGTATATTCTGGTTCCATTCTCATCTATGAAAAGATTTTTTTAAAAAGAAATTATGCCTTGATCATCCCACACTATTTTTTTTATTTTTATAATGCTTAATTAACTCTAAATGTTTCATTTATAGAAAGCCTGCACTTTACAATGAGAATCTAGTTACTTCCCCTTACTTAGCCATACCTTCTGATGCCAAAAAATCTAAGATTTTTTGAGTTAGAGTATGGTAACATATTTATTTTTACAAGACACTGGTCTGGTAAATCAATTACATTTACAATAAGAAATCTCAGACAAAATATTACATATAAATGTACACCAACAAAGACCGAATTAAAACATAAAAATAATTCATAATTTTTTTTTTGACAATAGCTGCCTGAATTTAGGTCCTTTTCTGAAGGCATTATCTTACATCCTCATTTCATGTCCTACTATTAAATATCTTTAAGTTTTGCATTTTATCTTTAAGGCAAGATTTATAGATGTGTTTTGTGTTCATTTGAGACTGGTCAGGAAGATCTATGACCTTTTTATAAGCAACCCTTGAATAATCCAGGCAACTCTCAAAATGCAGCATTTAAACCTATTTAAACTTCTATCAGTGGCGAATTTCATAGTAAATATCTATTTGCTTAACCCCCACACTTCTGATAAATGACCAGGCACATGAATGTTAAGCTTTATATTATATTAAATTTCTTTACAACTACAGGGCCTTTTTCTTGGTGTTTTCACAATTTCTTAATTCAATAAAAATGGAGAATTATAAATCACTAAAATTACTGACTTCATTAGACATGTGAGACCTTTTGCGGGGTGGCGGGGCGAGTGGTTCTTATTTATCAGCCACATTAAGTATTCCAATCAAAAGTGTCCTATATAAGAGACAGGGAACTCTCTAATGTCAGAGGTGATTACCTATTGAAAATAATTTTTCATCATTACCAATTAATAAATAATAAAAATCTTATCACACAGTAAATTAAAACAATTTTTCAAAGTGTAGTACAGAACACTGATAAAGGTTTTAAATGCTTCTTAATTATCCAGTTATCTGCTAATGCTACAGGAAATTTATTTTTGATTAACATGATTTAAAATCTCACAATTTCAAATTTTCTTTTGAGTTCTGAAAGAATTTGATCAGTACATGTATTTAAATCTTAGTACATGTATAATGAAAAAGCTATAAACTTATACAATAAAAATACTCGCATTTATTTATAAGTTCCATATTGTGCTGAGTTTACATCAACCTTAACAAGCTTTGATGTGAAAAACTCACCAGTAACTCGTGAGAACTTGTACAGTGCACTGTAAAAATATGTAGGCTTGTTCTGGTTGAAATGGAAACTGCAGGTGTATGGGGAAATGACCTGAAGTCACACCAGAGGCTGGCCGACCAATCAGTAGCATCTGCCATAACTGTCTACATTCCATCTGAAAATACCCTCCAACAATGTAAATAAACACGCCCTGTTTATGGAAGTTATAAGCATTTTTTTAAACATTTCATCAGCTAGCACTTAGAATTTTTGTGAAAAATTCCATTAAACAACATATATTTAAAGACCAAATCCAATGGCTACCAAAAAAAAAAAAATAGTGTTAAACATTCACATCTTTCTTAAATAATCCAACCTTCCAATACTACATGAACAAACAATGTACGGCATAAAAAGTCATTAATTTTCATTTTAATCATAACCACTTCCCCTTCCAAAAATAAACAAGAGGCCCATGGTCAACAACACTCACCTGAGTAATTATGACCCTTCTGTTCTTAATCAGCAGATTTTTTACCCAATATATTCCTATGTAAAATTATGATAATATAAGGGTGCAACGATAAACCGTTTGACGGTATATCGCGGTATATTTTTCCACGGTTCAATTCACTGATATCGCGGTTCGTTCAATCGGTCCAGAATTATTCGAATCATCCGTTTTGTTTCCTCTTTCACAATTTCAAAATGGCTTCCCCGCAAAACGTGTGGTCGCCGATAACGCATTACCGGAAGTTAAACTCATCTCCAGCATCTTACAGACCTCAGATTTAACACGGAGAAGGAACTTAATGTGATTATAAGTTATAGATGTTAAGACAAATGATAAACTCTTTAGATCTAAACGTATTCTTTAGAAATACACGATATTTCATCACGTGTGTATTTCGATGAAAATTCATTGTCTTGTTGACTAAAACGTGTTAACACAAGAAATATGACAACTGGTTTTCTACGTAAAATAAAAGGAATAAAAGAATGAACGTATTCCTTTTTCATTCCAATTTAAAAGGAAGATTATTAGGAAAGGTCCCCGTAGTTCCCTGTAAATATTCATCATTGGTTTAGAATATTGTCAAAACTCAAAGATCTACCTAACAATCCAATTCAAGTTAACAAAATTTTATTTTAATTATTATTAAAAAATATGAACATTTTATATAACCCTGTCAAGTTTAAAAAAAATATGATGACAAACTTGAAAGACTTTTTAACCTTGTCATGTATCGTGATACGTATCGTATCGTGAACTGAATACCGTGATACGTATCATATCGTGAGGTTAGTGTATCGTTGCACCCCTATGATAATACATGTATATTGTGGCCCACCCTACCCCCAGGTGTCATTGAATGCTTCCATATAAATAATACTTATCATGGTTTTGCTGTTATTAAGAATTTAAGGACTTTAAAAGATTTTCCTTATGTGAATTTAGTGTCATGATTTGAACAAACTTTCCACCATATACTGTCAAACCTAGTTATCTCAAACTCATTGGGACCGAGAAAAAACTTTGAGATACCCGAGGATTCGAGATATCAAGGGTAAAATACTTAGAGAATAAGTAGTTGGGACTTTCAAATCACTTCAACATATCCATGGTATTTGAGATATCATTGTTCGAGATACCGAAGTTCAACTGTATCAGATATGAATAATCATGGCTTTCCTGTTCCCTAGAAGATTTTTTCTATATATTCCTATTTAAAACTTTGATCACCAATCATGGCCCACCCTTCCCATAGAAGGGGGGGGGGGGGGTTCATGATTTGAACAATCCTGAATCAACACAACCTGAAGATGCTTGCATATAAATATGACTGATCATAACTTTGCTGTTCTTAAGAAGACTTCTCCTATGCATTCTTATTTAAAACTTCAATTGCCCACAGTGGCCCCATCCTACCCCCAGGTGCCATGAATTGAACAAATATGAATCTAAATTACCTGAAAATGCTTCCTTATAAACATGACTAAACATGACTTTGCTGTTCTTGAGAAGAAAAATTTAAGAGATTTTCCCCATGTAAAACTTTGATCGTCCATGGTGGCCCCATTCACTCCCTTGGGTCATGATTTAAACAAAATTGAATCTACACTCCCAGAGGATGCTTCCATGTAAATATGATTAATCATGAATTTGCTATTCCTGAGAAGAAGAAATTTAAAGATTTTTACTATGTACTTTGATAGCCCATAGTAGCCCCACCCTGCCCCTGGGAAGTCATGATTTGAACAAACTTGAATCTACAATTTCCCAGAAAGCTTTCACATATGTTTCATCTTTTCTGGCCCGGTGGTTCTCAAGAAGATTCAATAACTCCTCCCAATTTTCACTATTTCTTAATTATCTCCCCTTTGAAGAAGGTGTGGCCCTTCAATTAAAAAAAAACTTGAATCCCCTTTACCCAATGATACTCTGTGCCAAGATCTTATGAAATAAACTCAAATATAATATATAACAGGCTATTCTTGTGACAGGCAAGTTTAGCAATCTTATTTTAAAAGTGGCCATTTATTATTAGTGTAAAAAGTTAAGCAACTTACATGTAAGTGGTAACTCTTTTTATTTTCTCAGCCAATATTAGGGATGAAATTATTAGTGACATTTATTTTCAGCTTTGCCATGACATTACTGAAAATGCAAAAATAAGATGATTTCTAAAATTCCTGTCATAAGTTTAGTTATTACATAGGTAATCAAAAATGTTACCTATAAGTAAGGCAAATCTCACACAAATTTTATCTAATTAGTGTGCATCCTGATATCAATATCCATGCAAGGTTGGTATAAGTAGGACTTATAGCTACATGGGAATAAGCCTGCTAAAAAAACTTAAACCTATTCACTCATCCAGAAAATGTAGGCCAGATCCAGCATCTGAAGCAAGTCCATTATGTTCATCTCTGGTTGCTTCATCCATACAAATTTTAGTAATATAACAGGTTGTGTAGTTACATAGCTACTCCAAAAATATCCTGGACACTCACCTATAAAGTGCATCCCTAGATACATCATCCATCATAGGGCCCAGGAAGGGCTTAAGAGTTATTTGGGAATGGACCTACTCCAAAAACTTTAACCTCGACACTCTTCTGAGAAATGTAGGTCAGATCCAGCATCCGAAGCAAGCATGGTAGTGGGCCATCCCTAGCTACTTCATCCATGCTGATTTTTTTCTGATAGGACTAATATTCACTCATCTGAAAAAATATAGGTCAGATCCAGCATCCGAAGCAGGTCAGGTAGTGTTCATCCTAAAAGGACTTATCGCATGATCTTTCAAGTATCGTAATTTTGTGAAAAATATTATCTACAACCTTATTTATTAAAATACTGAATAAGATAAACAATGTTGAAAGCATATTTTAAGAGATATTGAAAGTTGAAATTCAAATACGACAATATTCATATATCAGTCAATTTTCTGCAAAATACTGCTCTGACGTCATAGGCAACAATTCAGTGATAAAGAGATGAGAATAAGCACACTATTTATGGAGTTATCAACCACAAATACAGCTTAATTACGAAAAATGCTGAAAAAAATTAATTCCGTTTTATGCTTTTAATTTCAAATAATTTAGAAAAATACAATGTCCTTTAAATGCATCATCCATGCAAGTTTGTAATAGCCTAATAGGTGTAACGTTTTGGGTTTTATAAGTAAATTTAAATAAATTCGCTGCCACCAATTGTAACGTGTAATTTTACATCAACTCAGTACCTATGAGGCACGTTACAATAGTGGGTTCGAAGGTACCTAGTTTTAATAAAGAAAAGAAATATATATAAACAGTTAATACATATATTTATTATAGCATCAGTACATATATTTATTATAGCATCAAAGACAATAAAGTTCAATAAATATTTAAAATGTCTCTTCAATATTAAGTATACTGCCGAACTTCCGCGGAGCTCGGTGCTACGTATACACGGTGCTCGGTGCTTCTCGGTGCTCGAGGCTGTTCGGTGCTACTCGGTTTCCGGTGCTACAAGCCTACAAGGTTTCCGGTGCTACTAGGTGTTCTGTACTACTTTTCGGTTTCCGGAGCTTCAAGATGTTCGGTGCTATCTGCTGCTACTACTAGGTATAACTATACAGGCACAATCAGGAACTCTGATACTGTAATCAGAATTATATCTGAAATCCAAATTTCTACTTCTTAATAACAAAAAGTCCACCCCCCATCCTATGCTAGCATGTCATGCGTAGATAGGAAAGTTCTTGTGCCAATGCCAACCATCATTTATAACCTATGCAACTTAGAATGGTCTAAATATATACTACTCGGTGCTCGGGACTACTCGATGCTCGGTGCGACCAGGTGCACGGTGCTACCCGGTGTTCGGTGCCGCCGGTGCCAAACTACACTGTAAATTAACTTTAGCTAAATCTCAATAAAAACGGAATTAATTATTCTGAACTTGCACAGTCAATAATACTAAAATTTTATCTAATAATTTAAGAAACAAACTTTGGTTCAGAATCTCACACCGAGTAGTCAATATCTGAATACTTTAAAGCTAATAAAAATTCTCAAATATTTTCTAAAGAATTTACATTTTAATTTACTATTTCTAAATAGGCTAAGAAGGTTTGAAACTTTTTCTAACTTATCTAAAATATGAATTTACCTTAAACTTTACTGGCACCGACCAACACCGACTTTTTCTTTATTTTTCTGGAGGAGATCTGACAACGCTGCTACAAATTTGCTGCTTTTATACTGTGACGCAGTGATGCAGCGACTACGTCATATGTAAAATGTAAAACTCCAAAAACAATATTTTTATCAATAAACTAGGATTATCCAACCTACTTATAATACTCCAAAAGATTTATTTTATATATCTATAATTTTATAATTATTTTAAGCTTATTATTTCTAGAGTTATACATTCAGAAACTATGTCTGCTAACAATCCGGATATATTCATTTCTACCATAAAGTTTCCGCAATTACTGAATCTTATGCATTTCCAGTTGTCATATAACGAAATCCCGGTAATAAATAAATCTTTTAATGTTGAGTACTACAAGACTTCTAATTAATCATAATAATTCTAAAGACACTAGAATGGAACATATGCTTAAATATGCACTGAAGGTAAACGTAATCCATGTAATAAAAATTAAGCACAGATGTTTGTTGTACCAAGGGTAAACATGCATCTTAGTCCTATATCGAAAACATAACTATGAAATATACATTTTAAACAACACTAAAGGTTTACTATGCAGGCGCAACATAGGTAAGGTAATAGTTACATAGGAATGGACCTACTCCAAAAAAATTTAACAAAAGGTTCATAGGTCACAACACTCACCTGAGTAACTATGGCCCTTCTGTTCTTTATCAGCGGATTTTTTCTGAGTATATTCCTATGTAAAATTAAGATAATTAATATATTGTGGCCCTAGCCCCATCATATCCCTAGGTGTCATGATTAAGCAAACTTAAATCTGAAGATGCTTTTATAAATATATGATTAATCATGGCTTTGCTGTGCTGAAAAAGAAGACTTTAAAAGATTTTTCCTATATATTCTCAATTTCTTATATAAAATTCAGATTGGCCATTGCAGCCCAATCCTACCCCTGGGGGACAAATTAGAATTTACACTACTTGAAGATGCTTCAATAACTGGGGGATTATATCATTATAGGCAGGAAATTCCCCGGCCCCTGAGTCTTAGGGACAACTCTGCCTCATCAGATTTTTTAAAAGGATTTTCTTCTCCATATATCCCTACATCAACCTTAGTATGATTCTGGGAAGCATGATTTGAACTCCTACAATATTTCTGTTATTCTCAGGCATTGTAAATAACCCAGATATGCTTCCTTGCAGTTTTTCCCCATCAGTACACAACACATCATCATGCTTCCTACATGTCCTACTCGGTATGTTACCATTTTCGTCTAGATTTCAGGAAGTTGTGAGATTGACTCCAACTTCATGTGACTGTTAAAAGACAAAAAGGATTTTGAAATCACGATTTTGTCTTTTTTACCTATGGGCAGAAGGATGCTTTTTATGGGGGGGGGGGGGGGGTTTACAAAAGTCATATTTAACTCTAGCTCTACAAAAATGGCCGTAGCTACAGATCTGTCAACTTACTCACTCTCTGGTTTGAAACGTTTGGGAAAAGTCCACTGAGCTTAGATGACGATGAGCTTTTCTGGATGAGTTAATGAATTACATAAAGGGAGACGTTCTATACACACATGTTTCATGTCGCCTAACAGTAACAATAATCGTAATGCCCGAATATCTTCTTCATGTATGTCGTTTCAACTATGGCCTAAGTGACGACAATTCTGCACTCTGCACAGCTTCCCAGATATGGCAGTGCGCCTAGTAGTCATATACACTTTCCAGTCATCTTTGTCGGACTGCATGTCCAAGAGAGACCTATCTTGAAGTTTACCACGTTTACTGATCAGTAAAAAATTAGGATTAGTGCACTAGCACTGTACTGTAGGCCTAGATCCATTCTTACGATGACTTCAAAACAAAGCGCGTAGCAGAGCTTGATGTTTTCCACGTGATCAAATCATCCAATAGAAAGGAAAGGGAAATTCCCTAATTTTGGGATTTCCATATGCTTTTAAAAGAAAAATATCACGAAGCAAAACAACGAAAACTCAAAGCTTTAAATGACATATACTGAAGTTTTTGTGGGTATTTAGTTAGAGGTGAGTCCTTTTTTACACTTTAATCATAAATCATTGAGCGTTAATCAGACATTCAAGCCCAAAACGCATATTTGTAGCAGCTTGTGTATCTATTTATAGCTCATCTTGTAATACACATTGATCGGTAAGAAAACAAGTTCTGTATATAACCAGAGGGCATTATTGATAATCTTAACAGATTGATAAACATTTCACTACGTATCTCTCTGGTGCTTAATTGTATTTTAGCTTTCAAAATTAGGTAATAATGTTACTTTCAAGGGAGACAACTTGTCAATCACATTTTCTGAAAACGGTTCTGGTGGCTGGTAAATGCTGTTTGTGATACCCACAAACCTGTTAACTTAAACCTTATTTGTAGAGTATATGTTGCATTGGACACCATTATTTATCATTGTTTATATCAAGTTCTTATAAAATCCTTTAGCACCAACTCTTGCTGCCTCTTGTTGATGTGTCAGGCATATGTTATGGGTTCAGAATGATGTATATAATAATGCATATGTTAACTCATAGATTATCAAATAAATATGCAGATATATCTTTAGTTAATTATATATAACAACTTATGTGATTTAGCCACATATGAATCTTAAAAATACCAACAATGTATTAATTGAAGAATTACTCTTCATTATATGTTGTATTCTGTCTTTTACTTTATCTGTAATTATATATGTTATATGTTTATGCTCATTTAGGCCCTGATTTGGTAATAAATCATATTTTATTCCATTCTATTCTATAAAATGTTATATTAATGTCACCAGGTTCACAGGTGTGTGAAAGTCAGTCAACATATTGGGTCTCGATAGCTCAGAGGTTAGAATGCTGGTATGGTACACCAGAGGCCCTGGGTTTGAGTCCTGGTTGAGACTTGATTTTTCACCATCTGTGACATTTGGCACCCAACATCACTATTCCCTGGGAACATGCCTTACAGCATTTCCTTAACTCCTAGAATTCGAGGACGAATTTTACAAAGAGGGGGAATATGTCACAGGGTTCACAGGTTGTGAAAGTCAGTCAACTTATTGGGTTTCAATAGCTCAGTGGTTAGAGCGCTGGGACAGTACGCCAGAGGCCCTGGGTTCAAGTCCTGGTTGAGTCTTGATTTTTTACCTACTGTGACATTAATCATCAGATAGAACTGATTTCATTGTTTCAGTGTTTTTTAAATAACCAAGGGCAAGAGATCAGTTAGATGGGCTAAACTTGGCCATTAGCTGCTAGACGTCAAACTCCTCCAAAGGTGCTAGGCCTCAGATTTAGGATACAAATATATATGATTTATATATATATTTATAAACAACATTAGGCATCTGATGCAGAGAATTTTTAACTTCTTCTCAAGAACCACTGGGTCAATTTCAACCAAACTTGCCTCAAAGCACTCAATGGCATATATTCCATATAGGCAAAAAGGCTGTAGCCTACACATCATATTCTTGATGTAAAAATATATATATTTATACAGTAATTGAGTAAAACACGCTTATAACGAAGTGCCAGGGATGGGCGATTTTGCTTCGTTATAAGCATAATTCGGTATATCCAATAAGTTTACAATATATTTTAAAGTCATGAGGAATGAAAATCACTTTGCTATAAGCCTCAATTTGTTATAAGCGTGTTCGCTATAAGCTTGTTTTACTGTACATGTATTTAGTTTAAAAATGGGGGAAAGTTGATCATGAATCTTATTTATTTACCAGTTTACTAGAATCAATAAAAGTATTTTTAGCAATTCACACTTTTATGCCTATCCAACTTTGACAGTGTTTATATATAATGACAAAACTTTTGATTTTTATAGCTGGTTAAATCTAAAAATTGAAATGTTACCTTTAAGTCAATATCAGACTATTAAAAAATGACAGCAACAGGAGTCTACAATTAGGACAGGGAATAGAGATTAGGAAATATGTTTCGGTTAGTAGGAAGTCAAACATAAAACATTTTAAAAATTATATTTAGATTATTCAGTATAGAAGTTTCCATAATTACCAAGCACTGTGTAGGGAATTAAAAATTTCTCAATTTTATTAAGTGTGGTCATGAAGATTTTAATTTCTGTAGCACAGAAATATGTCCAAATGATTTATAATTATATTCACTGGGACAATGATAGATGTCTCCAAGTTCACAGAAAGTGGTCCTCCGACATCCACCCCTCATTGAGAGGGGGTGACTCCCTCCTTGCCTACTCCCAATTCAGCAATTCACGCTTTTGGTGAAATCTGTGACTTCACATTAGCCAACACATTAGCAGAAGGAATATATGCCACTGGTATTCTTGGGTGATAATATTTTTGGGAGATAATAAAGAATTAGAGAAAATTAAATGGCATCTTTTAAAGAAATAATTAAGAATTAATGAAAATTAAATAACATCTTTCAAAAGTCTTCTCAAGAACCACTGGGCCAGAAATTATGAAACTTATGTGAATGAAAAAGGGTGAAAATAATGAACAGTGATCGATCTCATTAAAACGACAAACAATACAAATATGTGAACAGGGCATAAACACGGACCCCTGGAAATTCCAGAGGTGGAATCAGGTGCCTAGGAGGAGTAAGCATCCCCCTGTTGACCGGTCACACCTGCCGTGAGCCCTATGTATTGATCAAGTAGACGGAACATTCTGTAGTCAAATTAAGTACAAAAACAAAGGCCCAAGTAGACTACACTGAGGTACATAATACTGTTTATCAGTTTTTTGATTTTGATGAACTCTCTTGCCATGGTTACTTAAAATAGAAATTTCTGTAAAATTCTTTCAAAAGGCTACTCCTCCAACAGTTTTAGTCTGATTGCAATAAATCTTGCAACAAAAAGACACTAAACCAAGGACCATTATTCCATTTATTGCTGTTGCATAGTTTCAAGTGCAACTTTTCTATTCCTTTAATATAAGTACAAACCAGTAGAGCTACAGTCTCTTCAGAGACTTCTAGTTTATTTAAAACTTTCATTTTTGAAATAGTTTTTCATATTAACTCAGCTTTCATTCAGAGAGTGAAAAAAATCTGTAAGTATTCAGGCATTGATATGACAAGTGGTTTTTTTTTTCTTATTCAATTCTTTTCCAATACCATGGTCATCAACTTCCTGTATAAATCCACATTCTTCCCACTCTGAAGTTTCCTACTACGTATAATCCCACTCACTCCCACTGGAATGAAATAATGAACTACCTTTATAACTCTTAAAGTCTCTTAAACCTTCCACTTTATAATAACTATCTTTAACTTCCCCAACATTGTTATTTTTACATCACTGTTTTGCAGAAAATGGAGCATGATGATTCTTCAGACTCTGTGGAGATCCCCATGATGAAAATGGATCATAATGGGGGAATAGTCTCAGAGTACCACCACCCTCCTGATGGTAAGAACATGAACATGTTATACCATACATAGTATCACTACTTACCACCACCCTACTGATGGTATGAACATGTTATACCGTAGATAGTATCACTACCTATCACCACCCTCCTGATGGTAAGAACATGAACATGTTATACCATACATAGTATCACTACCTACCACCACCCTACTGATGGTACGAACGTGTTATACCATACATAGTATCACTACCTACCACCACCCTCCTGATGGTATGAACATGTTATACCATACATAGTATCACTACCTACCACCACCTCCTGATGGTATGAACATGTTATACCATACATAGTATCACTACCTACCACCACCCTACTGATGGTATGAACATGTTCTACCATACATAGTATCACTACTTACCACCACCCTCCTGATGGTATGAACATGTTATTCCATACATAGTATCACTACTTACCACCACCTCCTGATGGTATGAACATGTTATACCATACATAGTATCACTACTTACAACTTACAACTCCTGATGGTAAGAACAGGCTCGGGGGCCATACAACTAAAGGAATATATAGTGGAAAAGTGAGACCGAGATCAAAGTGAGTTCGTCTCAGTTTTATGGCCCCGGAGCCAGGAACATAGTATCACTACTTACCAACATGCTACATAGGGGAAAAACACAAATATATTATACCACGTTATCACAACTTATGAACACCCTCCAGATGGTAAGAACATGAATATTTTATACCATAGTTAATATCACTACTTACCAACACCTTCCTGATGGTAAGATTAAACTTGCATGAACTTTTACCACACACAGTATCACTATTTCTGAACTACATTTAGATTCTGTAAACTGGAATTGACATATGCCAGTAATAATTGCATTCTTGAACAAAACTTTTTTTTGTATGTCTAGCCTGATAAGTTAATTGAATGATAAGTTTTATAAGACATGTTATTTTTCAGTGAATATTCTTTTGTTTATATTTTTACAATACATGTTTTGATAGAGCCATATGTGGAGATTGTTGAGCAGCCTCAAGCTCGGGGATTCCGATTTCGATACGAGTGTGAGGGACCATCTCATGGGGGACTCCAGGGAGAGAAGAGTGAGAAATACAGGAAAACATTTCCCTCCATCAGGGTTTGTCTCAAAATGTTCTCTGATTAAAGTGTGCATTTTATTTTTGTTAATTAAAATTTTACATTTATTTTATTTCCTTTAGATAAATGTGAATGATCATTTCTACATCATGTGTTTAGTACTCTAATAATGACTAGTAATTTCTTTATTTTTAAACAGATACGGAATTACAATGGTTCAGCTCGTATTGTTGTCAGTTTGGTAACAAATGAAACAATCCCAAAGCCTCATGCTCACAAGTTAGTGGGCAAAAACTGTTCTAATGGATCGTGTATTGTTGAGCTAAAGCCTAACCAAAACACTGTCACGTAAGTCTGTATCTTATTGATTCACATGACTTCTCGGAAACAAGAATCTAATTAACAACTCAATCGTATGTGATATAACAGTTCAGTTAATCTTATATAACAAAGGAACTATGTTTGAAAAAAAATTGTTTTTATCTTGTATAAGGAAGAATTTCTTAGATCGTATCTTAATCTTTAGAAAGAATGTTTAGTGAAATTTACATGTGGTGATAAGGAACTAGATATGATTTCCTAATTTTTACGTGCTTAAACTCTTCATTTTTTGTGACTTTAATTCGAACTTTGGTGATTTTATGAGTGGGCAATTCAAAATTAATGCTTTCAATATTTTCTGTAAATCCCTGATGTACTTCTTGATAATAATGATAAAGCTTGTACCAAGGTGCAGGGAAGGATCCAGGTTTCACTTCAATTTGGCACTTGGTGAAAAATGACACTAATTCCAAAATGTTCAAAATTGTTTCTGGAATTAAATAATTATCAGTGAGTCAACTTTTACAATGACAGTTTGTTTTTATACAAGCAAAGTGCAACTTAATACTAAACTGTTTTTCAGGTATTATTGTAATACACCCAGGCAAACACCTCTTATGCCCCTTTAAATCCACCACTGCCAGATGTGTGTAATACAAGTTATGACAATTGCTTTTCATTCTCTTCCAGATTTCCAAACTTGTGTATTCAGCATGTAACAAGAAGGAAGGCCAGCGAGGTTATAGAATACAGAATACTAGAGTCTATGAAACTCGATAAACAAGTCAAACTAGGAAACCTCAATGCCCAAACTGATTTATCAGGTGAGAGAAGAAAGAAAAAAATCAATAAACTGTACTTAAATTTATTGCATGGGCAGCTTTGTACTATTTTACTGGGATAGTATTTTCAAAATTATTAATGCTATTTTAAATTCTTTTCATTTGATAAAAAAATAATTGAATATTGAAAATTTAAATGCAAGTTATGTATATAAAATGAGAAGTATTTTTTATCTCCATTCTTCAAATTATTCATATGCAAATATAACTTTTAAGATGATGAAAAAAGCCAAGCTAGTAGTCAGGCCAATCAGTTAGCCAAAGACATGCAGCTGAATGTTGTTAAGCTATGCTTCCAGGCCTATCTCCGAGATGAAAGTGGCAAAAATTTCCACCTACTGCCGCCTGTTCTGTCAACGGCTATATACGATAGCAGTAAGTGTTACTGTTCAAAGCATACAGTCAATTTCCTCCAAGGAGTCAGTAATTTATTGATAACATTAGTATAAGCATGAATTCACAATCATAATGTTTCCTTTTAATAAATGTTTTACTGTATATTTTCACATGATGATACCGAAAACAATTCATCTGTTTCGTAGCATGATCTGTACATGTAGTTTTTTTATGCTGTGATTTTAAAACACAGTGAACTGAGCATTTAGTTTTTTATTTTGGCTTATCATTTTTCTAGAGGCCCCAGGAGCCAATGCATTGAAGATCTGTCGTATGGACAAATATGGTGGCTGTTGTACAGGAAATGAAGAGGTCTTTCTACTGTGTGAAAGAGTTCAAAAAGGTCAGATTTGAAAAATAAATAATGTAACCCTGTTTCCTGATATTTTATTTGTATCTTTTAAAAATACTGATGTTAATTATTGTTTTATGCCTCTGTGATCAAAGGTTAGGATGAAAGTTTATTGTCTGTATGCAACTTTACCCTGCTCATGTCTTTGAAGTAGACATCATTGCTCACATTTTGAAGTAAACAACATGGAAACATTGTACTTAACAAAAAGATGACATATTACCAGAGTCATATTCTTTACCAAAAGTCATTTTGGTAAGTTCAAGGTCAAAGAAATTGGATGTACCATTTATACATGTAATCCCATATAAGTAAGATTTTTAGGGGATAAATTTTAGTCCAATACTCTATGTATGACTTACATGTTTAAAAAAGTCCTTAGTGATAACAGTATCTTTCTGAATAACTAATTGTAATATTTACTGAACAAATCCGTTGATTATCACTGACAAAATGTCAGGACATATTCTTACAAGTGCTTACAGATTCTAATGATTTTGATTTTAACATGTGTATTGTTTATTATGTATATTGATTGCATAAAAATAAAAGGTCAAATATTGAGGTCAAACCACAAAATGTACTTTGATACACAGGTAAATATAATAATAGGATATTGATCTGAAATAAGAAACTGCTCTAGTAAAAATATCAGCTGATCAATCACAAATTCCACCAAAATAATCTGAAAAGGGAAATCTGACAAATAAGTGAAATGTGAATATGTATACAATTCTTTTCCACCCCTTAACTTTCTAATGGAAAAATTTTATCTGACACAGAGGTCAATTGTGATCAGAAAATAAGTCTTGAATTTTTACCAAGGTCACCTGGACAAGGTGAACCTCAAATCTGTCTCCAATACAACTGAACCGAAACCAGGGCATGTCTGTTTTGCATTCAAGTTTTGTTTTTAAATTAAATTGTTATATATACATGTGTTTTTAAATAATTATAAGAATACTCTGTATCCAAAATGGCTGTGGTCTAGTTTGGTTTATCCCTCAAATATAATGGATATCTATATTGTTTGATTACTTTGTAGATGATATCCAGGTCCGTTTTGTGGAACAAGACGATGATGGGAAGACAATTTGGGAAGCGTTTGGGAACTTTGGTCCATTTGATGTACACAGGCAGGCAAGTCTCTGAAGGATTCTGTTTTTGCATCTTTAAGCTTTTACTTTGATTTTGATGCATTATGTTCATTGTGTAGTATATCTAATGTGATTTATTTTGCAGTATGCCATTGTCTTCAAGACTCCAGCATACAAGAACCCAAACATAGACAGGCCTGTGTCTGTAATCATAATGTTACAGAGAAAGTCAGACACAGAAACCAGCGAACCCAAATCCTTCACCTACTACCCACAGTCATTTGGTCAGTCTCACCATACTAGCAAGCAGTGATAGTGTTTATAACCTTAATGCAAAAAATTTTGTACTTATACTTGTATATTTTACGGTGTGACAGTTGGGGTGAGCGCAGTTGTCCATCAAAAACCTATAGACAGCCTACACTTGTAACGTTGATCCGCTTCTTCAAACTTCAAACCGCACGAGACACAGTCTAGACTGTGACGTTGGAGTTATGGAGACAGTTGAGCGTCTAGTTGAACAAGACTACTCAGGTCTTGTGCAATATTTAATGAAATACGTTGTAGAGTAAATACAATTGTTTTTTGTTTCTTTTAAGCTCTCTGCAAAGAAAGTAAAGTAAACATATCTCTTGGTTACAATTAGCCTTGGTCTTCGAATCCTGGAAGTGAAGAAATTCTGGGAATGTTGCACAAGAAAATTTGCCTGACGAATGTGCAGGTTTCATTCCGAATTTCCTCTGTTCTTACACGTTAGTCTAGTGAGCTCACTTCGCACCGCTTGCTGCACTCATTATTGAAGACATGCTGAATTTCAGTGGTTAAATTTAGCCTCTTTTGCACTTCTGCTAATTGTAGTACATGTATATGCTAAGGCCAAAGTAAGGAATACATTTCTTTCCCCAAATGTGGCTGACCCAATTAAATTAAATAACTTAAAAAATCCAGTTTTATCCAAATTCAATTATATCAAAATAGTTATGTTTGTTCTACTGTATTTTAAGCATTTGTTGGAAACAAAATGGTGGACACAATGTGGTCACATTAGATTTTCCAAGAAAGAAAGTTTGTATTGTAAAACAAGAGCATCCTATCATTAAACTTATTAGAAAACACTCTTACTGAAACATTTGGTCAATTAAAAACAACAAATAATTAAGAGTGTTTCGGTAGTATTTAGGACTGGACATGTTATTTTTTTTGTTTTATTGAGTTTATGTACATAGTAAAGCCCACCTCAACAGAATAAGAGTTGGGTTAGGGGAAAAAATGATGTTTTTTGTTGCTCACTTTCACTGAAAGTGAGGGGTATTGATTTGGGTCTGTCTGTCCATCCATCTATCTATCTTTTGTTCTGCCTGTGTGTAATATGTTCATTTCAGGACAATATCTCAAATCATAACTTCCTATGGCTAAAGAAGACCCCTATTGATTTTGAGATCAAAAGGTCAAATGTCAAGGTCATAAATTCATACATTATTTCTGTGTGTTACAATTTTGTTTCTGGGCAAAATTTTAAGAAGCCTTTCAGCTTTTGCAATGAAATTTTACATCAGAACTCCTTTTGGCCAAAAAAGACCACTAATAATTTTGAGGTCAAAAGGACAAATGTCAAGGTAAGAAATTCATACAATGCAATGAATGGTTTCCAGATAATAACTTTAGTTTTTCTTGAGCTTTTTCAATGAAATCTTGTATTCTAAAAGCCAATGACTTAAAGAAGACCCCTTTTGATTCTTAGGTCATAAGGTCAAGGTGAAAAATTCATATCTTGCATAAAATGGTTTCCTAGTGATATCTCTAGTTCTTTTTGAGGTTTTTTTTTGCAATGAAATTTTATACCTTTAGTCAATATGATGTAATAAAGACTTCTACTGATTCTGAGGTCAAAAGGTCAAAGACTAAGGTCCCAAATTTATATAATAATAATACTTTATTTAGAGAAGGTAGCCTGATTAGTGTGACACACTATTCTTCCCCAGGGCCTTCTAATTACAACAATATTACACGTGTACATCAAAGTAGCAAAGATTAACAACTACAGTGTGGCAATTGAAATATAATACACAAACAATGTCACATGATAATAATGACAATCATCATAATGATAATAATAAACAAATATATTATGATGACAAATAAATTAATATACATTTGTAAGATTTGACATAATATACATATACAAAAGATATAAATCAGAGTAATGAAATTCTATTGTTGAAGATATACTTTTCTACATTTCGTTTAAAAACTGACAGAGTTGGTGCACATCTTAAATCCAAAGGCAAACTGTTCCAAATATGAACACCGGAATACTGGAGGGAATTTTTAAACAAATTAGTTCGGTGTTTTGGAATGCATACATGGTTTTCAGATGATAACTTTTAAGTTCTCTATAAGCTTTTGTTATGAAACATAAGGTCATGATTTTTTTTTAACCTAAAAAAGACTCCTATTGACTTTAAGGCCAAAAGCTAAAAGGTCAAGGTTGACCTTTTTTTTCTATATCTGCATATTTTTTTCAGTTTTCCACCCTTTTCTTTTTTCTTTAAGTGGGAGACACAAATACTCTGAATTAGCTTGTTGATGATAGCCTAATGTATTATTAAAATAAATGCATATAGAAGCTTGGTTCTAAATGTACTTGTTAATGATTATGTTAATCATTTGATACAGATAGTGCTAAATTTTGAGTGCATTAATTTATGTATCTTTACAGTATGTTTTATGTATGTATATATTTTTTCTTTGCAGATAAGGATGAAATTGCCAAGAAGAGAAAGAAGACCCTCCCAAGCTACCCAGGTAGTAATGGCTTCGGGGGTGGTGCAGGGGGAGAGGATGGTCGAACTAATTTAAATAGCAGCTTCCACAATGGAGGTAATTCCATAAAAACTTAACATTGTCTGAGAAATAAAAAGAACTTTATTCACAAAATTTATACCACATCTCACAACTCTGCCATCTCCCCAGTCCTCCCCTCCCCCCCCCCCCCCCCCCCTCATCTACATGTCCTCAACCAAATGTTATAGATGGTATATTTTTGTTTGAGGTGCCATAGTTCTCTGAGATGTTAAAAAGATCTAACATATTTTATCAACCCATATACAGTGAAAGCACAACTTTTCATACAGGTTTAATTTTCATTGTTTTTGTGGCATTGAGATACCCATGAATTCATTTCCCCAAAGAAATGTTTAAATTCAATACTAAAATTTTATGCTTCTTCTTCAATTTACGAAATCAAATTTCTTTGAACCAGTATTTTTTCCTCGGCCACGAAAATCTGACCCTATGAAAATAAGTGATTATACAATACATTGTACATTCTAGCTGTGAAGATGAGTAACACTATAAAAAAAAACCCAATCTGATTCTTTACAAGATACAAAGAATTTGATTACTGCTTATGCTCTAAGTGATTTTCAGTCATTTCCAGACATAGAAAATGATAGCGACCTTGCAAGCTCGGTCGCTATCACTTTCTGTCTTCAGACAATTTCACTTGACATGGGTCCTTATAACCACATTTTGACTTACACTGAAGTACATAGTTGTATAATATCGTATAAGAAACATGTATCAAACTTGTACAGGTGAATGAATGACTTTATATAGATCATATCGATGTTTTGTCTTTTGCAGTGTAAATTCCCTAAAACAGCTGATAAATGTCATTCTTTATTGCAAAGTTCCACAAACCCCCCTACTTCATTTACTCTCTGAGATTTTACTGATATTAAAGCAATAAAATAGATGACTGATTTTGCTATTTTATTATGCCCCGCCATGAATATGTGTTTGTCATGTCCATCTTCCATCCTTCTATCCTTCTGTCTTTCCATCTGTCTTTCTGTTGCGCTTTGCATCTAGCTCTATTCGAAGCTCAGTTTCAAAGAAACTATCCAAGATATTTTTATCAAACTTCATATGCTGATAGATATTGATGAGAGCAATGCAACTGCATCAACATTTTTTGACCTTGACCTTTCCTTTGACCTTGACCTCACTTTTCTTAAACTAGTGTTTAGCTTAGTTTTAAAGATACCATTCAAGATAGTGTAATCCAATTCATATGTTGATACATACTGATGTAAGCTATTCAACCTTGACCTTTCCTTTGACCTTGACCTCACTTTTCTTAGTGTTTAGCTCAGTTTTAAAGAAACCATTCATAATATTTTTATCAAACTTTATATGCTGAACATACTGAGGAGAGCTATTCAACTGCATCAACATTTTTGACCTTGACCTCACTTTTCTTAAATTAGTGTCAAACTTCATATGCTGATACATACTGATGTAAGGTATTCAACTGCATTAATATTTTTTGACCTTGACCTTTCCTTTGACCTTGACCTCACTTTTCTCAATTTGTGTTTAACTCAGTTTTAAAGAAACCATTCATAATATTTTTTCTCAAACTTCATATGCTAATACATACTGATGTAACCTTTTCAACTGCATCAACATTTTTTGACCTTGACCTTTCCTTTGACCTTAACTTCATTTATTTTAAACTAGTGTTTAGCTCAGTTTTAAATAAACCATTCAAAATATTTTTATCAAACTTAATATGCTGATGCGTATTTGTGAGAAATATTCAACTGCATCAAAAACGTTTGACCTTGAACTTTCCTGTGACCTTGACCTCACTTTTCTTAAATTTGCATTTTGCTTAATTTTAAAGAAACCATTTAAGATATATTTATATAAGCTTATGCACTTATACATAATTTGGTGAGAATTCATCATATATATCCAACTTTTTAGATTTCAGTTTCAATTTTAAAGAAACTGTTCAAGATATTCTCATCAAATTTCACACACTAATACAAATTTTCATGTTGCATTACTAATATACCCTCGGCGGGGCATTCATGTCCTATGGACATATTTCTAGTTATCATAAAAATTAATTAATAATGTTATTTCATACATGTACACAATCAAACAAGTTGACCCTCTAGTGTTACATGGAACAGCCATAGCAGCCCGTGTGACATAATGACCTTATTCATTTCTCTTCAGAGGGGATGTTTAGAGCTGTTAGTAAAATAGAAATCAAGTTCTTGTTGTAGTGGATGATGCACCAGGATAACCTCCAAGGTTTACAAAAAAAAAGCATCGAAGACTGTGTTTAAATTTGACAGTCAAAGAAAATATGATTCAAATGAAAAATTAAATTGAAATAATTAGAGATAATTATCATTTTATTAACAGTCCTCCAAAAAAAAGACTTCAGTCTGCCTTGACTGCAATTGTCAGTCTACACAATCCATTGTGGAATGCCGCTCCCAATGTATTTTTATAGTATTCAAATATAAGTAAAGTAAAGAGATCCCTAAGTGTCGCTCTGCTCTGCAGGCGACGCAGAAATGTGGTACATTTTACAACAAACATTGTCTATCAAAAAAAATTTAAAGCCTACAGATATTTATAAAAACATTAAAGTCTAAATAAAAAAAAAAAAAATATTGGTTTCTTTATGAAAGAAAAGACCAGGAAGTTTCCTTAAAAGTAATTCTAGCCAAACAAAATATGTTGACAAAAACAGGCATCTCCTGTCCCCATGCAGTTATACATGTACCACGTACTGGCCATCACTATACTACCTTGATGAGGTATGAAAATATATTATCAAGGTATATATTATTATACCTTTAAAAATTCTCTCCTCTATAAGACTATACTGAAAAAAGTCTAATATTTCCAATGTTTTACTGAGCAGTAAAAAAAAAAATCAGAGTTTAACCACAGAGTGAGATATTGGACCTGTCAATGAGATATTGGACCACTTACATCACACTGTGGGCAGGATCAGCTAAATCTTATTTGCATTCCTCTGTGTTTGACAGTGACAGAATTGATCTAGTTTAGCAGTGCAGGTAAAAGAAATGTACGTCATGGAAGCTAGCACTAGATACACGTATGTCAAAAAAATTTAAATAAAAGGTATAAAACGGCCTAATGGCCTCAGGCAAATTGTTTGGTTCATGGGTCCAACAAAATGCATGTTACCCTCAAACCCAGTCAATAAATGTATAGTGATAGCCAGTGAATTGCTGATTTCTCTTTTCAAACTGACAAAACAATGGCTTTTCAAATGTTGAAACCTTTTAGTTTTGATCATACCATGCTACATATTATACAATAAGATATCTTTGCTATGATTAACAAGGTACAATGGGTTTAATACATGCTCATCAACTTTACTTGACAAAATTTGTTTCATAGTTGGCCAGTAACCTTGACCTGTAATATACCAGTACTACATTGAGTAGTTATGACACACCATTACAGCAACTTACATGTACTTAATATGTTTGAATTCATTCCAATGAGGAGTTCCAGTGACCAAACTAGATTTCAATGCTGCATGCTCAGTGTCTCGAGCTTTGAGATGTGACTATGAGTCATGTTCATGGCACATCTTTAAGTCATGAGCAATAATGTACAAACCTATCAAAGCTTTAAGAGATATGACAAATAAAAATGCAAATTAGAAAATCAAATAAAAAACAAACAAACAATCATGAGCAATAATGTACAAACCTATCAAAGCTTTAAGAGATATGACAAATAAAAATGCAAATTAGAAAATCAAATAAAAAACAAACAAACAAACAAACAAAAACACATAACTGACCATTGTTGAGTACATTTTAATAAATTTATTTTGTATATAAGTAAAAGTACCTTTCAGAATATGGTATACAAGATTATCTTTTAACTCATTTTAATTATACTTGTATAATTAAAATGAGTTAAAAGATAATTTTTTCTTACTGAAATACTGCACAAGTGACAAACCTTGACTTGTTTGATTACACACAAAAAAAATTTAAATAGGCAGAGCTTAATAGGTATTATTATGTACTCTTTTCAACATGTACATTGTACATGTATATCAAATATGATTAAAAACTTGACTTCCTGGATTATTACTGTGCTTTTAATCTATTTATAGCTCTACCTTTTGGCCCACCTCAAGGAAACATACCTGTAATGGTTAATGATTCGGGTAAGTTAGGGGACGTTTAAAATATTTGTTTGATTTGTACATACCAGTGTATATGCACTACAAGTGGCTCAATATCCATTAAGGAAGTAAATTTAGACACCTGTAAGTTTGTTTTAATTTTATCTTTGGGCCAATTTTTTTTTTTCCATAAAGAGTAAACTTTTGCATTGATTTTTTAAATCTTATCTGTTTTCATTGCAGAACAATCTTTGTCAAATGATAGTCTGCATAATCCTTTACCAAAGATTTCCAATGCCACAAAGAGGCGGATAAATAAAGCCAAGCGCCAGGGCCTCAAACCAGCGGATATAGAAGTAGATGGTGGGAGAATTCAGGGACTTCCCACCATCATTACGGAGCCTTCACATCTACAGGTAGCAGGACCACCTGACATTCATGTGACTCAAGCAAACTTCCAGCAACATCCCAACATCAACCTACAACATTTTGCACATCTGACAGCACAGAATTTCCAACATCAAATGTTTGTACCTCGTGGGGGAGGAGGGAGACCCACTAGTGTTTTAGAAGCTTCTAATGACAGTTCCTCTTCAGGAATGGATGAGGTGGATGCCACAGTGTATGATGATAAAAAAGAGATAATACATCTGGATAGAGACGATTCTGTGGTTCTTCACAAGGATATCATGTTGTCTCAAGAAACAAGCCCAGATTCGGGGCGGGAAACCCCCGATGACATTGAAAGTGATGGGCATGCTCCTGAAGCAGTCCACAGTGTGAAGAAAATTGAGATTTGTGAACTTAAAACTTCAGATATTTCTATTAAAACTGCAGAATTAAAGCTAGAAAGTGTGCCTGCTAGTGAGGAGGAGGTTCTTGCCCAACCAGTGGAGCCAGACACAGAAGGAAAATCTACAATAGCAGCTTCAGAGACATGTGACCAAAGTGGTAAGGCCATTAAAGTTCATTTGTACATAAAAATTGTCCTTCAAGTTACTTTAGAGCTAGCTTCATTTATAGCTAAAAGACATTTTAAGGAAATCCCCTGGGATAACCAAAGTTATTAATGTTACATATACTAGTAATTCATTGCATCCAGTTAAATGTTACTAGTATTTAGCAGATATTGGTGACTAAACACGAACAGTACTCACCACATCCATATAAATAAGCTTCTACTGTATTTTGTTTAATCTAAATTACTGGATATACATGTCCTGTATACTGAAGAAATGTGAGATTAAATTTTGTATTGCCTCACACATAAATAGTTTATTTGTTGACAGTTCAAACCGACAAGGATGAGGTGGTACGCACAACAGAGAGAACAGTGAAGGCCCTACAGACGTACGCTTCAACAGGAGACATAAGGCAGCTACTATTAGTACAACGCTACCTCACATCAGTACCAGACCAAAACGGAGACATGTAAGTAAACTCCTCCTGGTACAATTACCTCACATCAATACCAGTCTCCTAAACAGAGACATGTAAGTAAAGCTCCTCCAGGTACAATTACCTTACATCAGTGCCAGACCAAAACAGAGACATGTAAGTAAAGCTCCTGGTACAATTACCTGACATCAGTACCAGCCTTAAACAGAGACATGTAAGTAAAGCCCCTCCTGGTACAATTACCTCACATCAGTACCAGACCAAATCAGAGACATGTAAGTAAAGCTCCTCCTGGTCCAATTACCTTACATCAGTACCAGACCAAAACAGAGACATGTAAGTAAAGCTCCTCCAGGTACAGTTACCTTACATCAGTGCCAGACCAAAACAGAGACATGTAAGTAAAGCTCCTCCTGGTATAATTACCTGATATCAGTACCAGACCAGAACAGAGACATGCAAGTAAAGCTTCTCCTGGTACAATTGCCTCATGTCAGTACCAGACGTAAACAGAGAAAGTAAGGAAAGATCCTCTTGGTACAATTACCTTACATCAGTACCAGACCAAAATGGAGATATGCATTTAATGATTCATTTCATTTTGGCTGGAATATATATTTATTTTTTCAAACATTGATAATCACCATTGTTGTTGTATTTCAGCATCATTATTTTTGTTACTTTTTATTTTCATTATCATCATTTCTTAATTACATCAATACAACCCTGGCCCTTTGGATAGTTTTTAGTTTAGTGGTTAGGCAATGCTGTTATACCAGCAACATTGACAAATGTCTCCTACTGGTTTGTTATTAGAATTAAACAGTTGTCTTTTTATTAATGTCTCATTAATGGTTACACTTTGACTTTACAGCCCCTGACACACAGCCATCATTAATGGTTACATTTTGACTTTACAGCCCCTTACACACAGCCATCATTAATGGTTACACTTTGACTTTACAGCCCCTGACATACAGCCATCATTAATAGTTACACTTTGACTTTACAGCCCCTTACACACAACCATCATTAATGGTTACACTTTGACATTACAGCCCCTTGCACACAGCCATCATTAATGGTTACACTATGACTTTACACCACTTACACACAGCCATCATTAATGGTTACACTTTGACTTTACAGCCCCTGACACACAGCCATCATTAATGGTTACACTTTGACTTTACAGCCCCTGACACACAACCATCATTAATGGTTACACTTTGACTTTACAGCCCCTTACACACAACCATCATTAATGGTTACACTTTGACATTACAGCCCCTTGCACACAGCCATCATTAATGGTTACACTATGACTTTACACCACTTACACACAGCCATCATTAATGGTTACACTTTGACTTTACAGCCCCTGACACACAGCCATCATTAATAGTTACACTTTGACTTTACAGGCCCTTACACACAGCCATCATTAATGGTTACACTTTGACTTTACAGCCCCTGACACACAGCCATCATTAATGGTTACACTTTGCCTTTACAGCCCCTGACACACAGCCATCATTAATGGTTACACTTTGACTTTACAGCCCCTTACACACAGCCATCATTAATGGTTACACTTTGCCTTTACAGCCCCTGACACACAGCCATCATTAATGGTTACACTTTGACTTTACAGCCCCTTACACACAACCATCATTAATGGTTACACTTTGACATTACAGCCCCTTACACACAGCCATCATTAATGGTTACACTTTGACTTTACACCACTTACACACGGCCATCATTAATGGTTACACTTTGACATTACAGCCCCTGACAAACGGCCATCATTAATGGTTACACTTTGACATTACAGCCCCTTAAACACACAGCCATCATTAATGGTTTCACTTTGACTTTACAGCCCCTGACACACAGCCATCATTACTGGTTACACTTTGACTTTACAGCCCCTGACACACAGCCATCATTAATGGTTACACTTTGACTTTACAGCCCCTTACACACAACCATCATTAATGGTTACACTTTGACATTACAGCCCCTTACACACAGCCATCATTAATAGTTACACTTTGACTTTACAGGCCCTTACACACAGCCATCATTAATGGTTACACTTTGACTTTACAGCCCCTGACACACAGCCATCATTACTGGTTACACTTTGACTTTACAGCCCCTTACACACAACCATCATTAATGGTTACACTTTGACTTTACAGCCCCTGACACACAGCCATCATTAATAGTTACACTTTGACATTACAGCCCCTTACACACAACCATCATTAATGGTTACACTTTGACTTTACAGCCCCTTACACACAGCCATCATTAATGGTTTCACTTTGACTTTACAGCCCCTGATACACAGCCATCATTAATAGTTACACTTTGACATTACAGGCCCTGACACACAGCCATCATTAATAGTTACACTTTGACTTTACACCACTTACACACAACCATCATTAATGGTTTCACTTTGACTTTACAGCCCCTTACACACAGCCATCATTAATGGTAACAAGGAGGTTGTGAACAATTTACTGGATGTCATGCAGACCATGTCCAACCTCTGGCTTAAGATCAACGCCTACAACAACCTTCTACAGGTAAATATTAATAACAGCTTAGAATCAACAATTTTTACATCTAGCAAACACTGGGAATGCACTGTATTCATCTGCAGTAAAGTGTTTAGGTTGTTTATGAACATAAATATTGCAAGGAATGGTGAAACATACATATATCAATATTTTATTATGCCCCTCTTGGAAGAAGGGAGGGCATATTGCTTTGCTGCTGTCTGTTGCTCAGTCTGTCTGTCTGTCGGTCCATCAACAGTTTCTGTTCATTTTCTTCGCAGAGGTTGCACATATTGAAATGAAATTTGTATACAGATTTTTCATAAGAATATCTAGGCCAAGTTCTATTTTAGGTACGAGCGAGCAATTTTTGACAGAGTTATGCCCCTTGGACTTAGAAAAATTCCAATTATTTGCAGTTTCCGTTCATTTTCTTAGAAGAGGTTGCACATACTTAAATTTGGTATACAGATTAATCGTAAGAATATCTAGGTCAAGTTCTGTTTTGGGTATGATCGAGTGATTTTTGACAGAGTTATGCCCCTTGGACTTAGAAAAATTCCAATTATTTGCAGTTTCCGTTCATTTTCTTAGAAGAGGTTGCACATACTTAAATTTGGTATACAGATTAATTGTAAGAATATCTAGGTCAAGTTCTGTTTTGGGTATGATCGAGTGATTTTTGACAGAGTTATGCCCCTTGGGGGGGGGGGGGGGCATAAATGTTTCACAAACATTTCTTGTCATACTAGGGATACAAACATAATATACAGCAGTGTACCTGAATTACTTGGCAAAATCTAAAGCAAAAAGCATTAAATTAACAGTGTTGAGTGTATTTATAGTATTCATTGTTTAATATGTGAATGCATTGATGATTATCTGATGAACTGACATTTTCTTTACAGACTCCCCTTCATCTGGCTGTTCTCACTGGCCAGGAAGAAATCATTGACCGTTTGTTGTGTGCTGGTGCCAACACTAAGTTACCAGACAGAAATGGCAACACTCCAGCTCACCTGGCAGTGCAGACTGGCAATTCTAGCTGTTTGGCTAAACTTTTAAAATATCAGCGCCCATTCTCAACTCCCCAAAATCCATTTCCTGAACTTAACATGAAAAATTTTGATGGTACATATATATATATATATATATATATATATATATATATATATATATATATATATATATATATATATATGAAATTTTGACAGGTGTACTATGTCATCTATACAAAAGCCAGAACATTTTAGTTGTAAAGTAAAATCTATGCTTGTGGAATTATATTACAAAAACATCATTGCAGGATTTACACCAGCTCATATAGCTGCACAGAAGGGAAATCTCCAAGCCATGAAATTATTAGTGCGCTGTAAGGCTGATATCAACACGGCAGATGGTAAAAGTGGGAAAACCCCTCTCCATTATGCTGTGGAGGAGGATGACTTATCTGTCAGTAGTTACCTCATTCTTGAGGTGAGTATAAAAAAGAACCTCTGGAGTACCAGAATGAATATACTTTCATACAGTATATGTTATTGTGCTTTTGAACGTGGTCTATTCCACATCGTAGGCAGGAGCTTCTGTGGATTCCGTGTGTTTTAATGGGAACACAGCATTACATATAGCCTGTGGTCGACAGAACAGTGGCATGGTGGCTCTATTAATGGCTGCAGGAGCCAATCCAGAAATAGAAAACTCCGAGGCTCTGAAGAATGAACAGTCTAGTGAGGAAGAGGAGGAGGATACAGATAAGCCTTTACCAGGACACAAACCTCGACATTACGCAGTAGGCAACACCAGGGTACGTACAGGGCACAATCTATCACAGTTTTTCATCCTAACTCAGGAAACACAAGTACCTTTTTCAAATATGACTTCAACATTCATCTACAAGCTTGAGACAGTTCATTTTCACCTCTCACACCCTCACCATTCTTCACCCAGCAAAGTCTAAAGTGTATAAACTCATGTACATATCATGTGTTGCCTTTGTTTGTTTTCTTTGTTTCTTTTCTAAATCTTCATTATGATGGTAAACAAAATTTTAATTATATCATATATGACACAAAAGATTAAATTTTGCAGACTCTTGCTGCACAATTTTATTTTCAACTCTTCCAATTACAGATTATTACACCTTGTTTTTGTCATTTAACAGATACTGAAGATCCTGAATGGTGAGCCTTATGGGGGAGACTCTGTTGGGAGTATCAAGAGTTTGTCAGGAAGGACAGATTTTTACCTGGAGGCCAACAGTCTGTTAGCTTCAGAGGATTTTCAGACTGATACAATTACCTCCTCTTCCCCCTTGACATCCCCTCCCTCCTCTCTCTCCTGTCCACCTACCATCAGTGCTGTGCTCTCCAGCAGTGAAGGTGTGTGTGATCAAATACATGTACAATAACACTGTACTTCGTAGTACAGTAAAACTTGTCTAATCTGGACACCACTGGTTCTATAGAAATTGGGCGGATTAGAAATCAGTTTTAAACAATTGAATTTACTGAAAGGGATTTAAGCTTTACATGTATGAGGCAAGATTTCTGAATTCACAACATCCAGATTAGACAAGTTTTAGTGTAATCCAAGGTGGTTCAAAGTATGTTACAATTTTAATCAAGAAATAACTGACAATATTTAAGTCTCACGTAAAATATATCTAGTGCAGTCAATGTAAATTTTTTAAATTACATGTATCTCCTTATTTTATATTTCCTAAAAACAGCATTACTAATAATATCGTTATATAAATAGATGGAGACATTGACAGGATCAGCTACCCTGTGCGTGTACAGCTGTCAAAGCTGTTAGATCCAAGACAGAACGGATGTGACTGGGTGGCCCTATCCGAGAGACTAGGATTACGGCAGTCTGTGGAGGGACACCAAGGGGGCTTCAGTCCCACCAGACTTCTCCTAACCTTTTATGAGGTAAACTGAAATTATTTTGTACTGCGGGTTTTCCGTAGGAAAAATCTGGTTATTGAAATGGGGAAAATGGCGCACAAGCAGGTTTCTTCCAAAAAGGGTATAGCATTTATCCAGATAACTCCTCCTAATTTTCAAGATAGGAACTCTTTTATTTTGTTATTTTGTTCATTGTACATATATCAGAGATGTGCATATTACTTGGATTTTAATTTTTGATAATTTATGAGAAAAATGCCAGTTGTTGAACTTCATCATTTTCAGCTTACCTCAACAAAGTTGGGGGAGCTTATGTAATACCCTCAGTGTTGGCATCCCAAGTTAAAGTTTTTGGAGCAGATTTCTTACAAAGTATTTCTTTTCCCTGTTTTGATTCTACTTGCATGGATAATCATCTAGTATGTTTCAGTACACCATTCAGGTTTCAGATGCTGCATTTTCAGCCAGTATCGGTAGTTTCCATAAAAATGATTAGGTTAATGTTTTAAGAGCAGGTTTGTTTTCAGAGCAGGTCTCATTCCCGAGTAACTATAAGCCTGTCCTGAACCAAACTTGCAAGGATGATGCTTCTTGGGATGATCAGTACCAGGCTTGCTTCAGATGCTGGGTCTGACCTACATTTTTCAGATCAGTAAACAGGTTAAAGTTTTTGGAGCAGGTTCATTCCTATATAACTATAAGCCCTATGCCACATGTACTTGCATGGATAATGCATCTTGGTATGCACACTATCAGACTTGGTTCAGATGCTGGATCTGTCCTACATTTACCAGATGAATGACCAAGTTAAAGTTTTTGGACCAGGTCTCATTCTCAAGTTACTATAAGCCCCATGGTGACCAAACTTGCATGGATAATGCATCTAGTTGAGCTACCAGTATGTAATCTAAGATTACAAGTTTTATGTGAAATATATAGCATAATAAGGATACACCATTTGTTTTATTTTCGCCCTACCCTTATTTGGGTGAATTCAAAATGGGGCTAATTCAAAGAATACAGTATAATCTCTTAAACACAACAATGACTGGGCGAATTTAAAACGGGGCAAAATTGTTTGCAAGTGTGAAAGGGCGAAAATAACACGGGGCGAAAATAACCCTGTATACAGTATATCAGAGATGTGCACATTACATGGGATTTAATTTTTGATAATTTATGACAAAAATACAGTTGTTGAACTTAGTCATTTTCTAAGGCAAAATATTGCATATAGGATACATTGATATTGTTGGCACATCACCTCAGAATAGAAAGTTTTTATAATTTATGAGAGAAATACCAGTACTTTTCACACAAAAGAAAACCAGATTGCTGTCACATTGGCAGCTTTCCTTTAATTTTATAGAATAAGATTGTACTTTTACACCTATATTGTATTTTCAGTCATGTGGAGGCACTATATCCAAACTGTTGGAAGCCTTGGTTGCTATGGAGAGATATGATGCAGTGGAGTTAATTAATTCAGCACTAAGTGCTCAAACAGGTAGTGCCATTAAACGGTTTTGTAAAAGTGTCCTGCGCTATGTTGTATCTAATATGAAATTTCCATTATTTAAAGAGATATATGAGAAATTATTTTCATTTGTTGACAGATGACTGTAAAAGAAGAGCCATGCAGAGAGGTGTCACAGGGGGTCGAGGTGAAGGTCATTTACAGGTCACACACTAGCAGTTACTATGGCTCCAAGAATGGATACATGTCTCAAGTGCTAAGAATCAGCATTAACATGTTTCTTTGACTGTGCGGTTCGAAACTGTTTATCCTTGTATTTTGAAATGTGTATAATGTTACTTGGGAGAGGATGTAATATTAACTATTGTAATACTTGCCTGATAGCTATAGACTTGTATTGCATTTGCTATTGGATTATTGTATTAGATATATGAATGATTTGCAAAGCTCAACTGTATGAGAATTTTTTTCATTGTTGAGACACCAGCTGTTACCAATGCTCGCTATTATTTAGACACTGTCAGTGTCTTATACATTTGATGTTTTCTAGTGTTTGTACACATAGTATGTTGGTTTGGTTAATATTGTTAAAATCTACATAGTTTATATAAAACACACACGCACACACTCATAAAGAAATTTACTTCCTGTGAGAATAAATTTTTATAATTGAGAAGACATCATTGAAATTTAAATTCTTTGCTTATGATTCAGTGTTCTGCTGTACTGACTGATAAAATTTTATTGTTGTGGTAACAAGAAGAAAAAGAAAGAAGCATAAAGAGAAAAGTTGTTTAACAAGAAGGGGCGAGTTTTGTTTATGTATGTATGCCTATGAAATAGTTTATCTCGATGCATTTAGAGCCAATACATGTATAGATATTAGCAGGTGGACAGGGGTTGGATTTTGTTGAGAGGGCATATGATTTATTTTTTTCTCCCACTTTTTGTAATTCTCTGTCCACAAGCAATGTACAATGGTACATGTGTTACCTCTATGTATAGTTATATGTGCTAGGCAGATTTATCATATTCATCTTAACAATAAAGCTTGGCTTTAAACTTACGGTGTTTATTTTTATTTATTTTTTATAATTTTGTTTAGTATGGTATTACAGAAAAACTTGTCAAATCTGGATGTTATGTTTTCCAAATTAACCTTGCGTATTACAGTTTAAACTTTAAGTCCTTTCATTAAATTTTGTTGTTTAAATTGTTGTCTAATTCATATGTTGTCTAATCAAGCCAATTTCTAAGGAACCAGTTTTACTGTATTGTTATTTTTTAATCAGAAATTGGGGGGGGGGGGGGGGGGTATAGTTTTTGGTTTGCTCATCTGTCTGTCCACAAATACTTTACCCTTGGCCATAACTTCAGAATGGTTGGTACTAGGGCTTTCATATTCTGCATGTGTATTCCTTGTGACAAGACCTTTCTTTGGGTGTACCAACATTTTTGTACACATCAACTTGATCTTGGAGTTTGACCTTTTTTTTTTGAAAAACTTGGCCATGAGCTTTCATACAAGGACATTGGAGTTTCACAAACACATCTTGTTGTTTACTGAAGCATATTTTTATGTACAAACTGATTAATTCAATTAAATCTATGGTGAAAAAGATTATCAAGTATTATTGTATAGAGTACATAACCGTCATAATGTTATTAATTTCTACCAGTTTAAATAGATAAGATAAGTACAAAGTGTTTATTTTGTTAAGTACTTCTATAATAGATTTAAAAACAAAAACAAAACAAAAAAAACAGAAGTTTCTGACGAGACTGTAACTCTACTAGTTTGTACTTATAACAAAGGAAGAGAAAAGTAGCACTTGGACTCAAAACATTGCAACAGCAA
Source organism: Saccostrea echinata (assembly GCF_033153115.1). NCBI lineage: Eukaryota > Metazoa > Mollusca > Bivalvia > Ostreida > Ostreidae > Saccostrea > Saccostrea echinata. Next base: position 357,779 of record NW_026889802.1, on the reverse strand, counting down.
TAAAAAGAATAATAATGCTTGGTTGAGTCTCTTTTTGTAGCACAATTTTTTGCAATCAGACTAAAACTGTAGGAGGAGTTGCCGTTTAAAAGAATTTTACAGATATTTCAATTTTATTAACCATGGCAACATCATTCCTCAAAATCAAAATCCAATAAAAACAAATATGTATCTCAGTGTAATCTACTTGTGTGCAAAGTTATATTAAAATCAGACCAAAGTGTAGGAGGAGTAGTGTTTTTAGAGTATTTCACAGAAATTTTATTTTTAGTAACCATGGCAACACTTTACCAAAATCAAAAACTGATGCACTGAATAATGCATTTCAGTGTAATCTACTTGACTGTGTGCCAAGTTATATTGAAATCAGACCAAAACTGTAAGAAGAGTAGTGTTTTGAAAGTATTTTACAAAAAATTCTATATTTAGTAACCATGGCAACACCATTTATTGAAATCAAAAACCAATAAAAAGAATTATGTATCTTAATGTAGTCTACCTGTATGCCTAGTTATAGTGAAGTCAGACGAACAGTGAAGGAGGAGAAGCGTTTTGGATGTATTTCACAGAAATTTATATTTTTAGTAATCAAGGCAACACTGTTCATTGAAATCAAAAACCAATATATCAAATTATGTATTTTAGTGTAGTCTACTTGTGTGCCAAGTTATAGGGAAATCAGATAAGAAGTGTAGGAGAAGTAGCATTTTGAATGTATTCACACAAATTTCTATTTTTAGTAACCATGGCAACACCATTCATCGAAGTACAGAATTATGTATCTTAATATCGTCTACTTGTGTGGCAAGTTATATTGAAATTAGCTGCAGAACTGTAGCTTTATGGTTTTATATATTAGTCTTTGACCATAACGCAACAGATCCCATAATACAAATATGGTTTAATTTATGGCGCAAGATTTTCTGCGCATAATTGGGGTGATTTTCTCCACTTTCCAGCATTGGTCAATCAACTACTTTAAAATTTCATTCCCTAATTCTAGACATATCCTTTGACCAACCTGTATATTTTATCCACCTCCTAACCCTTTACAATTGTGTCTACAGACCAATTAATAAACTCGCTTTAATTTAAAAAAAAAAATTTTTCTGCCATCCGACAAAAGATCCAAAACAAGCGACGTAAATTGCACCATATTTGTATTACAGGATCTGTAGCGTTATGGTCAAAGACTAAATAAATATATAAAACCATTATAATGTACAGTTTTGCAGCTATATTGAAATCAGACCAAAACTTAGGAGGAGTAGCATTTTGACAGTATTTCACATAAATTTCTGTTTTTTAGTAACATGGTAACACCGTTCATGGACATAAAAAACCAATATACAGAATTATATATTTTAGTATACTGTAAACCAACTTTTATTCGCGTGCTAGAAATATCCGCGAGTTTCGCGACCTTGCTTTACTTGCAAATACTTCTCGCCACAAACTATTCATTTCCTTATATGTATTCATGTGAATATTTCCTTGGTCGCAAAACTTAGTTGTCACATATAAGTTTGAAACTTACAAATCGTGAATAAAAATGTCGCAAATGATGGTTGGTGTACAGTAGTCTACTTGTGGGCCAGGTTACATTGAAATCAGACCAAAACTGTAGGAGTAGAAATCAAAAACAGATACACAGAATTATGTATCTTAGTGTAGTCTAGTTGCGTGCCAAGTTTAATTGAATTCAGACCAAAACTGTAGGAAGAGTAGCATTATGAAAAAATAGTGCATCAGTGCACCTCTCGGCTCCGATGGTTCTGAATGTTTTGTATTCAGATGTTATTCAAACATCTTTTAGACATCCTAATATTGTACGCGTTCCTGCTGCTGGTAAACTGTGTCAAGACTTCAACTTAACATCAATTCGTTCCAGATTTTTACAGCAGTAGATCCATACAAAGTGAAAGTAGAACATTGATTGTGAAAGTTGTCTGTGTCATTTTGACGCTTGATCAAGTTGATGTCGCTTGACGGCTTGTAAGATGTCTACATTTGTGGATGTGAACATCATTAAATACCTTTGTTCTTGTGGGAAAAAGCATCCAATATGTCGTTTATTTTTATGTCGACATTGTTTGAAACTTAGATGCGGGGACTGTGTACAACATGAGGTAAGCATAAACCAAGAAATGATAAGTTTAGGTGGCAAGGACATCTATCAAATATTTTGCTGGTCTGACTAAGCGACGTATTGATTGATTAGGCTAATGTACAGACTCTGAAGCAAAATCCATATGCTGTTCATCTTATACTGTCTACGATAAATATCCCCATTTATTTATTTAATTGTGAATACTACTAATTTCTGCAGATGAATATATAAATTATACTTCCACCCCTCCCATCCCTCCCCCCCTGCCTCGATCTCCATGCACATATGAATCATATTCAGGAAAAGTGAGGTGGTTGGCTTTTCTTACCAAGTGTCTAAAGTAAAGACACGGAACACAAACCCAGACAAATGGAGCCATTGTATGTCAAAGTATATATAATTTAGCATCCATGCCAATATACCATATGTCCTATTCCCATAATTTTAAATGCCAAGATGCTTATTGGAGAGAATATGGTAAGCTTAATATTTGTCACCCCATAATATTGCCAGTTTCCTATGCATTGTGATGTTTCCTTTTGAGGATGGGGGTGGTATTGAACCTCAAATTGTTTTATAATTTTCTTAGGACCTGAAATACTTCAAATTGTACAGGTTTATCATGCTGTTGTATTTGTTTACCTGTCAGTAAGTCTGGGAACCAAATTTAGGGAGCTTATGTAATATTGTCTGTGTCGGCATCCCAGGTGAAAGGTTTTGGAGCAATGTTTTTAGCACACCTGAGCTGAAAGCTCAGTTGAGCTTTTCTGATCACCTGTTGTCCGTCATACATCCGTCTGTAAACTTTTCGCATTTTCAATTTCTTCTCATGAACCACTGGGCCAGTTTTAACCAAAGTTGGTATGAAGCTCCTTGGATAAAGGGGAGTTTAAATTGTTAAAATTCAGGAACAAGCTTCTTTACAAGGTGAGATAATCAAGAAAAGACAAAAATAGGATGGTGTCATTAAAATTTTTTTTTTCTCAAGAGTCACTGGACCAGAAAAGATGAAACTTATATGGAATCTTCCAGAGATAGTGTAGGTTCTACATTATTCAAATCATGGCCCCCAGGGTAGGGGGGGGGGGGACCACAATAGGGAATAAAGTCTTATATTGAAAAATATAGGAAAAATCTTTTTTAAAAAATTTTCTTCTCCAGAACCACTGGGCCAGAAAAACTGAAACTTATTTGGAAGCATCCTGGGATGGTGTAAAATCTAAATTGTTCAAATCATAAACAAAGGGTAGGGTAGGGCCACAATTGAGGAACCCAAGTTTTACATTGAAAAATAATGAAAAAATCTTCTTCTCCAGAACTACTGGGCCAGAAAAACTGAAACTTATTTGGAAGCATCCTGGGGTGGTGTGAATTCTGATTTGTTCAAATCATGACCAGGGAGTAGGGTGGGACAATGAGGAACCGTTTTACATTGAAAAATAATGAAAAAATCTTTAAAAATCTTCTTTTCCAGAACTACTGGGTTAGAAATGCTGAAACTTATGGTAGCATCCTTGGGTTGTATAGATTCTAAATTGTTCAAATCATGGTCCAAAGGGGTAGGTGGGGCCACAATAGGGAATCAAAAGTTTACATTGAAATATAATGAAAAAATCTGTAAAAATCTTCTTCTCAAGAACCACGGTTCCAGAAAAGCTGAAACTTATGTGGAAGCTTTCTGCATGTTCTTGGATAGTGTAGATTCTAAATTGTTCAAATTATGATCCCCAGGGGTAGGATGGGCCACAATAAATATTGCAAGGCAGAAAATCTGGTGAAGAACAGCAGGGCCAAAGTTACTCAGGTGAGCATTATGGCCCACTGGCCTCTTGTTTTCAAGTATTTTGATACCGTATATTGATCCTAGTGGCATGGCTGATGCATCTAGTGAAGTTTATTGGACAATTCAGGTTTTAGTTGCTGTATTTTCAACTAGTATTTTTCATAAGAATGACCTAGATATGTTTTGGGGACAGGTTAAAGTTTTTCGAGCAGGTTCATTCTAAACTATAAGCCCTATGGTCACCAGATTTGCAGAGATAATTCTTGTAGGGATGGAAGTTGCTTTGAATGTTGGATTTAACCTACATTTTCTGGATGATTGAAAGTTAAAGTTTTTGGAGCAGGTTCATTCTGATGTAACTATAAGCCCTATGGTGACCAAACTTGCAGTCTTGCATACATTATATATTTAGGGATGCACACTACTAGACATGCTCCAGATGCTGAATCTGATCTCCATTTTCCAGATGAGTGAAGAACAGGTTAAATTTTTAGAGCAGATCCATTCCTAAGTAACCATGTCCTTGTATGGACATTTCATTTAGAGATGAAAGCTACCAGACTTGTTCTGGATGCTAGTTCTGGCCTACATTTTCTGTATAAGTGAACAGGTTAAAGTTTATTGAGCAGGTCTTGTTTTGAAGTAACTATAAGCCCTACCTGGACCAAAATTGCATATAATATATGCATCTGGTGATGCACACTAACCAAATTTGTTTCAAGATGCTGAAGTTGCAGATGCTGGATCTAGTCTATGTTTTCTGATAAGTGAGCAAATTAATGTTTTTAGAGCAGGTTCATTCTAAGGTACCCAAAGACCTAACTTGCTTGGATGATTCATATAGGGATGAAAGTACCAGACTTGCTTTGAATGCTGGATCTGGCCTATATTTTCTGGATGAGTGAACAGGTTAAAGTTTTTGGAGCAGGTTCATCCTTTTATAAGCCATACCTGGACCACACTTGCATGGATGAATGCATCTAGAGATGAACAATACCAGAACATTTGTTTGGTGTGAGACTTTGCCTTACTTAAAGACAACATTAGTTGAGGTGAGCTCTGTAATCTTTGATTACCTATTTTTTTTTCTTCTTTAGGTTGACACACCATACTGCCCAAACTGTTTGGAGAATATGCCATCTGCTGAAGCCAAGCTTAAGAAGAACAGGTAACACTCTTGTCCTAGCACACCTGTTTTTCTATTTAAAGATAGGATGATTCACCATGGATCGGACACCCTCATTTTAAACAAGAATTAGAGCTATTTGTTTTATAATTTCAAAATGGACTGTTAATCTGTGAAAATAAGTTTTGAAAACTAGAGTAATGCAAAGGTACTAGTAATTTAAATTTTTTTGGATGGATAAGTATCATTATTATACTTCTGTTAAAATGTTTCCAATATAAAGTTAAGAAGGTAAAATAATTATCTTTTATAGTCTGAAAATTTCCACGCCATAGCAAAACTATACCCCAGGGTATAGTATACAGTTATGGAATGGGTATGAGGGAAATAGCAAATTTATGGTTCCCCAAGGGAAGAAACTATTTCCCGAAGCGGCAAAGCCGCCGAGGGAAATAGTTTTCTGCTGAGGGGAACCATAAATTTGATATTTCCCGAGTACCCATTCCATAACTGTTTTATTATACCAAAACAATCATGGGAAATTTATTAAACTAGAGACTCAGACATTTTTTTTAAAACAATATAGAGGCATTTAAATAATCACAAATGCATATGATTAAAAATATTGTAAGATAACTAATGCATCAATACTGAGGAAAATAAAATTATTTAAAATATATAATAATTTCACTGACACTTCAAGGATTATCCTTGTCTTCATTTTGCTAGAATTCCAGTATGATTTTGACATCGCATGTCGAAATGTTTTGACGTCATAGTTACATTGCTAATAACATTACGTGACAGACTTGAGATTCCTTGAACGCTCCGCCCACTGTTCATTTTAATTGGTTAAAATTATCAATAAATATTCATGAGGGAGTAGTCCCAGGGAGTAGCTTCGATTTTTCAGGGAGTAGTCCTCCGATGAGGAAAATAGTATCTTCTCAGTGAAATAGACAGTTTTATGGTATTAATTTTATATAGAGTAATAACAGTAGAGGTATAATAATTTGTGCTACCCACCCCTCGGAAAATTTTCATGCAATTTTTGCAGCCAATTTTGATTTCCTATAATCAATCTATAGACAGATGATGTCATCCTGACTTCAGTAGCATTGTGACGTCATTAGGATTCCAGCTCATTCTAGCAGTGTTATCTTATTCCAAATATTTGTTCAGAACTCTAATAATTAGGGCCCCGCAAGGATTTGCTGGTGCCCTATAGTAATCACTCTGTCTGTCTGTCCATCTGTCTGTCTGTCTGTCTGTCATTCTTCCGTCCACAAATTTTCTGTTTTTTTTTCTAATAACTTTTTTTAGGGTTGACCAATTAAGTTCAAATTTGGTATTTTGGTTGAATAGGCAGTAAGACATATTTTAATGCTAAGTTTGGTTCTCTATGTCTTCCGGTTTGGAGCTGGGGTGGTGGGGTATGTTCCTTAACTTTATATAAGAGTGAATGGGCAAAGAGAGATAACTGCTGAGAATGTTCCTATTGTAAACTATGAAAGGCTGCAATGAGTCTCTTGGGATTAATTAACTTTCCTCTTGAAGAAAATCCAAAGCATTTATCTTTATCTGCCACATTGAGATTAATTAACACCTCTGTCTGCAAATGAAGTTTGTATTGAAGTTAAGGTCAATTCTGAATGATGTTTACATTCTCTGAAATGTGGATTTAAATAATGTTCATACTTTATTTTGTTAAAATACACAATGAGTTATGATTTTATTGAATTCTAAAAACAAGATATAGATAAAGATATCGTTTTTATTATTATTTTCTTTTTTCTTTTTTCTGCCTTATGTAAATTCAAGAATACTAATTATTTTAACAGGTATTCAGATACCGGTAATAACCTCATTCTATCATTGCTGAAAAAGTTCTTATTGTAAACTTAGAACAAAAGGTTGAGAGAGCAGTATAATTAATCCTGTGGGTTTGATTATCTTGCTGGTTTGCAGAATATTTTAGAGGGTTATCTTTCTGTCACTTTAAGATTAATTAACACCTTTGTCTGCAACTGATATTTGTTTTGAAGTTAAGGTCAAGCCTGGGTAATATTTGCATTCACTGAAGGCTGGCATTTTAGAAAACACATGCTTCATTCATTTTTAAATATACATTTAATTGAGTTATTATAGATATGATGTTTTTTACTGCCTTATGTAAATACAAGGATGCTATTTACAGATTGTTGGATATTTAGCAGTTGCTGTTGCTTATTCTTTATATATTTTGAAATTTTTCGGAATCAAGTAAAATTCTCATCCCCTAATCTGCACCCTTATATTTCTAACCCTCAGCGGGGCCCTTGCTGACTGGTCAGATTTCTAGTTATTCTTTTCATGTTTTCCCTATGAAACTGTAGTATCAGGTAATACCTCAGAAATTATAATATACATCAGTATAATAAAACACATATCCACAGACTGTGTGTGGGATAGCTCTTTCATCAAACCCTTGACAGGAACTATTCCCCTTGGGCAAGCCCTCGGGGAATAGTTCCTGTCGCGGGTTTGATAATAGAGCTATTCCACGCACAGCCAGTGGATAAGTGTAAATTATTTTCAAACTATATGGGAAAACAGAACAAGTCAGGATTTTAACCATGGATCAGACAGAATATACCTTGGATTGACATTCTGATAATGCTAGAAAGAAATTAAACTTAATTTGAATAAGCACCACATTGAGAAATGAAGTCAGATATTTAAGCTTCACTGCAATTAAAACTATAAGTTATAAATCAAAATCAAAGATTTATTTAATCTTTAAAACTTTGATTACGAAATTTAAAATGGACTGAAATAAAATGTGCTACCCTATCAATTTAGACAGTAACATATTTACCTTCAAAATACCAATATTCATATGTTACATATAGTCCGATGCATGGTGAAATTGTGTCCAATCCACAGTGACAATAGGTCATTCTTGAAAGAGGTCTGTTTCTAAAAATAGAGCCTGCAACCTGTAATGATGTTTTGCATTGGTGAAAATTACATGTATAGAAAAATGGGTTATATAATTCTCAAAGAGTGACAAATAAAGTATGTCATGGACTGTTTAAAGTTTAAAAAGCTACATTTTTCCAAGTTGTCATTTTAAAGTTATGTATTGTCACATCACTTACACAGGGATTAATTCCCTTTGATTAGATATGAACCAAAACTATAAATCTGCCTTATGAACTACAATATTTTGTCTTTGAACATTACACCCATTTAAAAATATTCTACCAGTATTTCTGCTTATTTTACTTCATGATCTAATTTGTAAAAGTTGTCCAATTCAAGGTATTTGTGTGATGCATGGTGAATTCACCCTAGTTACTTTCTTCAATACAGTAAAACTCGGTTTTAGTGAAGTCCTAGGGACCTGTGAATTTACTTCACTTTGTCCACAATTCTTTATATCCACATCCTTTTCCTTCAGGCATGACTACAAAATATGTATATGGAAGTATTAAATACAAAATTACCTTGACTGCAAGTTAGCATACTAAAGTTTTCTGATTTATTAAATTTCTAATATAAATACTTACAAAAAATAATGTCTGTTCAATATTTTAAACTTTTGGGTATTTGAAATTTGCTATAAAAGGTGTAAATTTTGTTATTTTTAACCTCTATCTACAAGACCAAAAGTCACTTTGCTTTATTCATAAATTCATTATTATAGATCATCACATGATCATTATAACCATAAAATTTTGCAAGGAAATGTTAAAAATTTTGCCAAGAATCCAAAAAAGCTTCACTATATCTCATTCTTTTGATTTGCTATAAAATGTTGTACTAAACAAGTATTAGTAAATTACTTTATAATTATGAAACATTATTCTGTAAAGCAAAATTATATTGTTAATTTGTTAAATTAATATTTATTTTACACATATTTTCTAGCAATGAATTGAAAAAAAATTTATTAGTTTCTTCAACGTATGAATTTGCAATAGCTTGTATATTTTTATTTTACTGTATACTATTAAACTGTTTAATACAATTGTTCAATTTGATATATATTGCAGTACACTTGTACATTGCAAATATGTTTAACAGGTGCAGTAATTGTTTTGATTGTCCAAGCTGTGGACATACATTGACAACCAGGGCCACTAGTACAAGTGTACCTGATCCTGAAGACCCTAACAAGACCACACCTAAGAAGATGTACTACATGGTGTGTGGTTTCTGTAGGTGGACCACCAGAGATGTGGGGATCCAGGACAAACCAATGGGTCAGTTTACAATCATCTTCTCATCTGATACATTTGAAATAGAATATACCAGTACATATTGAGTTTTAAACAAGTCAATATATATTATAAATAAATTTTACAAAAAAGAATTACAAGAAAAATAATTATGTATTTTTTTAAGTAAGTTTGATATTCTTTACAAAGAGATAATTATGTTTTACAGCCAGTGGCGGATGGGAAGACTTGGAGAACAAGGATGCTAAGCAGGTGTGTTTTATTGTAAAAATTTCATATGGATGTATCTCTTGATTGTACATGTAAAACAAACATGTACTTTGGGGATACAGTAAATGAGAGGTGTTACAATACCTACAAGTAAGATCTGAACTTGTTTGCAATGTAATGCAATATTTACACCTACAAGATCTGAACTCAAAGCAAAGCTTAACTAGTGTGCAATGTATTGCAATATATACACTTACTAATGAAATTTGAACTCCAAGCAAAGCCAAACCAGTGTACAATGTAATTCAATATATACACTTACAAATGAGATCTGAACTCCAAGCAAAAGTGAGATAGTTTGCAATGTTATGGAATAATTATACCTACAAGGATTTGAACTTGATGCAAAGTTGAGGTAGACAGGTATTGTAATTCAATATCTATAACTGCACTCTGGCAACAGTATTCATCAGAGAGAAAAAATTCTATCAACATTAGATGAACACAAGAAGATTAAAATTGAATATCTCCAAGTTTTCTCAGGGAGTGCAGTTATAAATACAGTAAAACTTATTTAGTACTAATATGGATATTGCAAATTTACAGATATAGTGAAGTATTTTGGAATCCCTGGCAAAATTCTTAACAATTCCTAGCAAAATTTTAGGGTTAATTATAATGAACTCTGATATAAAAAAAAAAATTATGGATATAGCGAATAGATTTTGTGTAAAGCAGAGGTTAAAAATAATGAAAATCATATATCTTTTTAAAGAATTCTCAAAAATCTCAAAAATTAAAATACTGATTTGACATTAGTTTTTGTAAGCATTTTGAAATTAAAATCATCTGAAAAATCTAGTTTTTCAAGACAACTTTTGTATTTAATACTTATCTAAACATATATGGCTGTCATACTTGAAGGAAAATATGTATATTATGAATTCACTATATATATACTTTAAAGAATTTGTTATAAGGCTATAAGGAATTACTGATATAACGAAGTAAATTCACAGGTCCACAGGACTTCACTAAAACCCAGTTTTATTGTATTGCATTACTACCTCAAACTGTCTAAGCCACACTTTTTTTTGGCTCACCTGAGCTGTTCAGCTCAAAAGAGCTTATTGGGGGAAAATTCAAACTTTGTTGATTGTCTGTCAGGTCTTGTCTTTTGTGATTAACTTTTTACATTTTTGACTTTTTTCTCAAGAGTCATGTGGCCACTTCCAACCCAACTTGACACAGAATTTTGTGAAGACATCTCTAGTTTCATTTTCAAAAGAGCTTGTTATGATTGTAAATTTAGCATTATACATGTAATTATTCAGATTTTCTCTTTGCTGGAAACATATGAGAAAATTGCGCAGAAGGAAAAAGCTGAAAAGGAACGGAAGAAATATGTCAGAAGGAGAAGTTACCTCAGCTACACAGTAAGGCAGAATTATAAATCCTGTTTTTATATATGTTTATCTAATTGATATGTTTATATACATGTATGTATATCTATTTTGATATTGCAGACATGTCATTCTTTTTTATATCACTTAGGCTGGCATGGATAAATATGGAATGGTTTCTGTTGCTGCAAAGAGGAAGCAGGGCAATCTGGCCAGTTTAACGTAAATATACATTTTTCAGAATATTTCTGATGATTTTTGATTTGTACCATATAAAAGCATTAAACCATTTTATATGAAATATTTAGAAAATTACAACTTTCATTACATTTCAGCATCAAGGAAAATGAAGAAGTCAGCTTTGCAAGTGTAAAGCCATCTGAGACTGTCAAAATGTTTGATCCACTCCCAGAGAGTATATTTACAGAACCAATACAATTAGATAAGAGTGAGTACTATGATATTTTGTTTATTATATGTTGCCTCAGTCATGGCATACTTGGATAAACTGTTGACAATTTCTTCAGTGAGCACGATCAGCCAGAGACATGCTTCCCCGGAGTTCCAGCCCAGTGAGAGCAGCTCCCTGTATCCCCTACATAAACACCTGCTCATCAGGAGGTCCCTTAGGTGTAAGGTAAGCACTAGGTCTAGGAGAAGCAAACCTTGTTAGTTGATACATGTGAGGACCTCAGGATATGTTGACCAAAAGAAGGTCACATTGACCTATTTTAAAAATTTTTGCAACTGTTCATTTTTAAATCTTTATATCTTTGATATTATGAGTTTAGGATCATCAAACTGGAGGACTTCATCGGGTGCATTCACAATTCTTCCATTGGTTGATACTGGTGGTGCAATTTACCATTGGCAAAACATTGGTACCAATGTTTACCATTGGTAACTTTTATTGGTTACCAATTCTGCAGGCCAACCACATTCGCGGCAGAATTACCAACGCAGATTTTTCGTTTATTAGAGTCACCGCCAAGATGTCTACCAGGACCGTTCCTGGTAACGCAAGTGAAGTTTCCTCATATAAATTCCACTTCATATTGAAAAACTATTTAAGGGTGAATATAGTGTTATCTCAACATAGTATTGCACATTTGGTACAAATGAAAATTTATTTGGCAAAAAAATATCACCTGAAGACAAATAAAGTTATGTCCATAAGAATAATTTTCATTTTTTATTTTAAGTAGTGCAACAGAAAGACTTTTTATTGAATTTCTTATTTCTGAACTGAAAATGGTAAAAAACAAACATTTGCCGTTGGTAACTATTGATTCCCACAGGTGACCATTAGTAACCAAGTGGTACCATTAGTCACCTTTGGCAACCGTTGGTATAACCTTTGGCTGTTTTGCCCTTGGTTTACCAATATGCCGTTCACAGATTTAAGGCAACCAATTGTACCATTATTTAACATTGGTGCCAAAGACAGCCAATGGTAGAATCGATATTTGTACCAATGGAAAAATTGTGAACACACCCATTATATGTTGAATCAAAAGTAGAAAAAAATCATTTTGACCTATTTTTTGCATTTTATATAATATAAATATTATAGCTATTCATTTTTAAAACATTTGTGCTAAGTACGTGTATTTCAATAAATAAGAGGCTTTATAGAATCCTCAATTCTTCTTGGTGCCTTAGAACCCCACAAATCCAATTCAGAAGTAGGTCACAATGACACTATTGTGTAATTTATCAGATGAGTGATTCTGGGCCCTTGGGCCTTGTGTTCAGTTTGTTATTATTATATTAAAAATTAGAAGTAAGGACTACACTTTTTAGCTCACCTGAGCTAAAAGCTCGTGAGCTTTTCTGATTAACCATTGTCCGTCCATCTGTCTGTAAACTTTTCACATTTTTAACTTCTTCTCAAGAACCACTGGGCCAAATTTAACAAAAGTTGGTACAAAGCATCTTTGGGTGAAGGGTAGTATAAATTGTTAAAATGAAAGACCAAGCCCCCTAATAAGGGGAGATAATCAAGAAAAGACAAAAATAGGGTGGGGTCATTAAAAAATCTTCTTCTCAAGAACCACTGGGCCAGAAAAGCTGAAACTTTTGTGGAAGCATCCTGGGGTAGTGTAGATTCTAAATTGTTCAAATCATGACTCCCGGCGGTAGGGCGGAGCCACAATAGGGAATTCATGTTTTACATTGAAATAGGAAGAATCTTTAAAATCTTCTTCTCAAGAACCACTGGGCCAGAAAAGCTGTAACTTACGTGGAAGCAATCTAGGGTAATGTAGATTCTAAATTGTTGAAATCATGATCCCGGGGGGTAGGGTGTGGCCACAATAGGGAATCCAAGTTTTACATTGAAATATATACAGGAAAAATCTTTAAAATCTTCTTCTCAAGAACCATTTGGCTAGAAAAACTGAAACTTATGAAAGCATCCTGGTGGAATGTAGATTTTAAATTGTTAAAATCATGACCCCATGGGATAGGGTAGGGCCACAATAAGGAATCCATGTTTTACATTGAAATCTATTGGAAAAAATCTTCTTCTCAAGAACCAGCGGGCCAGAAAAAGTGGAAACTTATGTGGAAGCATCCTGAGGTAGTGTAGATTCTAAATTGTTCAAATTATGACTGCCGGGGAAATGGTGGGGCTGCAATAAGGAATCCAAGTTTTACATTGAAATATTTAAGAAAAATCTTCTTCTCAAGAACCATTGTACCAGAAAAGCTGAAACTTAAGTGGGAAGCATCCTGGGGTAGTGTAGGGGGGGGGGGGGGGGTGAGTGTGGCCACAATTGGAAATCCAAGTTTTACATTGAAATATATCAAAAATTGTTTTTAAAAATCTTCTTCTCAAGAACCACTGGGCCAGAAAAGCTGAAACTTATGTGGAAGCATCCTTGGGAAGTGTAGATTCTAAATTGTTCAAATCATGACCCCCGGGGTAAGGGTGGGGCCACAATAGGTATTACAAGTGGGGAAATCTTGTTACTCAGGTGAGCGTTGTGGCCCGTGGGCCTCTTGTCTTCATTTTATGTTTACAATCCAGGTTCTTACTGCTATGCATATTTGTTTTCTAATTGCAGAAAAAAGGGTGTTATTAAAAATGATGCTCTAGTATTGTCATGGAAAGAGGAGAAAAATGAAAAATGAGTGTGAAGCAGAAAATTTATTTAATCAGCATTCTGTCATATTATCCATTGTTGATCCATTTTGACCTCTCTCTTACACATGTTAAGCATTAAAGTAATATGTGTTTATTTATTCATACAGGAATGTGAGCATAACTTAAGCAAACCAGAATTCAACCCAATATCCATCAAGTTCAAGATCCAGCTTATTGCCTTGTAAGTTTGATGTGAATTTCATTCCTTGTTTTCATTTTCTTACGTCTTCAAGTCAATTGAGGTTTTAAATATCATCTTATATTTATCAGGCACCATATACCAGAGATAAAAATTTTCTCTCCACCAGAGCTGGTTCTGAAGAAGGTAATAAAGATATAATTAAGTGATCATTTTCAAAATCATTTTAAAAAAGAGAGAAATATAATCAAGAAGCTTTATTTAATCATAGTTGAAAAACTGAAATTGTTGTACTTTGTTAAATTGATGCAAACAAAATAAGTTGGAGCTATGATGCAGCTTTCAGTTTTTGAAATCATTGATTAAAAACAACTAGTAGCAAATATGAGAGCTGTCCTAAAAGTTTGAACACAAATGCTTTTTTGTTTATTATAAAGACACTACAAAGTGTGCATGATATCATAGATCATGATTAAGTAAATATATAAAATCAGATCAACACACAATTTTTTTAATCGTTATCAGCATAAATGCTTAGTATATATGTAAGCATTAAAGCCCAGTTAGACATTCAGCTAAATTCATATTAAGGTCATAAATAACGTTTTTCATATCTTCATCACTAACAGTGATCTTCCACTTCTTGTCACATCTCCAAAATTGCTAAAAACTCTTTATGCAACTAGTCAATAAATGAACTGGAAATGTTCTGGTTATTTCATGTTGTGTTGGTTCAGTTATTTTTGTCTTCTGTGGCATTTTCACAAGATCAGTCATAATTTTATGATTCACTCTAGTTCATATGGATAACCAAGATTTCTTTTTCAGATTTTTTCAAACATCTTTTCAATTTGTCTTTATTGATATTTCCTTTATCTGTCTAATACCTGATATTTGCAACATCATAAAATGATACCTGTTTTAGTCACATCATATCTAAATTTTAAATTCATTTGACTTGTTTTATGAGAAATATAATCCTTTAAATCTTTGACTAAAATTTTATAATAAAATTTGTAAGATTTCAACCCTGGGTCTTGTGTACCTTCCATTACCCTTTAAGATGGTGATTTTTACTTAAAATTAAGTTCAAACAAGCAAAACAAAACTTCTTTGACTTGGATTTTTATAACTAATATTTTGGTATCCAGTGTTTATATCTAAGGCCACAGAAATGCCATTGTCAACAAAGTTTTTAGGCCAACCTTTGTATAAATGTTACTTGGTACTGAAATATATTTCAGGAGTGTAAGGTAATACTGACTGTGACGAACCCCAGTGTTTACAATAGCAGCATTGCTTTCTTACCAGTGGACCCCAAGGAGGATAACTTCAGTACTGCTAAGGTAGGTCCCTAAATATAGATCATGACAGTAGGCCTAGATGTAATCACTGGAGGTTAGTAATACAACATTTCAATATGCAATAACAAAACACAGGTTCAAATTTTATTTTGTAAGTACATGTACATGTAATTTAAAAGGGGTAATTAAGTGAATTAAAAGAAATTAAGTTGAGTTGATATGTTATTTTACAAGGTAGGAATGAAACATTGTAGGCGCAAATGTAAAAATGACCTAAATGTAAGCTGTGGAATCATTATACATATGTAATTTGTAGGATTCAATTTATCTGGATTTTGTGGGTACCCCTTAGCCTGAATTATAGTTTCAACAAATACTTATTTAAAAGCTTTGTAATTCATATCAAGACATTTGCCAACAAAATCATATTTTTTAAAGAAGTCTACAGAAATTGGCAGTTAGAAATTAAAACTGTTTTACAGCAACAAAAGGAAGCCAAAGTGTATAATTACAAATGGAAGACCTAATTGTAATAATAAGATTTAATGTAGGTTCGAATGTAATTACGAAAGGAAAAGTAGGTCTAGATATAATAAATGAATTTAGGCCAAATATTACAAGAGATAAGAGTTTAGTGTCAATCCTAAACTTAATCATAATGAAAAAAAGGAAGATCTAAACATATTAACATCAAGAAATCCTAATTTTAATCGTAAAAGAAAGCGGAAGTGTTATTATAGAAAAGTAATTTGATCCCTGTGTTAATATGGCATGCATTTAAATTATAGAATACATGAAGTCAGTTGTGTTATAGGTAGAGCTGCCAAAACAAGCCATTGTTGTAGCCCTTAGAGATGATGCAGCCTTGTATGATGATGCAAGTCATGGTCAAGAAGCATTCAAAGATGATTCAAGGTCAGAATGAATTGTCATATTCCTACATGTAGTTTATTTATAGCCATAGTTTAACTGTATGAATGATTTTTAAGTATTTGTGATTTTCATAATGCCTTCAGTTCTTCTGTTTGTATCTTTTTCAGTGTCATAGCCTACAGAAAGTCAAATAAAGTGGGAGTGTTTGTCAAAGTGAAACCTCAGAATCCAGAACAGGACGTCAAGGTATTCATTGAAGTCAACACTCAAGAACTTTTTCTTAAAAGGAGTTATGATTTCAAAAGGGAAAAATCATTTCTTAATTTGAGCAAAAAGACAATTCTGTGAAGTACTATTGATAAGCAGTGATTTAAAACTGCCAAAGAATAGATTTATTAGTATTGCCCTTTTTCTGTCCATGATAATAGCTTGAGATTTATCAAAGAATTAAAACAAATTTGCACTTGATACAGATTTCATTTTGCTCATGGTACTTTCAAAATTATAAAAAACATAGGTGATCAGAGATTACAGAGCTCACCTCAACAAATGTTGTCTTTAAGTAAGACAAAGTTCCACGCTAAACTAATTATCTAATAGTGTGCATCCCTAGATGCAATTTTGGTATGATAGGGGTTGCAATTACTTGGGAATGTACTTATCTAAAAATTTTAAACTAGTCTCTCATCCAGAAAATGTGTAAAAATCTAGCATCTGAAGCAAGTTCGAGAGTGATCATCCCTTGATGCATCATCCATGCAAGTTTAGTTCAGATAGGTCTTATAGTTACTTGGAAATGAGATCTGCTACAAAAAACTTTAACCTGGTCACTCATCCAAAAAAATGTAGGTCAGATGAATGCGGGTGGTTACGTTCCGATTACTTGTTCGACCCGCGTGGTTTCGACACGAATCCATGTTCGACCCAAGTGGTTTCGTTCCCTAGCAATTAATTAACAATTACTTGCTTCGGAACGAAATTAATTAACACTTTCAACAGTTTTACATTTTATTTTTTCGTCTACTTTTTTTTTTTTTTATATCGACCACGTATATTTGTGTTAATTATCGTATGTAATTTTATTTGGAGAAACGTACATTGTTTAGACAGTGCATATGTGATCACGGTACATTTGAAGAAGTATTTGATTAATTTTTATGGAAAACTGTTTAAATATAATTCATTACTAAATCAAATTTATCAACATTCATGCTCCGCGATAGTTGAAAAAAATGTTATGAAACCTTCTCACTGCATGTTGACTACACATACGGAAACAACTACCTATTGACACGCACATCTCTGAAGCCATACAATATACAGCTACCGAATATCCATTTGTTTACCTCACAGTGTATACCCCTGTACTCAGATATTGACATGTAGGGATATATATTAGCAGCTGATTAGAGTAGGTCGAAACCACTTGGGTCGTATCCACGCGGGTCGAACACGGTATCGGAACGTAACCACCCGACACCGGTCAGATCCAGCATCCAAAGCAAGTCCATTAGTGTGCATCCTTAGATGTATCATCCATGCAGGTTTGGTCAACATAGTACTTACATTTACTCGGAAATGAGATCTGCTACAAAAACTTTAACCTGGTCACTCATCCAAAAAATGATGTAGGTCAGATCAAGCATTCAAAGCAAGTCCAGTAGTTTGCATCCTTAGATGTATCATCCGTGCAGGTTTGGTCAATAAAGGGCTTATAGTTACTTGGAAATGTGATCTGCTCCAAAAACTTTAACCTGATCACTCATCCGGAAAATGTAGGTCAGATCCAGCATCCAAAGCAAGTCCAGTAGTGTGCATCCTTAGATGTATCTTCCATGAATGTTTGGTCAACATAGGACTTATAGTTACTTGGAAATGAGACCTGCTCCAAAAACTTTAACCTGGTCACTCATCAGGAAAATGTAGGTCAAATCCAGCATCCAAAGCAAGTCCAGTAGTGTGCATCCTTAGATGTATCATCCATGCAAGTTTGGTCAATATAGGGCTTATAGTTACTTGGAAGTGAGATCTGCTCAAAAAACTTTAACCTGGTCACTCATCAGGAAAATGTAGGCCAGATCCAGCATCTGAAGCAAGTCCATTAGTGTGCATCCTTAGATGTATCATCCATGCAAGTTTGGTCAATAAAGGGCTTATAGTTACTTGGAAGTGAGATCTGCTCAAAAAACTTTAACCTGGTCACTCACCCAGAAAATGTAGGCCAGATCCAGCATCTGAAGCAAGTCCATTAGTGTGCATCCTTAGATGTATCATCCATGCAAGTTTGGTCAATAAAGGGCTTATAGTTACTTGGAAATGAGATCTGCTCCAAAAACTTTAACCTGCTCAAAAAACATTAACCTGGTCATTCTTTAGCAGAATTTGCAGCATCTGAAACCTTAAATTGTACAATGAAACACACTAGAAGCATCCTTCATGGAGCTCTGATTAATATAGGGCATAGAAGTAGTTGAAAATAAATCGGCTCCAAAAACTTTAAGCTGGGATGCTGACACCAACGCTGAGGGTATTACATAAGCTCTCCCAACTTCATAGAGTTGAACTAAAAAGGCACTCCAGTTTGGAATTTTATGTTTGAATTGAACCCTTTTTACTACAGTATTTTATAGACTAGTTACTTAAGAAATAATTCCCGCGTTGGAGGTATTGTTGGAAAATATACCCCAATAGTCGAGAGATTTTGTTGGCAATTAAAAACCGAGGCTGAAGGTGTCCTCTATTCTGATTTATCTGTGTTTTGGGTGTCTATATACTAATTTATCTGTGTTTTAAGTGTCCTCTATACTGATTTATCTGTGTTTTGGGTGTCCTCTTTACTGATTTATCTGTGTTTTAAGTGTCCTCTATACTGATTTATATGTGTTTTAAGTGTCCTGTATACTGATTTATCTGTGTTAAAGTGTCCTGTATACTGATTTATCTGTGTTTTGGGTGTCCTGTATACTGATTTATCTGTGTTTTTAGGTGTCCTGTATACTGATTTATCTGTGTTTTGGGTGTCCTCTATACTGATTTATCTGTGTTTTAGGTGTTCTCTATACTGATTTATCTGTGTTTTAAGTATCCTCAATACTGATTTATCTGTGTTTTGGGTGTCCTCTTTACTGATTTATCTCATATGTGTGGTGGATACTACCCATAAGATAAACCTGTGCTTTATCCATGGTGTGCTTTATCAATAGCACTTCCAGTTTTGACACAACCCCTAGCTTCAAGATGTAAAATTGAAACTTCTATTTGTGAAAGTTCTTGCATTATCAAATAGATGCTAATTAGATATAAGAGGCCCAGGGGCCACATTGCTCACCTGAGCACTGTGGCTGCGAAAAAAGCAAAAATCAGTTTAGTATTGCAATGCTTAAATGCATAAGTGGTCCCGATCTACCCCTAAAAGGGAGGAGGCTGGGGGGTATGATTTCAACAAAATTGAATCTACACTAACTAAGGATGCTTACACATTTTTTTTGACTAACTGTGATTTTTCCCTACAAGTTTAAACTTTCATTGTGGCCCTACCTACCCCGGGGGTCATGATTTGAACAAACTTGAATCAACACTATCTCAGGATGCTTCCATATAAATATGACCGATCAAGACTTTGCTGTTCTTGAGAAGAAGATATTTAAAGATTTTCCCTAAATATTCCTATGTAAAACTTTGAATTCGCACTGTGGCCCCACCCTACCCCCAGGGGTCATGATTTGAACAAAATTGAATCAACACTACATGAGGATGCTTCCATAAAAATATGACCAATATTGGCTTTGTTGTTCTTGAGAAGAAGATCTTTAAAGATTTTCCCCATGTATTCCTATGTAAAACTTTGATCGCCCTCTGTGGCCCCGCCCTACCCCCGGGTGTCATGATTTGAACAAACTTGAATCAACACTATCTGAGGATGCTTCCATGTAAATATGACCAATCAAGACTTTGCTGTTCTTGAGAAGAAGATATTTAAAGATTTTCTCTATGTATTCCTATGTAAAACTTTGATCGCCCACTGTGGCCCAACCCTACCCGGGGGGTCATGATTTGAACAAACTTGAATCAACACTACCTGAGGATGCTTCCACATAAATATGACCAATCATGGCTTAGTTGTTCTTGAGAAGAAGGTTTTTAAATATTTTCCCATGTATTCCTATGTAAAACTTTGATCGCCCTCTGTGGCCCCACCCTACCTCGGGGGATATGATTTGAACAAACTTGAATCAACACTATCTGAGGATGCTTCCACATAAATATGACCAATCAAGACTTTGTTGTTCTTGAGAAGAAGATTTTTAAAGATTTTCTCTATGTATTCCTATGTAAAACTTTGATCGCCCAATGTGGCCCCACCCTACCCCCGGGGGTCATGATTTGAACAAAATTGAATCAACACTATCTGAGGATGCTTCCATATAAATATGACCAATCAAGACTTTGCTGTTCTTGTGAAGAAGATTTTTAAAGATTTTCCCTATGTATTCCTATTTAAAACTTTGATTGCCCACTGTGGCCCCACCCTACCCCTGGGGGTTATGATTTGAACAAACTTGAATCTACACTACCTGAGGATGCTTCCACATAAGTTTCAAACTTTCTAACACAGTGGTTCTTGAGAAGAAGATTTTTGAAAGATGCCATCAATTTTTCATGAATTCGCAATTATCTCCCCTTGGACGAAGGCGTGGCCCTTCATTTGAACAAACATGAATCCCCTTCATCCAAGGATACTCTGTGCCAAGTTTGGTTGAAATTGGCCCAGTGGTTCTGGAGAAGAAGATGATATTGTGAAAAGTTTACGACGACGACAACGCCAACAACAACAACGACAGACAACGGACAAATTTTGATCAGAAAAGCTCACTTGAGCCTTTGGCTCAGGTGAGCTAAAAATGTTGTTATAAACAAGAAAGACTCATTTTACCTCAATGAAATATCTTTTTTTTACTGGCTACTGCGATAACGGATGTTACCCCCTCCCCCCTTCCCTTATGATCGATGTCGTAGGAAACTTTACACTGAGCAGTGAAGTTGTTAGTGCAAGATTCATTTGACCATGCAGGAAAGTCTAGTCACTTTCAACTATACTTTCTTACATTATACTAACTATATAACTTACCATGGATCTACAAGTAGCCTAGGGCTGTCATTGTACACAGAATTTTTTCAGAGTAATTTTCATGATTCCTCGGTCCTTACAACACGGTACAACTTCCAATCAAAAGTTTGTATTAAAATGAATCTCCATCAAATTGCCACATATGTTTTAAAAGACGCAGCAGATATCATTCCAAGATTTCATATTTTATATCTACAGATAACATTCTTTCGGCATGTCAACATCAACAGTGCGACGTCCTCACATGTCATCGATTTGGGTAGAAATCAATCAACAGGGGTTATCTCAAAGTTTTTTTTAAAAAAGGAAAATCATATGAGATAAATAGATCATCTATAATTGTGTGATTTGATATTTGCTTTATCCAACGAGTTAAGATGGTGTATATTCGCGAGGCTTGCCGAGCAAATATACACCAATTTCAACGAGTTGGATAAAGCAAATATCAAAACACAAATAATATAGATATCCTCTATTTATCTGTGTTTTGGGTATCCTCTATACTGATTTTTCTGTGTTTTAGGTGTCCTCTTTACTGATTTATCAGTGTTTTGAGTGTCTTCTATACTGACTTATCTGTGTTTTGATGTGCTTTGTACTAATTTATCTGTGTTTAAGGTGTCCTCTTTACTGATTTATCTGTGTTTTAAGTGTCCTCTATACTGATTTATCTGTGTTTTGATGTCCTCTATACTGATTTATCTGTGTTTTAGGTGTCCTGTATACTGATTTATCTGTGTTGTAGGTGTCCTCTATACTGATTTATCTGTGTTGTAGGTGTCCTCTATACTGATTTATCTGTGGTTTGATGTCCTCTATTCTGATTTATCTGTGTTTTTAGGTGTCCTCTATATTGATTTATCTGCATTTTGATGTCCTTTGTACTAATTTATCTGTCTTTTAGGTGTCCTCTATACTGATTTATCTGTGTTTTAAGTGTCCTCTTTACTGACTTATTTGTGTTTTGATGTCCTTTGTACTAATTTATCTGTGTTTTAGGTGTCCTCTATACTGATTTATCAGTGTTTTAGGTGTCCTCTATACTGACTTATCTGTGTTTTGATGTCCTTTGTACTAATTTATCTGTGTTTTAGGTGTTCTCTATACTGACTTATCTGTGTTTTGATGTCCTTTGTACTAATTTATCTGTGTTTTAGGTGTCCTCTATGCTGATTTATCTGTGTTTTGATGTCCTTTGTACTAATTTATCTGTGTTTTAGGTGTCCTTCGTACTGAAACATGAATACAGGAACACTGCTATAGCACTCCCTAGTGAAAACCAGGAGCCTCAGATTGTCTCCCTTCAGCATCAAGTCTTCATCAACTTGGGACCTGTCAAAAAGAAGTGATGGCCAGGGATCCTAGAGATATGTTTCCCAACAATTTATATAACATAGAGAGAAAAAAATACATCATGTGCAATATGTTATGAACCTTGAGATCATTGATTAATTTTATATTTATTCTTGGTTGTAAGGTCTGTATGTGTATTTAATATCCATCTACTCTATGTAATCATTGGCTACCATATAAAGTTTTCAATTTGATATAGTGGCTTTTGCTGCAATCCAAAGTATTAGTTTTGTTAAAGATACCTATAAATAATAAAGCAGTGTAGCTAAGGTCTATGATTAAGTAACATCCCACTTTTATGGGATGAAAAAAAAATCTGAGATCCACACCTTTACTTTAATGTCAGACGATACGTTCCTCAAATATCTGTTTTGTATATCTTCGTTATGTGTAGAAAATATTCAAAATTTTGATTATCTTCTGATTTCTAACTGGTTTCTAATTGTTTTTGAAAAATTGAAACACTAAAAATATGTGTTATTGGCTAATTAAGTTTTTTTCCAAAAGGATTTTATAGGAAACATCATCCTCTGGTATCTTGCACAAATGCCTGGTAAGGTACCTCAATTTTTTGCGTGTAAATATGTTAAAGTAGCAATACTTCAAAGACAAAATCTTAGAAAAAAATTACAATGTGTATATATTATTGAGGAACGTATCGTCTGTCCTTAAATAATTTTCTTTTATCAAGCAGTCATTTTATGACTGGAGAGTACTAGTATTGAATTACTGAAGAATCAAACAAGTTTAAAATTTCATGTCACTGCTAAAAATTGTTTTTTGTATGCATTATTGGACACAACAATGGTCTGTTCCAGATGGCTTAATGTTGGTGTAGGTTACAGTGCTTAATAATAAAATTATTAAAAATGTTGCATAAAATGAGTCTGTTATTGTTATGAGAAAACTGTGCATGCTGCCTTAAGTATACTTAAAATTACACTGCACCTGTGTGGTATGTTATGTACTTATTACATGTATATACCTATAAGTTTTCACAAAATCATTTTTTTCAAAGGGTTATGTACAGCAGTAGCCAAAAATTCGTGAAAAATCTCGCTTATAAATAGTCAATAACTTTTTCACGAAAATTGTGTGTCGCGATTTTTTTTTTTTTTTTTTTTTTTTTTTTTTTTTTTTTTTTTGATCTACAGCACTTAACAGATGCTTATCCAACTAGATATGTTTGACTTTAACTTTAACAAGGAATATGCAGGGACGTGCTTCATTGCTGTTTTTCCGTTTCATTTGCAGGTGAATTAGTATTAATAATCACATTCAATTATTTACTATCAACAAAGTGTTGTTAGTAAAAATTCTATTGATATTTTGTTCCTAATAAGTATTTTGCAGAGTACGTTGAAATGTTGTGATATTTGATTATTTAGTAACATTTTTACTCATAACCACAAATATTGATTTACATTTGCAAATGTTTTCCCTTATATAACAGTATTTGAGAAAGGCGAATTTAATTAACAGGTTAATCACCTGACCATAAATTTATTCGTTGGTCATAAATTTCAATGTAATGTCATAAGTCGTCGACGTGTTCAACATACATGTATTTTATTTATTTGAAAAAAAAATCATTTTATGGTTTTAAAATTAAAGTACCCAAATATTTGTTAAAAATCACTCACAAATTTAATAAAGTATCATTTTAAAACTTTTATCGGGATGCAAATACGGGTTGGTACGTGATCATATCTCATAACCATCCCGTGTTTACATCCCGATAAAAGTTTTAAAATTATACCTTATTTTTTGATAAAAATACATGGCATATGTTAAGTACATGCTCATATCGCAAAATGGAAAACTTAAATACATAGTAGGAAATGGAGAAAAAAAAAGTTCAACAATTGCAAAATTGATAAGAATTATTTGAAAATTATTTGACTAAGTAAAATGTGACTTGAACAAAATACAGAACTTTTGTACTTCCTGAAAAATCGCATTGTTTACTTCATATATTTTTTTCTCCTTTTAGTTCACAAATAGAAATATAATACTGCAGTTTGTGCGCAAGATTAGCCTATCCCAAATGCTGTACCAATCAAAAATTTTCTTGACGTATATAATAACATATTTTAGTGCGTTTTACTTAAAAGCAAAATACAGGGGATTCTTTACATTTTATCTTAACACTTTACTACTTGGTTCACACACCCTTAAACTGAGTATAAACGTTCTGTGACAAGGAAGTATTATAGTAAATATCTTATACTTCAGTGTACGTGTTCAACTGACCTCTGCTGATACCCGGAAGTTCAAAACGTACTTATATTAATACACAGTAGGAAAAACTTCACTGCTGTTTTGGTTTAGAAAATAAGGATAAATTGTGAAAACTTGGAATGTAAGGTCAGTAAGCAGTTATACTGTGGATTTTGAATGTAAATTTTACCTGTCATATTGTAACATTTCCCAATGATTGTCACCCGACCAGTCGTAATGTACAATAAAAACAAAACACAAAGGCATCTAGGCCGTAGGAACGGGGGATGCATGGGGGTGCCTCCCCCCCTCCCCCCAATAATTTTGCCGATATATAGCTTACTATAGAAAAATAACTACAATATACTTGTGCTCCCTCAATAAAATAGTATGATGACTTTTTGGGGGGCTTGTCAAGGAATTTTTGGTAGTTGATAGTGCCCCCACCCCAACTGAAAATGTATGGCTGTGCCCCCCCCCCCCCCACCACCACCACCATCACCAACTGAAATCGCTTCCTACGGGCCTGGGCATGCAGCATTATTTATTCTGTACATTCCTCTGCAAGATTTCTTTGCAGAAAATTACAAAATACATTTTGTATTTTATTGTCCGTCTGATTTACTGTGCTACACCTCTTTGAAATTTGACATGTTAAAAGAATATTTGTCATGTTCGAAAGCCTATAAGAATCAAACTAAGATTGTTAAATATTGAAAATATGATACACCTTAAAAAATCTTTTTTCCTGGCCATCAAGCTGCAAAATATTTTAATTACATTGTGTTTAATAAGCAATTAGCTGACCCTCTACCAAATTTGTGAAATTCATGCCCATGGATCCATGGTTCAGGCCCCAAGGCGGGGCAAAATTATGTATTTAACAATACACCTCTAAAAATCGAGTTCTTTTCTCATTTATTCTAGCAAGTAAACTGTTTATATGATTTTAATGAATGTTAAACTGTCTAGCAAAATCGCGAAATTCACAGCCCCTGGGTTCATACCCTAGGTTGGGGTCACGCTGGTCAAATGTTCATATTTAATTTCAAAAATCTTATTTAAGCCTGGGTATTTAACACTGATACCTACGTGTGGCAGCTCAAGGCCAATGGTAAAGTTTTTCAAATGTATGTCAAACTTCAAAGTCGAGGTCAAGAGTTCAAAAATGTTGGTACCCCAGGAAGGATCTTAGGTCTGTTCAACAGAGCGTACGTTCGCGAGCGCTCGCCAAAATTCCTTATACCTCCAATAGAAATGTTCGCAAGCTCTCGCGCTGTTGAACAGGCCTCAGGGGTCCAACGGCAATGTGTTGACTCAGGACCCCTGGCTTGCGAGGATGGAACCAGTCTGACTAAAGCCAGCCCCTACTTCGTAGGAACGAAGTGAAATAGTAGGGGCTGGCTTTAGTCAGACTGGGATGGAACGCGGTTAGTGCGAAAGCTTTATATTTCACTTATGTATTTCCTGTGACAAGACTGTTCATTTGATACCAATGTTTTTGACCTCATGACCTTGGCCCTGAAGTATGACCTACTTTTGAAAAACTTTAATTTTTGCTATATTTTCTGAATGGTTGGTGCTAGGGCTTTCATATTTTACGAGTGTATTCATTGTGACAAGACAAGTGGCATATTTCATTCAATATTCTTGTGCTTGCTTCTCTCATTGAGAAGTAGCTGCAATAATGTAGCCCTCTCCGATTTTTTTTTATCTGATATTTTCTGGAGAGACTCTGACTCAGGACCCCTGGTTAAAGTTTTTACAAGTTAAGGTCAAATTCAAAGGTTAAGATCAGGAGGTCAAAAATGTTGGTACCCAAAAGAAGATCTTGTCACAAGAAATATGCATGTGATATATGAAAGCCATAGCACCAACCATTCAAAAGTTATGGCCAAGGTTAAAGTTTATCAAAAGTAGGTCAAATTTCAAAGTCAAATGTAAAAAAAACGTTGGTGTCCGAAGAAAAATCGTGATAATGAGATAAAAAGTCTTAATAAAACTTAAGAGAGTCGTCTTAGAGGGGACAAAGAGAGAAAAAATAATGAGTATGTCGTAAGAAAGTCTTGATATAATCAGGACAAATGCTACAAAAAAGGGAGATCATATTGATTGATATCTATTTTTTGGCTTATTTTTTGTTGTTGTAAATGATGCATATATCAAGTTCTAACCCCCCCCCCCCAGTTTCGCATTAGGTTTTTTCAGGTTAGGACCACTAAGTTGACAAGTTTTTGAGGGTGTGTGGAACACCCCCACCCCACCATCCCCTGGAGAAAACCCTTGGTCCGCGCATAAATATATACATGTATATATATAATATGTGTGTGTGTGTGTGTGTGAGGGTGTGTGTGTGTGTGTGTGAGGGTGTGTGTGTGTGTGTGATCCTTCCCAGATCCCTTAATTTTCATCTATATTGTTATTGATCCACTCTGTACTGGAGTCTTTTGTTTAAGACAACATTTTTGTCCATTATACTCCCTAAATAAAGAAAAATTTGAAAGTAAAACCATGATACCCATTCCAAAAAGTGTGCATATCAAATGGGTAAATTTAATTAATATACAAGAGGCCCATGGGCCACATCGCTCATCTGAGCACAATGGCTAGGAAAAAGCACAGATCAGTTCAGTATTGAAAAGTTTAAATTGGGGGGGGGGGGGTTAAATTTTCAACTACCTGAGAAATGGTTTTGCTGTTCTTGACAAGGAGATTTTTTCCTATATATTCCCTTGTTAAAAATTTGATCCCCATTGTGCCCCCTACACCCCCCTTGAGGGGGGTGGGGGTGGGTGGGTGGGTGGGATGGTCATCATTTGAACAAAATTGAATCTACACTACCTGAGGATGCTTTCATATCAATTTTACTAAACATGGCTTTTCTGTTCTTGAAAAGATTTTTTTTTATACATTCCTATGTAAAATTTGATCCCCCATTGTGGCCCCACCCTACCCCTGGGGGTTATGATTTGAACAAACTTTAATCTACACTACCTGAAGATGCTTCCATATCAATATGACAAAACATGGCTTTATTGTTCTTGAGAAGAAGATTTTAAATTTTTCCCCCTATATATTCCTATGTAAAACTATTGATTCCCCATTCTGCCCCCACCCTATCCCTGGGGTTCATGATTTGAACAAATTTGAATCTACACTACCTGAGAATGCTTCCATAGCAATAAGACTATTCATGACTTTGCTATTCTGGAGAAGAAGATTTTTCAAGATTTCCCCCTATATATTCCTATGTACAACTATGATCCCCCAATTGTGGCCCCACCCTACCCCCAGGGGTCATCATTTGAACAAACTTGAATCTACATTATATGAGGATGCTTCCATATTAATGTGACAAAACATGGCTTTGCTGTTCTTGAGAAGAAGATTTTTTCAGTTTTTTCCTATATATTCCTATGTAAAACTTTGATCCCCCATTGTGACCCCATCCTATCCCCGGGGGTAATCATTTGAACAAACTTGAATCTACACTACCTGAGGATGCTTCCATATCAATATGACCAATCATGGCTTAATTTGCTGTTCTTGAGAAAAAGATTTTTAAAGATTTTTTTCCTATATATTCCTATGTAAAACTTTGACCGTCCATTTTGGCCCCATCCTACCCCCGGGGGTCATGATTT
Source organism: Saccostrea echinata (assembly GCF_033153115.1). Classification (NCBI taxonomy): domain Eukaryota; kingdom Metazoa; phylum Mollusca; class Bivalvia; order Ostreida; family Ostreidae; genus Saccostrea; species Saccostrea echinata. The sequence goes on along the minus strand of NW_026889802.1, from coordinate 329,115 downwards.
TAACAAACTTCAATCTACACTACCCGAGGATGATTCCACATGAGTTTCATATCTTTTCTGACCAAGTGGTTCTTGAGAAGAAAACTTTTGCTAGATGCTAATAATTTTTCATTAATTTGTAATTATCTCTCCTTGGAAGAGGGCATGGTACTTCACTTGAACAAACTTGAATCCCCTTAACCCAAGGATACTTTGTGGCAAGTTTGGTTGAAATTGGCCCAGTGGTTCTGGAGAAGAAGTCGAAAATGTGAAAAGTTTATAGACAGACAGACGGACGCCGGTCAAAATGTGATCAGAAAAGCTCACTTGAGCCTTCGGCTCAGGTGAGCTAATAATTATAATACATGAAGTATATATATAAAAGATTAAAAATATTAATTTACTTAAAACAGGGGCTTAAAGATAAGACAGCTTTGGTCGTACTTAAATATTCAACACATGAATTCACTAAAATTTTACATTCTCCTTAAAATGCTTTTCGTGACTATTTAATCTTGTGTAAATTATAATTCGATGCAAACCTATGTAATTATACGTGAAAATTATAATTATATATCCATTGTCCTAATTGTGAAACTGTACATTAGTAAACTCTGGGTTGTTCCCATTCATTAATAAATGTGTAATGAATAACTAATACAATAGACTTTGTTATAATATAGTGATTTTATTGATGACATCATAAATCAAACTTGTTTCTTGTTCTATATTTGGACTTTATAAGGGGATTTCCCTACTATTCCGCAATTTTACTGTCTTATTGTTTTTGGTCTTACTGTCCATGTTTTATCGTCTAAAATAGAAAGGTAACCATTTTCTTTATTTTTAAAGATAATTTTTTCGTAGTTCGACCTGTTATATTGCCCTTGATGAATGTAAGATATTAAAAACAATTTTCGTTTTTGCACATTCTTATTACGTAGCTCAAGGAAATATATCGTTTGTCCAATAAAAATTTGAAAGGAAAACCGTAAGAGTACAGCCTGTTTATACATTCCTCATTGGAATTAATACAATGTAAGTAACGAAGTTTTCATTTTTTAATATATTAATCTCTCTAACAAAAGAGAAAAGTTTACCAAAACGTATGCTTCAACTTTCATTTTAAAGAAAAGGCCTTGATGTCTAAGTATAGGCCTAGTAGGCCCATTCATGTATTTTCATTTTCACGTTGCTATAGGCCTTTTTTTAGTCGTAATGGTATGCCACATATAACAGATAATTTTTTTAGGTATATTTATAGACCATTATGAAATGATTCTTTCTGTTTAGCGATTATTTTCCTTCCGAATTTTATAGACCAATACAGATCAATGATTTAATCTTGGCATGACAAATGGGTTTCAGTACACCCAGGAAATTACGGGAGTTCTATGAATTCTGACCTATAAATACTACAGGTTTTAGTTTGGGGGAAAAGCTATACTTATTTATTCAGCCTTTTTATTGATAATTTAATTAGAGTACTGAAGTTTTCCCAAAAACCATTGCAGCTGAGGAGATGTGTCTATAAAATTTGACAAAGTTGGCCTACTTGTCATACACAGCAAATCTAAATGAGAGATCTTAGTATTGTATAAAAAAAATCTGTGATGTGTAAAAGGTAACAGATCACTCTCATGTACACGCACTGTAATCATGATAAAAAGGCAACACTTTACTTATTTCAATTATTGTCTTATAGCTATAAAAGAAATCAGACACATCATTTTTGCCATATTAAAGTTTATTTTCCTATGATAGAATTATTTTATTTATTATTATTTAATTAGGAAACAGGTGACCTACTAATCACAATAATTGTGTATCTGTATCATGTAAAAACTTTGTGGTGATTCTAAAGTTATTATGTGTATAAATTATTTAAACCACTTCCTTTTCAATAAACATAATACTCTTATGTAATTTTTTTCCCTACAGAATGACAATGAAGCATTAGACACAATGCTTATACCAGGGATATCAACCGTCAAGAATGAACCATCATGCATCCCAAACCTCCTTACACCTCCCTAGTAATGCTAGTGATATCCAGCAATTACAAGAGGAAAACGAACTACTGCACGGAAAAATTAGAGGATACTTAACTTTAGGTGGAATTTCACTTTTCATAATTTATATGTGATCTGTCTAAAGATCATAGTTCAACATACATGGGTTTCAGAGAGTGTCTTTCATTTATGAAATAATAGTACAAATGTATATTAATGTTTAATAAATTTGTATAACATTGTTTAAAAAGTTCATATACTTAAGTAATTGTTTTTGTTGTTTATAATTGATAACATAGATTTGTTATATTACAGGAAATTTACTACTTGAGAAAAAAGAAGAGTGTCAAGCATTGCAGGAGGAAAACAAAGCTCTCCGAGAAGCATTAGAGTTGATACAGAAAAACAACCAATCACAGCCTGACGTAATGGATCATGAAATAGAGGTTACATTTAACGTTAGTGCACTCAGTTTAATGAGCAATAATTGCTTCCTTGTCAAATTTAATTTCAATTTACTTAGTCCACTTATCACTTTGTGAATTTATTGTTTGTAGAGTTTAATAACCTGTCAATTAAAACTACAAGGAACTAGTTGTTATAATTTGTCCAGCAACATCTAATAGAATGTCCAATAAGACAAATGACCCTAACTCTTGAGTTAGCCTAGTGCATGTATTGTAAATTGTTTTTTCAGAAGGTTAAAATTGAAGGTCCACCATCGTTAAATACTGAAAATCAACAGAAGCACACCACTGAACATTTTCCGAGCTACATCCATAACACAGCTTCAATGTCCAACTCTTCTCCCCCCAAAGATGACACCACACAGGCCAAGCCTTTTCTGGATGACAAGATGCCAACACAAGAGTCCCTAGAATTTGAAAACCACAATGCAAAGAATCGGAGCTCTCATACCTCAGAATCAGCCTCCAGTTTTGAGAGAATAGACCCTACCCCCTCTGGATCTCTTATGGAACAGATGATGAGGCAAACTAACTCTTCTCCAAACTTAAACCGGCAGCTCTCGACAAAGGTCAACTACACCAGTTCTAGTGGTAGCCTCAATCTGATGGAGTTTCCGTCAATGTCAGAGTCTCAACAGGTCATTAGCAGCCCCCAGGAAGAACTCTTTGATCCAGTTGATGCCCAAAATAATGTAAGCACTCTAAGATTATATAACATATAAAAGATTTCTTAGCATATATAGCACACAGGATTTGAGATACAAATCCTCAAATCCTTTTATTCAAGATTTGCAAATTTGGATTAATTCTATGTGTGGCTAAGTATTTCTTTTTCAATTGTTTAATTTACATATGCATGAATATGCTGCATCAATATTTACACAGTACTATTATTAAAAAAAGATCAAAAAGATATATGTATTTATTTATACTGCCTAGTACAGTCCTTTTAGGTGCTCGCATGTAAATCAGATTTAATGAAAAATACATGTACTAGATTCATAAATACTGTACATAAATCTTAAAAACTGTATGTGTGATAATCATATATCATATAGTAATATATTCACTTGTTCACTATCACTCAAATATGCTGATTACAGTATAGTAATCTATGTTGATTGCAGCCAAGTGGAGATAACAAAGAGGAGGAAACAGTTCTGAGCATAAAGGTTAGCCAGGTGGCAGGTACCATGGATCTAACGACGGACGGCCCTGCCGAGAAAATGAGGAAGTTCCTGGAGGAGCTCGTCCCAGAAATTGAAAAACAGGAAGAAGAGACCAAAAAATTCAAGGTCAGTGGACAAAGTTCGCTTTCTGTTGGTGTGTTTAAAAATGGTGAAAAATGGCTGTTTTGCAAAGTACCTGTGAACATGTACTTGTTCGTGTGTTTTTGAAAAAGTGAAAAATTTTAAATTGGTTTTGAATTTTAGTTGCCACTATTGTAAAGAAGAATTTATTGGTTTATGTGATGATCAGAAGCAAATAGATTAAAAAGATATCGATTTTTTTTTCCAGACATGCAATTTAGCACTTAAAGAAGAAATAGAACAAGAAAAGTAAGGAAACTTATTGCTGCCTAGTGAATGACCCAAATAAAAATAAATAAAAATCTTTAAATACGTAAGATTCACTTGTCTTTTTTGTCCTTGATTTTGTTGCTGCATTGTTAGTTCCTCTCTGAATTTAAGGTTGGAGAACCGTCGTCTGCTACAGAGGATCCAACAACTGGAACATCAAGTCAACAACCTGAGCCCCGCTTCATCCATGTCCTCACAGACACAGGTCTTAGACTGGGAACAACACAGGAGAAAAGACGCACAGGTAGAGGGAAAAAGTAGACTTGTATCATGTATAAAAAGTCAATTACTGGGGCATGTTATGATAGTTATAGTGTAATAAATAATCATAAATAAATGTAGTCGTAATGTAATGTAACACTGTATGCAGGCAAATTTTCAACCCTTTTAAGCTTTGACCTTTTTGCCTTTGTCACAATTGGGTGGATTTAAAATTCAAAGAAAACAGTCATATCCTGAACACAACTGTGTCAGGGCAAATTTTAAAATGGTGCAAAATTGCAAGTGTGAAATAACATGGGGCAAAAAAGAAACCTGTATATAGAGGATATTCAATGTTTTGTAGATGAATATGGAATTTATTTCACGAGTGGGACAGGATTTTTTGATATTTTCACTCGTGCTACGCACTCGTGAAAATATCAAAAAATCCTGTCTCATGAGTGAAATAAATTCCATATTCATCTACAAAACATTGAATTTTCTGTTTATTACATTTTCTTTGATTTTTCCTTTGCCTCTGTCTTCTCTTAAACAGTGTCATAGGCTTGACGTCGTAGTTGAGCGGTTGAGACGTCATAGTTGTGAGATTGAAAACATTACATAACATGGATTTTAGCAACATATTTGGGAAGATATTTACAGTTTTAGCTCTATCAAGATTGTTAGTTACTATCTCTGTCTTATGACAGGCCAGAAATTATTTTTTTACTTACTTTGATATCCTTTCACACTGTGAGAGAATATCATTTTGGTATCCTTTCGCACTGTGAGAGAATATCACTTTCATTCAATAAATAAATCACAGTATTTTACTGTTGAAAATGTAATAAAGAATACTAGTATACAGTGATTTAGTTGTAGTTTAAGTAATTGTTGGCTTACATAATATATTTTACTTTACTTTCTTTTTTAGAAAACAGAGAATGGTAGAGTTAGTAGCAGAGAACAGGAAACCATAGACAAAGTAATTATTTGTATCCATGGCAACTCTAAAGAATAGTTGTAGTGTTTTTCAAACAGGCTATCTGTTATGGGAATGTGTTTCAATTAGTTACAGAAGGAGACCCAGAAATGGCGGGATTATTTTGGTCAGTGGACGCGGGACAAGGAGAAGTTAAAAGCAGAGAATGATAAACTGCGGACAGAAATCACAAACTTCAAAGCTCAGGACGAGAAACGCCAGGAGGAATTTGACAAGATCCTTCTGAATGCCAAGGAAAGAACTAATGAGGCAGAGGTATCAGTGATATTCTTAAGCCTCATTATGAGGACAATTGAGAAGTAATGATCATTTGATAATAAATGTTCTAAATCACCAGCAGTAAGTTTTCTTATTATGTCAGAGTTATTCCCCTTGGCCCCCATGTTGAAGTTAAAATGGGGAACTTTCTTCTCTGATTAAAAAATTTAAATGTGTGGGAGGAATGTAAAAAAAAAAAATCTTTACAGTGTAAAAATTATAAATTGTAGGAGGCTTTAAAAACATATACGTGTAATCTTCAGAAAATAATTTTTTACACCTCAATGGCAAGTTTAAATTGGTAAAATAATGAAGGAATCTGAGCATGTTGGTGTCTATTATCATTATATGGCAACCAACAGGAAATAACTCTTGTTAATTTTACTTCAATCAAAAACTTTTTATAATTCAGTGTTGCTATAATTTTTGTGATCTTATTCAGACAAGACGGGAAGATTTACAACAAAGACTGGACAGACAAACTCTGAAGGTTGAGGCATTAGAGGCAGAGGCTTATCAGAGGTCAGAGGTCGTTAACGGACTCAAAAGGGAGAAAAGTGCTCTGGAGGCTGAGGTGAATGTCCTTAAGGTAAGGGTCAAAGGTTAAAGTGCAGAGGGTATTGCCACAGGTGATGAATCTAAAGTTTTCAGATGTTAGAATGATATTTGATGCTTGTATTTATAGCTTTGATTCTACTGCCTTGCTTTTCTCGTTTTACCTTATGGTATTTAGGGAACAGGGAGTGGGGTTAGAGTCGTTGGACTTACAGAAAGCCGCAGCAGTGAGGAACTGAAACTAGAAAATGCAGTTCTGAGAGAACAGGTATGTTTATAAAATGCATTTCAGTTAAAAAAATGTATGATGTATAGATTTCATCAGGAATTTGAAGATAGAAACAGATTATATCTTGTCCACAAATCTGTTCTAATTTTTTGTATTTTTTTGGCTATTAAAGCTGACAGTATTTAAGGAAGACTTTGATAGGGAGAGAAGTGACAGAGCCCATGCCCAGTCTGTCAAGGACGACCTTAGAAAACAGCTGGAGGCAGAGCAGCGGAAGGTCAAGACTCTACAAGATCAGCTGAGGGGGTTTGAGAGACAGGTGTGTGTTTGATTTAATTTACCAGGGACTCCAAGAACTTATTCTCGGTAGATTGGAATTTTTTTTTACAATTGTTTTATGTGAAGACTTAAGAAAGATGTCTTTCCCGCAGCTTCGCAGTGCAGAGAAAAATGTGAAGCAAACAATGACAGAAAATGTACAGTTACATTCTGAAAATCAAAAACTGAAAAAAGAGGTATACTTTAAACATTAAATTTGATCAATAGAAAGTGTTTTTTAATAGTTCATCTCTTTGAATGAATGATTGTTATGAAATTTTTCAATATTAGCTTCAGCGTGAAAAGGATCGAAATGCCCAACAGCAGTACTACCAAATGATGAATCGCCCTGCGGTGCCAGAGTACCTCACCCCCTACAGGAGTCAGCCTGAGTCTGACCCACTGGCACAACCTGTACCCCCATACATGTTTCAAACAGCACGACCCCAAGGTAAGAACTCATTTCCTAAATGAATGGAGGTTTTATCTAAATTTTTGGGGGACCTATATTTGAGAGATTTTCTGAACAAATCTGATAAAAAATGCACAGTTGTACATGTAGATGATAAATTGATAGCAGAATGAAAAATACTGGGTGTCTCTGGTAAGGTATAATGGATCTGTGATTTTGAGAATTTATTTTTGACCAGGCATACCTGTTAATTGAATCAAACAAAAGTTGCCAAGTGAACTGTGTATAATCTGATGTTGTATCTGGTTGTAGACACTTCAGCTGAGTATTTTCGACCCCAGTTGACCAATAAGGCTCAGCTGTGTCCTGAACAGCTGCCTGGGGCCTGGGGATGTCCTAACTGTACCTACACAAACCACCCCTCCCGGACTGTGTGTGAAATCTGTGGATGTGTGTTCACAAGAGGTAATAATTAATAATAACTTTCTGATGTACAATGAAGTCACCATCCAACTGTGGCTTCTTTTTTTACTAATCTGTCGTACACATTGCCAAAATTAATAAATCTTGATAAAGATTCAACATTGATTTTTATGTTGCCTACCTATCAAACACATAATGGACAGGTATTTGTAGCATCTGGTGATCTGTCTGATTTGTGGAAGTGTGCAATATTATTGACACATGTACATGTATATTGGTCTATTGCAGTATGAGTGTTCACAACAATACATCAAAATATGATAAGAACAGTTTATTGATGTTTGCTTTAAAAAAAAAATCTGTGTTCATAGTACAATTAAGTCACCATAAAGATTTCAGAATTATTTAAAAATGATTAAACATCATACTACAGGTACATCTATTATGGGAGCTCGGTGTGTTCAATGAATTTATCACCTAGCAACATCCAACTCAAATTGTTACAACAGATTATTATTAGGAAATTCCTGCAACTACTCAATTTTGTGAAAGACAACTTTTAGTGGAGTAAAAGTTCACATCCAAGGTTACAGCAGAGCTAGGGTTCAGTTCCCTAAATACTCCAGTTATAATGGTCCTACAAAACTCCACTAAAATTTGTACAAATCTGCCATCTTTATGAATTTTTCTTTTTTCAGAACAGCTTCAAAACTTTTACCAGCAGAATACCAATCAGTCACAAGTAAGAAATTTCAATAGTTTTAAACATTTGCAGGTATAACAGATGAATCCAAAGTTTTTCTCCATAAAAGTTTGTCAGTAAAATTGCTTTATATCAAAATATTAATTCAACTAAGCTGTCTAAAGATGGATCATTATATATGATATTGGTATAATTATACAGCATCTGATGGCTCGGGGAGACACAGTGACACCTGGTGGTGATGACCCTCGTGACCTCTGTACTGACTCTGGACGGAAGGCTGTCAACTGTCATTAGTGTAGGTTTATAATTTTCTTATTTATACTAGAAGTTAGAAATGACAAAAACTTCATTGTCACATAAACAGAAATAAATATTTCTTATAAATATGTTTTAGTGTATAGTACTGTAGAAGCACAAATTTTTGTGGTTTTGAAAGTAATCCTATTCAATATATAGACATATAAAAATTTCGTGTGGGATTTAATTTCGTTGATAATTGTTAACAAGGATTTAATTTCGTTGATAATTGTTAACAACGAAAATAGATGAAATTTAATCCCCCATGAAGATTTCTGCTTTTACAGTATTTCTTCTTTATTTTTCTTTTTTTAAATTCAGTTTCTTTTTCACAGATTCTTCAAAATGCCACATGCCTTTTATTTGAATAATACCAATGACAGTTGAACCCTTTCAGCTTCTGTTTTTCGCCCTCTGTGAAGAGACTAACACCAGTCAGATCAAATCAATAGCTATTTTTAATCTCAGTATGTTTTGGAAGTACCAAATATTTCAATGTCAAGCTCAAAAAGCTTGCCATTGAAATATTTTGTACTTCCAAAATCACTGAGATTAAAATATAATTCAAATATTACCCCAAATATTTGAACCCTGCTTTTCGGCCCCATTATCTTGACAGGGGATATAAACAACACAGAAGCCACAAGTTTTGGATATACATGTATATCAGTGTTATGAGTTATTTCCATCACAAGATCACGGATGGATGTATTTTAGTTCTGTTGATGATTGACCACATCTAAGTGGTCCAGAGTACCCAGGGGAGATAACTCCCGATTGTGTGGAAAAACAGAGACAAGTTTAGGTGAAGGAAGAAATGTTAACTGGAACCGTAAAATGGACGGAATAAGAGTGGTCTGAAGATTTAAGATTCGGAGATGCACCACTGTTGTACAGTTTTTCTGAGAATTTCTTTGAGTTTCCACTGAAACAGAGAAGATTATTTTTGAACATCAGATTTTTGTGTTTTCGTTTACACAAATTACTGGGCTGTTGTTTTTTTTCAAATGATTCATGATGATAATATTCTATTCAGTATATACATTGAGTTGCACAAAGACGTACAAGGATAGTGGACTTTTTTTATGTTGTTGTGATGTATTAAATTATATATTTTATTTTATTTGATTTTTATTCATGTCAATTTTTTACTGTTTATTTGTGTAATGTACTGTAAATTAATTCTTTCTAATAACTAATACCTATAATTGTATTCTGTAGATATAACCTTGGTACATTATGATCTATACTCCAGACATAATACTTTAGAAAAATTATTGAAAGCTATTAAAATTCTGATTGAGAAATTAAAAAAAACGTGTCTCTTATATAGTTTATATATACTGTCTCATGTAAATATGTACTAAATTGTGTGATTTTATTATATGGTATAGAAACATTTCTTATTTTTTCATGATTATGTCAAAGGACATTTTAAGATACTGTGGTAATAGCAGGAAATTTACAAAGTAACTTTAGGAATTTTATTTGTAGTAAATATTTTTTTCCAACAATAAATCTTTATAGTGTTATGATTATGAAGCATTGCTGTGTAATTGTTTTCTTTTTAATTTTCAAGAGCAATTATTAACATTAATTATTCCCTCAATAAAATGGCGTGGCAGTTATTATTAAGTACGTTAAACAAACCCTTGTTAAAATAGTCTGATGATTTGATGATAGAATTTACTGTTAAGAGATATTCTGATCAGTCTATCACAGTTGTAGCAAATATTTATATAGCACATTAATGTTTAAAAGGAGGTCATAGTTGGACATCAAATATTCAAAATCAACTGGATTTAGCAAATTACAGGTATAATGAAGCAAGTCTGACCAACATATATGTGTTTATTCTAATATCTCTATCAAATTAAGATTTTTTTCAATTTAAATTTGTATAACAAAATTTAAATTGAAAAAAAAAATAAAAGGGCGGAGATATGAAAACATCCTTCTTTTAATTATTGAGTGATCATGTTTATTGAGAATTCTTGGAAAAGATTTGATTATTTTCAAAATTAATGCACTGGTTTTCCAATGTTTTTTTTTTTTTTTTTTTTTTAAATTCGAAATGCATGGATGATTTTGAAAACTGTCCACGGTTTGCAATATGAAATGTGCTTCCATCTTATATGTGAAAACCTTAATACTTTTAAAAACAATGAAATTGTGTTTTCAAGTCGTTCAATTCTTGATCATGGTTTAGTAACATAGCTGTAGTCAATGATGGAAGTTATTGCCTGACGCCACGTGCGTCAGGCAGTATAAGGATTAATATTTCAGGGATCCGAAACTAAGCGATCATTCTTAACATGCTTAATGAACTAGATTTTCTGCAAGCTGATTTACATCGGAATTTGTTACCTGCATTTAAACAAATACAGTTTGCAGAAGAAAGAATCATATAACTGATGCAAAATATTGATGTGTTTAATTCCTTCAATTTTCTGCACGCACATATTTATTCTTTGGATTCTTTGTACGAACATGTCCGTGTAACATTTTTTCTGCGTTTCTAAACTACTGGATCAGTCCATTTGCCTTCTACGAAAGGGGTGACACAATCATTTCGCGCCAAGTGTCACATGTAAATTATCTTCGCGCCTTTTTCTTGGGTTGTTCTATTGAATGGGTGTGATAACTTCTATGGAAATAAATAAAGTTTATTCTTTTAACATGATTCTTAAGCTCCAGATTTTTTATTAACAGTAAATTTTATCTCATTTTTTTAAGAGAACACATTGTATATGGACAAGCAACACTAAAGCAATGGATTTGCTGATTATTCTTACTATTTATTCCATAAATGAACTAGTCTAATCATAAACAAACTCCCTCCACCCAGTAAATGGGACATCCCTTCTTGATTCTGTTATCCACCTAGCCTTTCTTTCAACATTAAATTTATTAATAATGTACGTTACAAGGTAAGGTTTTTTAAAAAAGCTTAGAAAGTCAGCGAGTAGCATATTATTTCATGCTTTCTGATGAACAAGGGTTTCCTTTTAATACAGTGACAAGAGTGTAGGTCAGTACCCGTAGAGGAATGGGCTTCACTCCCGTAAGGTTCTAAGTAAAGAATCGGCAAAATGAAGAAGACATCAAGATCTGTACTGGTTTTCATTTCATAAAAAAGCACATTATTTTCATTATGAGAAAGGTCCTGAAATCGATTGAAAAGAAAAACTAACAATTTCAAAACTGTATATAAAGATGTATTTTAAGCTCATTTATAATACATGTACTTGTTTATGATAGGACCATCATCGCGTGAGTTTTGTCAGGCGGGGGTGGGGGTGGGGGGTGTTATTAGTATCTTGTTTTGCGCTAGCTATAAAGTGTACAGGTTATTTACTTTGATTTCTAGAGTAGCATTGAAGCATTTTTGTCCCAAACACTTCAAGACAACTTTCCCAGTTAAAACTGTTCATAATTTACTTCGTCGTCGAGAACGACGGAAAACAGACCAGTCTATAAATAGAGGCCGTATCATCAGTCTATCACCTACCATGAAGAAGTGCGCCCTCTAGTAAGAGAGTACACGTAATATGAATTTCTTTAAAGCGAATCATCTAACTATTTTCCCAGAATTATCAGTGGCGGATCCAGGAATTTCATAACGGGAGGGTGCAGTAGAAGGCAGGGGGTCTGGGGGGCTGTATTGAAACCCCAGTGGGTCCAGAGCAAAGCTCTGATGGGGGTTCGGGGGCGAAGCCCCCGGAAGCTGACGAATTCTTACAAATAAGAGGTGTTTTTTCCTTGATTTTAGGATAATGAACATATAAGTTCTACATACAAAAAATTCAAACGGGGGGGGGGGGGGGGGGGCGCACGCCTGTGCTGGATCCGCCTTTGATTATAATCTACGCTAGCGCACTTGCAGTTTCATCCCAACGTAATTAGTCAGATCCTGGGCTTACTAATAAATGACCAAATAGTGGCATGTCTAAGATATTCGTTAGTCTGTAGTATTTGGTTCGGAGATTTTCAAGAGAAAGTCAATTGTACATCTTGTGTAATGAAGTACCGCAACTATGTCGCTCCTTGATGACGGAAACGTTTAGCACCTCTCCTGCATATACGTTCCATAGATATTGATTGATTAGTCAGGCAAGCTTTTTGAAAAGCTATTGTAAAGCATAGTAGTATTTTAAAACAAAAAGGTCACCTTCTGTCCGCGTAATTGCCATCACTGCAATGAATATATATATATATATATATATATATATATATATATATATATATATATATATATATATATATATATATATATATATATATATATATATATATACATTTCCAATGTCTTTGTCCGAGATAAAATTTCAAATAGTAAAAATACTTTATTTCTACATAAATCTACTGGTTCATCGAAAGGCGTGGTGAAAAAAAAATCACGTGCGGGGCGGGACAAATAGAGACAGAAGCGGGGCTTGTAGCGCGTGAATTTGCAGAATAAAGAGCATGTAAATATAAGAAATAACTGTCAGATTTTTTTATTTCATGATCAATTTTAATTTTTATTTCAATTTTAATTTTATGCATAAACGCGTTCGGCGTTTATGCAAATTATCACGCAAGCCAATCGATTGATCACATCATGAAATCAAAAAATTAGACAGTTATTCCTTAAATATAATCGATCCATTCTGTTACAGTCTGCTGGTAATATCATTACAAGTAATCCACTATTATCGTCATATGTCGTCACTTCCTTTGCAGCGTTACTGCATCCTCACAATTTACTGGCGGACGTTGAAAATACAAATTTAATACAAATATATATTACATGAATAATGCATATTTGTTTCTCTTTCAGCTTTTCCTGTCTGTATTATAACGTGTGTGTTTTCATGTTTTAATCAACTGATGAAACATTTGCCACAGCATTATATGAGTATGAAATAAAACACAGATACTCGTTGTTTACAGCAATGGCATATAAAACATCAGTTGTTATCTCATACATAGAAACAATATAGGAAAATTACAATGGCTATTTAAAGAAATATATTATCACTTCAAATACTAAATCTCAAAATTGGTCCCATGAAAGCAATAGCTGTGCTAAGATTTGCAATAAAGATTAAGAATGTAGTCACTTTAGAACTGAAAAGACCATTAAATCGTCATTCTGAAATAAGACAACCATTTCATTAATGAGTGTTAAAGTAATAATCAGCCTGCCATTCCGGGGGGGGGGGGGGCTGAACAGGTGTAAATTTTATGGCAGAATGACAAACACAACACAGCTCAACTCTGAGCTCAGAGGGGCTAACCATACCAAGGTCCCTGGAGTTTGAGGACACTTAGCCTATACTAGAAATATACTACATAAGCTAGCGAGCTTATGTACAGCAGGTATAAAATGTTCATTATGACTTGTGGAAGTTTGGTTTTTGAAGAAATTCAGGAAGACGGAAGATATACACGGAAGATATCAATTCCTCATTTAGATTATTTGGGCGTTAACATAGTTTGTTGTACCTTGTGAATTAATTTTATCTGATGTGCATAAGTATTGGAAAATTACATAATACTCTAAAATGGCATTTGGCTCTGATACAAACCCTTTAAGGAATAAATTTTAAATATAAAAAGTTTGGTCATCCAACGTAAAAAGAAATAGATGACGCGTTTGATTGATTATTAACTGTGATTCGTATGAACTTGCGAAAACACCTTTAATATTATTCATATCAACATTACTTTCATACAGATTAGATGAGAGCACTTTGTATTTATTTACTGTGGTAGTCTGGTAGTCCCAATGCAATGTCGGCGAATAAATTCCTTAAATTACATAATATATGCAATTACAATTGCTGCTACGCACACACACTCGAAATATTAGATACTGGAAGAATATCTTCCATTCTTATTAACAGATTCCCTGCCACAATGTAAGAGAATCTCGTGAAATTTTATTCAGGTTACAAGAAGCCCGTGTTCCTTGAGAAAGTTTCTGATCCGCGCCTCTCGCTGTATGCGACTCACGCGGATCTGTTTAGGCGGGACATGTAGCGACTCCAGTTTCTCTATAGTACTCGACACATCCTTGTATTTCTTAGAAACATACACAGGGCACAGTAGTTTTTCAAGACGGTTGTATCTAGGGTCAGAGGTCAATGGTGGCAGACGGTTGCCAGGGTGGATAGAGGTGGATTTCAGTTTGCACCAAGGAATAAGTGAAGACATCGGTAAACTCTTTGACTTCGATCTTTCCCGATGAATGCTGGGTAATCGGTCCAAAGTTGGAGTTCTACTTATTTGACGACTTATATCTTTCGTTTGTTCACGGCTAAAATGTGGCTCTGTTTGAAAGACACTAGTAAACTGCACCATTTTTCCTCTCGATGACGGATGCCCAGTGTTTTCTTTGGACAATTTCGGCTCTTCAGTGGCATCGCCAAATTTTGAGACTAGAGTCTCAAGTCTTTCCTGGTCTTGCTTTGTTACTGCTTTAGATGTCAGTCCCATAGCGTTGAACTCGTTTCTGGAGGAATCTTCTCTAGTAAGTAGTGACCTATCAGTGACCGTCCATCCCCGGGATACCACACTCCGGTCCGCCAGTCTTCGCCTTATCGCACTGGACTTACGCTTCTGGTTTTCTATGAACATGACCCGCTCATTTTCGTATCTGGAGAGGTACGTGAGTCGCTTCCTACCCAAGTCATAAAGCGCATCCTCCAATCTCCTCTCCTCCACGAAGTGAGTAGGGGGAAGCCCCGGGGGTCTGGTATTACTGAGGTTGTACAGGTTCCCTCCGTGCACCCATTCTTTGATCTGAATAGCCCTCTTCTTCCTCCTGAACACAGCATTATTTATTCGTTCTCTACGTCGTCTCTCCTCTCCCTTCATCTTAAGTCGACCTCTGTTGTGTCTATGTATTGGTACTCTTTGGTGTCATGTTAGCACTTCGTTAGTGGAAACAATGTGTCAGTGTATTCTTTAAATGTGTTGACGTACTAAGATTTCAATGCATGCAGCAAAGACGATTTAATTGCTTTGTGTTTTATTTATGAAGAAGCCACATCAGATATGACTTGCTCAATGGATACGAATCAATCCTGTTAAAAGACGTAAAGTTTGACAAGTTGGGTCGATGCAACATTTAAGAACTTTTAAAATGGAGGCAACACTTGGACACCAGATCTGAAGATTTGTATACAGACGACGATCTTGACATGCCAATAGTTGTGCGCCGTTACCTTATAGAATATATTTCTTTGTTATTCTTATCCATCAAAAGAACTGGCTAATTCAGTTTGTCCAACTTTTTTATCACCCTAGTTTACTTCCCTTTATAGTTTTTAACCTATGAAAACATCATAGAATTTATTATAGGAATACAATTTGGTGGGCGAAGCAACTGATTAACCTATGAAAACATCATAGAATTTAATTTGGTGGGCGAAGCAACCGATTAACTTAAGAAAACATCATAGAATTTATTATAGGAATACAATTTGGTGGGCGAAGCAACTGATTAACCTATGAAAACATCATAGAATTTATTATAGGAATACAATTTGGTGGGCGAAGCAACTGATTAACCTATGAAAACATCATAGAATTTATTATAGGAATACAATTTGGTGGGCGAAGCAACTGATTAACCTATGAAAACATCATAGAATTTATTATAGGAATACAATTTGGTGGGCGAAGCAACTGATTAACCTATGAAAACATCATAGAATTTATTATAGGAATACAATTTGGTGGGCGAAGCAACTGACAAAAGTGTTTGAGAAGTTAATTGAGATCTATTTTACAGGGCCAGGTTTAAAAAAAAGGGGGGGGGGTTGGAGTCTGACATGGGTACCACATCCTCTAAACCAGATTTTTTTTTGAATAAATGAGTACCATTTTGGTTAACTGCAGATCTGTAGCTCGCTGGTCTGAAAAAAAAATGGGATGGACGACCAAAGAGCTGCAGTGCCACCTATTGAAAAAAAGTGTATATTTATTGCGTACAAAAAAGTGCGCTATTTCTCGATTTATTTCTTCGTGTATTTAAGCTGCCATCTCAAAATATTTCAAACCGCGTGTCATCTGAAAAAAATTGGGATGGACGTCCGTACCAATTTTTTTTCTTCAGACCAGCGAGCTACAGATCTGCAGCTACGTTTTGGTGGGTTCTGGTACATTCTTGGAGCCATTTTTTCACATACTAAATGAACAGAATCTAGCAGCAATACTCTTAACATCAACAATAAAATTTTGTTTCAAAATGATATCTTTGAGAGTGTTTTTTTTTGGGGGGGGGGGGGTCATCCAACGCATCCCCTATTCTGACAGACTTGTTTTAAAAAGATTATTGCATGAGAGTGCAGAAATAAATGTTATTTTTGTTTAAGAAAAAAAATCGATGCAAATCATATTCCTTTTTTTTTTCAAGCTTGCACTCCGTGACGCAAATATTCAATTTTTCCAATACACAACTAGAGTCATTTTTATGGTCTCTTCAGGAAGATACCATCAAAAATAAATTGAATATTTTAGGTCTGTAGAATGTTAATGATTCGCTGATTGGATGGCAGTTTGGATGGCAGTGGGTTTAAATGCATGTTTGAGATTTAATCTTGGAATGGTAACCTATAGGGCTATCAGAACATGGTACACAGACAACAGATTGTGGCGAAGATACTAGATGACAGGGTGAGGTCACAAAGATTTCGACTCGATAGGGTATCTTTCCGATTTAAGCATTTTAGCCTTTAAATGAATGTTTTTAATATTTCAAAACCATGTAAATAGTTATGTCGAATTATCATGTTACAAAAAAAAATTAAAAAAATGGAGAAACATTCAAAGCCTCTGTCTTGCAGATCCAGAAAATCGATGAGATTGTATGATATTGGGATTGATCGTAAAACCAAATCAGCAAAATTAACACTTTCTTCCTAAGATTAGTAAACTTTTTTATCTCGACTCTCCATATAGTATGTTATAAAGCTTCTCTCTCTAAGAAAAGATTGCTCAGATGGCTTATAAAGCCTTTTACATGACGAGAGTGTTCGATTGATTATTCAGCTACTCGTAAAGTGAAGAGCAGTGGATTTAAGACTCTCTAATTCTCATGAACTTGACGTTCGTTAGCTGAGAACATATCAATTTACAGCGGAAGGAACTGTTAATAGACTAGGCATTAACCCGTACATGTGAGGGGATGTAAATCAATAAATCAATCGACAAATTGAAATTAAAGTATTGGGAGTTGGTCTATTTAAGCATTTAAAAAGAATTATTATAGCAAATACGCTCTCTTCTGTTGCATTTTTTCATGTGAAGGAATTTGTACGTATGCTAAGATCATGCAGATACATGTAATATTACCGAAGTTGAAACTCTACCAGAAATAATGCCACAAGTTTGCTACGCATATATTTATTTTCATTTGCCATGTAGATATTTTTCATGTTACACACATTATATTTAGTCAATATCTAATTTAATTTCTGATCATGCGTGGTGTGTTCATGATGTGCCAGCGGAAATACTTCAACTCCCAACAAAAAAGTAAAATATTTATACTGTGAAGAATACAGATCTAAAAAAATATAGACATTTGTTTGTAGTACAAATATAGTATAAATACAAGTATATTATGTGTATTGAATACTTTCACCACTAATTTCAACATTATTTCTTTCGTGCAAGCATAGAACGTCTCAACTACGGAAGGGTTTTCGGTCCACTCTGTTCTCTGGAGTGGACTGAAAAACCCTTTCTTAGCGAAAATGTACTCATTTACAGATTTGTATGTGCGTGTCATATGGACACTTTTCTAGAGCACGGGAAACACTGGTTGCTGATGGAATCCATTTTAAAATGACTTCATTTTTTACACAAGATAAATTCATTGGAGGGTCAAGAAACTTTTTCGGATAATTTCTGTAAACTCAATAACTATGAGGCAAAACTTTAGTATTGTTGATATCACAAATAAAGTTCTTGATATTCATATTCGAATTCCTGATATCAAAAATAAAATTTGCAAATATGATATTTGATTATAATTTTATATATATATATATATATGAAAAAAAAAATTAATTTTGATGTTTTTAACATATTTTATTGAATAAATCAAACAAGTTCTAACAACTTACTCGTTCCTAAAACAATATGTTATATGCAAAATAATTCATAGAACTCTGAAATTTCACAAAAAATACAAGTGGAATTTTGTTAAATAACATAGCAGTTTCAAATATATAGGTCATAAAATAAATTTGCGTACAGCAGTCAAAACAGAGTTTTCTGTAAAAGTAAATTTACATCTCCTCATAATCATAGATTTGTTTCAATAGTGACCAATTCATTAATCAGAAATAGGTGGTTTAATTAAAAGATTATTTCTAGTATAAGGATAATTTTAACAAGCAAAAAAGGAATGATATACATGTACATGGTCAAATATACCACGTGAACAAAAAAGACTATGGATAATTTTACGCCTTTTATAGATCATATGGTAAGTATACATGTCCAGTTGTATCTTAGTTCAGTATGTATATATTATCTTTGTATATAGCGTTTTCCAAGTGAAAAATTTTGACTTTTGCAGTCAAGGTTTTGTGGAATGCACTGAGTGAGATGACTTCTCTCCTCTCTACCTTTGATAAATTTCATTATTAAGAATGATTCATTGATCGTGTGTTGTTTTACGTCCCATTCGAGAATTTTTCACTGTCATCATATACCGGTGAAGGGCGACCTATACTCGGCACTCAGGGCCATTGAGCAGTGAGGGTTCTTTATCATGCCAACGCCTACCGTGACACGGGTCCTCGGTTTTTAAGGTCTCATCCGAAAGACCCTTGATTTTCACTTCTAGTGCCGGGCGCTTGGCAAAGGAACAGTCACTACCTATGTTTCCGTCTTAGGTTTGACGCGGCGCGGCGAACGAGAATCGAACACGGGCCTCCCGATCACGAAGCGAACGCCCTTATAGGCTACCGTTACCTGTCATCTGGTAAGAAAGATCTTTAATTTGCATCTTGGAACAGTGAACAGTGAATTGCGGGTATTGTATTTGGATACATTTTCACATTTGTTTGTGACATTATCACTCAGATCTTCAGGCACTCCCCCATTGTGAATTTTGAACATGGTAGTCATTTTTGCGATATAGCGCCTGCATTTTAAAGTTTGTTTTGAACATATTTTATTGTATAATTAATACAAAGGGATTGGTTACAAGTTCTAACAACTTAGGAAAACCTTTCCCTGTAATAATAATAATTATTATTATTATAATGATTGTCGAACGAATTTTAAAGTTTCCCAACCAGTTTCGGAGTAAAGTGTTTCTTTACACCCAAAAATTAGAAGACCTAGGACAATTTTAGCGACAGATAATTGTACGTTTTCAAGCTTTTCAGCATCCTGGTTAGAGCAGCCATCCCAAACAACTGAAGCGTAATCAAGCGAAGGTTTTATAAATGTAGTATACAATTTTGAGAGATTATTCCTACCAATTTTAAACTTTAGTTTTTTTTTCTTCAAAAGCCAAGGTCTTTATAAGCATCCTTTACAATACTGTCAAATTATTCAGATCGACCAGCTAAGGTTTTGCGACAATATCAGACCCAAATGACGATGGACTTCACCATATTCCAGTCTATCGCCTTTAAGAATTACTTACTTTAGACATAAAAGAAATATTTTTCTTGTTGAAAATATGACCTTTGTTTTGGAAGGGTAGAATTTTAGATGCCACTTCCGAAAGATGTGAATCGTGATTTAGTTTATATTCAGTATGTAATACATTGTATGAGGATTGTTTGAGCGAATTGTCATCAAGAATCTACACGTCGATAACATATTTACAGCGACATCATTTACCTATATCAGAAATAAAAGTGGCCTTAGGACAGAACCCTGGGATATACCTGCAGTTTTGATGACAACAAATCTTTATACATTATTTTGGTGAAATGTTACTTAGAAAACTAAGAGAAGATCCCCAGGTTTGTAATTTAAAAATGAGACCTTTGTGTCATACTCAGTCAAATGCTTTAGAAGATCACAGAAAACCATGCAACAGGATTTTTCTTCAAATATTTTGAACAATACCATGATATGTTTCTAATAATTGATAAAATGTGGCTTGATATCGATAAAACAAATTATTACAATGAATGAAAACGCTTTTTTGATAATGACATGTTAAATAAGATAGTAAGTGGTTTAACAACTGTATAACAAGTAGATTTTAACATTTTGTTTTTTATATTTTACTAGATAAAATCCCGAGCAAGCGCGGGGAATTGAATTTCAACCACTACCGACAGAAAATATATTGTAGTTTCTACTGACTCCTACAGGATTACAGCAGGAAGAAATACTTTGTCCAAAATCCCGCATGAAGTAGATGTACGTCTCCAACCCCCCAACCCCCCCCCCCCCCCCTTCGTAAAAACCTGAAAAATAACAATTTCATTAATTGAAGTTTATTTTATTGTGAAACCTGTTATACTATGTTATGGATATTGTTCTTCAGATGCTCTTATTTCTTTTCCGTCAAGGATGAAAGCAATGGATATGCACATTTTACTGATAAATTGATTTTGGGGGGGGGGGGGGGGTAGAAGTTCACAGGTACTTGGATCTTGGTTTATAAATATGTATGCACCTCATTGATATGTAAAAATGTACTTTTCTTTTTTTACATACATATATCAATAAGATTCATACTTATTTATAAACTAAGACCCAAGCACCTTTGTTAAAATTAGCATTTAACGCCCTATGAATAGGCCGAGTATTTGATACAAAAGACTGTATTCAGAAAAAAAAATTGAAATGTATTGATTAAAGCACAAAATTTTACAGCTTTGATTGTATTTGAATAATACCTTATTCATTATTTTTCTCTTTTCGTGTAAGAAAGTTTATTACTAAGTACAAATTGTACTTCGGGTTCGTTGCCACTATGCTCTCAGTGAGGAATTGATATAAACAAATTTTACCGATAAAATTAGGAAAACCTACTACATATATGTAATAATCTTTCGATATATAAATATATTCACAACTTATAGTGTTATCAATGATTTACCATTATTTCAATGACCATTCACACAAAAGCTTTTTTTTATGTTTTTAACATCGGGCTCGATGCTATATGATGTTCTAGCAGCTTCCGTCAATATTAAGATCGGTGAATGACGAAAATAACTTCCACATTTCCCTTTTTAATCGGTTATCGCACCTTATTTCTTTTATATCATTTAAATCAAGTTTTGATTGAATAATTCAGTGATGACGTTTTATGAAATAAATAAACGATTGCTTGTTGCCAGTTTCATTAAAAATTGCCAGTAACTTAGATCCGCCAACCGGACACGCCACCGTACTCACGTTTCTGCTATTTCATGGCTGTTTATAGAAAATGAAAGTAGACTTTTAATTTAATGCACGATACTTACTATGCGAGTGAAATCTAAATATAGTTTACGGACAACATCTTGTATCTAGTGTATTCTTAGAGAAGTTAGTAAGAACTCGGGCGCACCCAATTCGGAGTTTATTTGCAAAGTTTATTAATTTATAAGTATAGATGTCGGAAAATCATTTCCAGATTACAAAACATGCAATTCTTCCAAATGTAGATTTATTTTTTGAAATCAACAAATTAATCATGTTCGTAGGAACTGTGCAAATCAATTCTAAGCAGCAAATAAAACATGAACATGCATGCATTTACAATGTTGAGAAGTAAGTAAAACTAGTCTCTTATTTCCAAATAAGTCTTGAAACGTCCTTGGGAAGAAGATCGTAGATATGTAATCACAGTAATAATTGTTGATGAATTTTTTACACAAAAAAAGCTTTTTAATGATTAACAATAATTTAGCTGAATTCTGATACCGCAAAATGATTTTTTATATCAGAAAATCAATTTTTTTTATGTATCAAAATCAATTTTCTGATGTCAGAAAATAGAATTTTTGAGATAACAAAATCTCGCCTATCCTCTGATATAATTTTTCTTTTCTGATATCAGAAAAATATTTTTGATAGCAAAAATTTAGAGTTGTCATTTCCATTTATTTTTCTATCGTATGGATGCGACTTTTTTAAAAAATGTTTTGCACTATGATTACCAGGACTGCTGAATACTCCAACAGAAGTTACAACTATGAATCATATCATAGCGGTCTCCTGACGCGCCTCTAGCTTGTATTTGGGTTAGTGACAAGCTATTTTTGAATAAAATTGGCTTCATTTCAATCTTTTCATTAGGATAATAATCAAAACAATTACACATATTCTTCATATCTGTAGAATCTCGACCACCATAAAATTACTGATACTAGTACATGCTTAATATGCATTTTGATGACTCAGAGGGGTAGAAAACTTTTAATAAACAACAACCCGTATTCTTTTTTACATTTAAAAGAAAAAAGTTGGGGGAAGCCTTTTTATTCAACCAATCTCATGTAATCAAAGTCTTCCGACCATAACATGATAACGTGATTGTAATTTATATTTGAAAACCGGCTTATGACAAGCATATCTTATAAATACATGTATGTCAAGAAGACTGCTATAGTCTCGGTGTGCACTTTTGAGTTTTTGACCGCCACGATTGTGTTTATTCTGACGCCATTGTCAGACTGGTGGAAACCGGATACCCTGGTACCTAAGCGCAGTTACAGAGGACCCAATGCCCAGTGTCTGATAAATTAAAACAGCTTGTCATTAACAGGAAGCCATTTAATTTTGTTATAGAATTTAAATATCCCATCACATGGACCAATTCTCCTACGATCATAGGATACGCAGTTAAACTTTTCATGAATTATACATAAAGGTTAAAACAAATGTTCATAGCAATACACTGATATCACGCCTTGACTAAAATATTACATGTATTATTGTTACTCTTGGCAATACAAGAAGCAGCAGTTTGAACCTCACCAAAAATTTCCATAGTTTGATAAGAAATATTTAAAAGCTATAGACATCTTCAAGCAATCAGGCTGAAATGTTGTACAAATATGTGAACACGTTTAAAAATCACAAGTAAACGTTAAAGTGAAGACGTGTTCGAATGATATGTGAGTCTTTCGAGAGACCCCAAGAATGGCTAAGGAGCAAATCGTCATCTAGAGATAAAAAGACATGGTCTGCTATACGAATTAAAATCTTGCCAAACAAGGGTAGCATAGCTTCACTAAAATTCATGCATGTGCGCTTAGCAGTCTATTAACTTGTAAATTTGTCATTGGTAGTACCCGAATTAATACGTTTCAGCAAATCAAATAAATTATTTTTATTCCGGAGTACTCATTTGACATATATTCCAAAAACAAGAATGAGAAATTAAAGTACAAAAAATCCATTAAGAGGTACAGTATCTATTTTGACTTGTTATTCCTCATTTAGGGGGATACACTTTTTCCAGCCGAATTGTAACGAAATCAGTAACAAAAAGTGTATTTAATCCTGAAACCAGCTTATACCAACTTCTTTCATAAAGGCTTGAATCTTTTCTTCCCATTTTGGTTTCGCCTCCTTGGCATTTTTGGGGGGTTTATGAAGAGATTCAATGCTGTTCACGATGTCTGTAACATTTGTTTTAATGTGTTTATCATACTTAGAGGACAGCGCCCTTTCCAGGAAGGCGTAGCGGGGATCGCCCGTCACACTGGGACATTTTCCACCATATTTGCTGAGTTTATTCCGCCTAGACCAGGAGGTGTCTTCGTCCCTTTTAAAGGAGGACACTGAGTTAGCGGCGCTATACACGCTGGATGCTATGGTATTCTCCCGACTGATTCCAAGCCTGGGAGGTTCACTGACGACAGTACGGCTATCCCTGCTCCTTTGTTTATTATCGAGGGCTTGAGGGAAGAACTGAACAGTTTTGGCTCTGTGTGGCGGCAAAGGGCGATGTAGGTTTTGTTGAGTGTTGTTATGGACAAACTCCTTAGGACTTCTGTATTCTGTCTTCTTGGAGACCACACTTGCGACATCACTTCGTTCGTTTCCAGATTGTCGGGAAGATGTTGTACTTGGTCTTCCATACGACATGATTGGTTCACTCATGGTGGAGTACGAACGCAGATTTTTGGCACCTGCTTCCTTGCGTTTCCTGTTTTCTAGAAACTTTTGCTTTTCATGGGAGAAATGTGAAAGAAACTTGTAACGTTCAACTCCCAAGTCTATCAGCCGCGCTTTGAGCATGCGAACTTCTGTCACAGTATCGTCATTTTTGCCCGACATCCGGGTATTTCCTTGATTAAGATCCAATGTGAGGTCTTTCACCATCCATTCTTCTATGTCTTTCATGACGTGCTTTTTCTTCGCCTTCAGTCGCGAAGCTGAATTCGTGGGCTTTGGTGGATGCATTTTATAATCGAAATCCAATCACCTCATAAAAATTTATGTCCTTTAGGTAGTTGCACCTTATAAATTAATTCCATTAAATCATTATCATATTTGGATTTGGCGTCTTTTAATTTGCTTCATTTTAAAATTCTGCATAAATTACCATCCGTGATTCGTACATTAAAGTGATTCATTTGAAGTTCATTTCAAAGACACGTTATAACGATTTTTCAAATAATAATTGTCCAACTTGAAAATTTAGAAAAACAACCCATCTGGCAGAATTTTCCCATCACAACTGACAGACTTGATCTATCTCATCAAAACATTTATTTCAATATTTGAATTTTAATTGCGAATGAATTATTGACGTGATATCATCGACATGATCAAATATTGCATTTATCTGTAGCGGTTGATCACAATGAATTTGATAGTTCATTTAATACCGAGCAACAAAGACAAAGGGGTTAACTGGGTTGTACCAATAGGCTTCTAACAACGATTCCAAGATTATAGAATTTTAACGTGAAATGCATTACAGCGCATCCGTTAAAATGTTTACCAGGAGGCTTTTCAAATAGAGCGATTGAAATTTTCAGATAACAATTGTAACATTTGGAAATGATTATGCTGTCAGATAAAGCATCAACCCTAAAAATGTATGTACATGATTGAATGTGGGAAAACGGTTGAGTAATATGAAAGTATACATACATTCCGGGAGAGCATGTTTGCATGACAAAAATATGGTTTGTAAATTAAAAGATAACTGTGAGTGAAAGATATTAGTGCACAAGAAAGCCAAGACTTTCCTGATGTTTAGGTGATTTTATATTTGAAAAGACGTAAATAACTGTTTTTAGTAATGTGTGCTTTGAAAGTTAGAAAAAAAGAGAGATAAATCGATATTTGATATTCAGTCTAGCTGAGATTAATATTCTGACACTTCGAATTTTGTTTTTCTGACTCGTTGTGATTGTCCTCCCTAGACAATTAGATTCGTCAAATCTGTTTCAAGAGGACTTCAGACACGGTGCTTGACACTCGTTTTTTCTTCTTTTTTGGGGGGGGGGAGCTTTTGTTTCATTCAAATGTTTTTGTTACAATTTTTTTTTGACCAAGCAAATCTTGCTATATGTAAATCATAATTCTGGACAACAAAATTAATATATCATAGCGAATAACTGGTTTTAATGAAGGATTTTGACCGAGTGCCCAAATATGATAAATACTTAAAATTGATCATTTTAAATGTTAACCATACCTTGAAGTTTTTTTCAGTGTACACAGAAGATATTCAATGTTTTGTAGATGAATATTGAATTTATTTCACGAGTGGGACAGGATTTTTCGATATTTTAACTCGTGCTTTGCACTCGTGAAAATATCAAAGATTCCGTCCCACTCGCGAAATAAATTCCATATTCATCTACAAAACATTGAATATCCTTTATATATTAAGGATATTCAAAAATTTGTAAAACAATTCTTATTAATGATGAAACACACAATTATCACGAAATTTTCCTATCAAAGCAGCCTCATTTCTTCATTCTCCCGAAATGTCTTTACATGTACTTACATTTCTTTACTAAAATTAATTGCAGAAAGAGTGGAAAAAAATGAAACCCCCCAAAGAAATATATATACATGTATATACATTTTTTCTAATTTTATCATGGACAAATTAATTTGAATCAAAAAGTAGCGAAATACAAGAAGCTATAATAACCCCCCCTTCCCCACTTTTTCCAGATTTGGGGTATCCTGACCTTAGGCACTTTTAGCAACATTTAGTTTCATTGCATTTTATTGGCAGTTTCGTCTTGTGCTTTACGATGCACTTGGTTTTACTTCAGATTAAAAATCCTTGATATGACATCCATGTACGTATATTCCGGTGCTAATCATTAAAGCGGTGAACAATATTTAATGGTGCCAATTTAAACCACTAATTAATAATGTTGAAATTCCCATTAGGGTTTAATCAGATGATAGGAAACTCTATGTAATTGTATGTAATTCAAGGGAAAATATGTATACCACTCTTTGAATTATTAAACGTGCACTGTTAGAACATTGTAATTGGAAAATCAAGTTCATACTAGCTATTTCATCGAGGAAACTACAAGTTTGGATTTATTCCAAAGTGAATTAAAATATAGTTGTTAATTTTATATGTATTTTAATTTATAAGTTCACGTACATTACTAGTTCTCGGAAAAAATCACCTTTAATGAACTTTGATCTTCCACACTTCTCAGAGATTAGCTACCGACTTTCATCAGGGACATGTATACTACTTAGTATATACGTCCCTGGTGTAATTTACAGCAGGTGTCGATACAAATCGAATTCTTGAGCAGGATTATAGGTAATATAAAATGTAAATCATTTAACAGAAACAAAATCTATTGACACAAAATCTTATGATAAGCCCCCAATGCCTGCAAAGCATTGCACAGTGCGTGGATAGTCTGACGGTATCCGTATCATTGACGTGAGCGGCTAACAGCTCATTTATATTTTGTATTGTGTTTTAAATGGATGATTAGATAAGGTATGAAGTCTCTGATAAGTAATATGTAGACAAGCAGGGTATCGAAAGTATGAGACCAATTCAAAGACAAGTTGCTAGGTTCGCTATGTTCAACTCCAATGCACATGCATAATTTAAAACCCCCCGTCAATAAGTAATTATTGGACCCGAACAGTAATTCATAAATCCGATAACCCCGACTTAACGTAGAGGAGGTAGTCTCTTAACAACTTAATTCATATACCTATTAAACATTAGTGTTGAGATAAAATGAAAACTGATTAACGCTGTGGAATCTTCGCTGCATTGGCGCATTGTCTGTCTCAAGGTGTCGAAACGTTCGGTTGTCTGTCTGTTAGTTGGTTGGTGTCCATACAGCTTACAATTCAGTGAAATCAACCCGGAAAACGTGTATTTGACTCAAGCTTTATAAAGCATTCTCAGACTTTGTGAAATGGCGAATAAGGAATCAGACAATTCGGACAGTGCCAGTAGCGTGGATCTCCCCGCCATTAGTGGACTGAACAAGAACAGCGCCCACCCCGAGGAATGGACCCTCCCCCACGAGTGGAGCATGGAGAAGAGAGAGTTATTTGAGGTCAGTTAAGGACACAATGATATATTATGTATATAGAGAGGATATTCAATGTTATTCAATGGATTTTAGCAACATATTTGGAAAGATATTAGCAGTTTTAGTCTCTATCAAGAAGGTTTAGTTACTATATCTTATGACAGGCCAAAAATATTTTTTACTTACTTTTATATCCTTTCACACTGTGAGAGAATATCACACTTTCGTATCCTTTCACACTGTGAGAGAATATCACTTTTATTCAATAAATAAATCACAATATTTCACTGTTCAAAATGTAATAAATGTTCCTATAAGAAATTGAATTATTTCCTTGATTTAAATAATATAAGACAAACTCTGGAGAACTGTTAGATTAGTTTATAAATATAACTGGAATAAGTTATCAATTTCAATGGCAAGTTTAGTTTATAGGGACAAAATAGTTAAGTACAAGTGGTTTGAATAGAAATACACGTAACTGTTTGGAATTTCGTGTTCCACATTATGCAGTATTATAAACAGGGTATGCACATCAAATTCGTGCAGTATATATACATATTGATTTCCTGTGTTTGACTCTATACCCCTGTGTTTTGTTCTGCTTAGTAACATAGAAAGTTTCTTTTAAAGCAATAAATAATGCATTGGTAGCGTCTATGATAACCTGTAAACCGTGGGTTCTTTTAGTTATATGACGTAATTTTGCAAACCTTTGGTGAGCATTTCTTTTAGTCATCTGGCTTTGAAATATTTGATATGCAAATATAACTTCACTGATATAATTTTCAATATATGTATATATGGACCACAAATTTCAAATGTTAATGTCATTTTACCCAAGAAAACTTACAAAGTTCATAGTGCGAGCTTATTCAAGAAGTCATAAACATTTATGTAATTTGAAAATCACGTCAAGTATATTATAGTATTTTTTAAAGTCAAATATAGAGAAAGCGAACAGTATTCAAGCTCAAAGTCCATTTAAACAGTACAAATCGGCTGGAGCAGAGCAAACGCGGACCTCCAAAAACATCAAAGGTGAGATCATGTGCCATGGAGGAGTGAGTATCCCCTGACGACCGCCGTGTTCTCCTTGTCATGATCGGGAAAATGGGAAAAATCCGTAGATATTAGTATGAAAAACGTCAATCAGCATTTGACATAATGATAGGTTGTATTTGCTGACAAGGTCATTGTATCGACCATAAAACTTGCCAAATGATGACTTCAAACGAGAATGTTGATATCCTTGTTTCATCAACTTGTTTTTCAATAGCTTGCCTCGTTTATAAATTGATCATACTCTGGCGTATCGAATCAAGTGAGAGACATAAACCCCATATGCAGGTGATAAGGGTGTATTGCTACATAAGTAAGGGAAGAAAATTGAAAAGTTGAAGTCATCACGTTTTTCATAAAGCTTCGTTGTTAAGGTACCATTAACGTCTTTTTCTAGTAAAATATCCAAATATGAAACAGATCTGCCAGACTCTGTGGTATCTTTTAATTCAAACATACTGGGATATATCAAGTCGACATATGAATGGAAGTAACTATTGTTAACTGATAATACGTCGTCGATATATCTAAATGTTGAGTTGAAGGCCACAGCAAGTGTTTTCTTCTTCTCATGTAGCAGTTTTTTAATAAATTCCGCTTCAAATGAATACAAAAATAGTTCTGCTAATAACGGGACTTCAAATGAATACAAAAATAGTTCTGCTAATAACGGGGCACAATTGGTACCCACGGAAATTCCAACAGATTGTTGGAATACCTGATCTCCACAAAAAAAAAAAAAAAAAAAAAATAGATATTGTCAATCAGAAATTCAATCATCTTTTTAATATCAACTTCAGAGTACGTGTGTGTACAATCAGAATGTTTTTCAACAAAATAATTTTGCAAATGACATATTAGGTCCATTAGGTCGGGTATTCATATATTGTGATATGATTCTATTTAAGTGATTATCTATTTTGTTTGACACCTGTCACTATGATAAATAAAGAAATACATATAGTTTAATTTTTTTTTTTAATTTCAGAACTGGAAAATGGATGTCCAGAACCAAATAGCTAACCTGGCTTCTTCGCTGGTATGTACGGGGTTCCACTCATCTATTGCAACTAGTATTGTGGTCTACATTCCCTATGCTTTGATCAATTAATTTCAATGTTTTCTTATATGTTTCAGGAAAAATCTCTGGCACAATACCCAAACCCTGATGCTGGGGAATATTTTAATTATGAGGACGAGAAACTGAAAGCCGAATTCGAGAAACAACAGAGACTTTACGCGAGATATGCCGGTGATACTCTAAACTACGGACTCAGTAGAAACCCGGAAAAAGCTTTCCCGGATAAATATTGACACGTGACTAACTTTAAAGTGAGTGTGAGAAATACCATACGTTCTAAGCCCCCGGTCCTTGCCACAGTCCTAGGATCCTTAAGAACATTTGGATTGTTATACGCATCGTAAATTTGTTGTGTCCATTGTTAATAGGCTAAATTAAACACATTGCTATCCTTATTTTATCTATTTATTTATTTTAAAAGGCATTATTATTCATTTTTATAGCTGAGTTTTTTTTAACATGTTGTGTTCACTGTATTTAGTGATATAAATCAATATAATGTTGACAGTGATATTCAATTTGTAAGTTTTTATTATTATTACGTTAAAATAGGCTACTTTTTGCTATAATTTGCCACAGTCATAGACAAAGATATATAAGACAAAATTGCAGATCAAACTGACAATTTTACAATCTAAGCTTGATGAGAAAGTAACATTTCAGGAAGAATGGCCCTCTGCTCCATAAACTGAATTTTGTCTGTAGCGAGGACAATTTCCGTTTGGGTGATGGAGATAAACTAAAAATCAAGTAAATTTAATCTCAATTTGAAATCAATTCAAGAATTCTTTACGTTTTATTAGATCAAGAAGAATTAATTGAACACTACATGTAACCCCCACCCCATGTAAGTATAAGCAACAGTGGTTTCTGCTCATCAGTACATGATTATCCGTTGTTTGAGAACATTTTTCCAGGAAGATTTGGCTGGTACCCTATATTGAAAATGAAATAAACTCAATATTTACAACGATGTAATCTTCTCGATCGATGTCCAAAAAAAAAAAAAAAAAAAAAAAAAAAATCATTACTGTAATATACAGAAAGTTCATAAACAGATTATTAGTATATCAATTGCTTTACTAGTAGAGAAATAAGCATACAGGAAATAATGTTCTCTAGAGTTTTATTAGTCATTGTAGGATCTAACAAAAACAATCAGTCTTGTATCCTTTCGACGGCAGCAACGTAAATAAACCAGATATTTAAATAAACGGGTTCATATAGCCAAGGAGATTTTCTAGAGGACAGCCTCAATTATCCTCAAAATATGCTTAAAAATATGCATTTTTGGTTACTAGTAACAAAAACATGGAGCAAAGGTCCACTATACCTTACAAATAGACTTCTATGACACAGCATTCGTACCTTGATATCCATAAAGTCAAGGGTCATATCACAAACATGATTTAATACCACTATTTGTACGAAAGCCCAGAAGGCTCATTCGAGATTCGAGTTTCGAAATACGAGGTTCGAAATTCGAGTTTCGAAATTCAAGATCCAAACTAACCAATCAAAGGCGGTTTAAGATTCAATTACACCCCTTTGCTAAGTTTTGACCTTCAAGAAATCGTTGAATATATTCAAACCGAAGAGGTCATTTGATTATATTACAATGCAAGAAAGAGTGTTATATATATCAGAACGAAATTAGAAAAAATATTGGGTTTCTGGTTTGCAAAATATGCCTAAATTTATATTATAACTTCTTAAATATTATAAAAGATTTATATCAAGAATATCTATATCGTACTATCTACTTTGTTTACAGGTTTCATGTCATAATAATAAATATTGTTAATCGGATTCAAAGAGCAAAGGTAGGGGGAGGGTATGTATTGTACTCGATGAGAATTATTAGTGTGCAATTAAATAAGTGACTAGCGATTAATGATAAATAGTAATACGGGTTTCAGAGAGGATATAGTTTGTAACAAGGTATTAGAAAGTGACCAGTGACTAATACGGGTTTCAAAGTTAAGTGTGCAATAAAACAAGTGACTAGCGATTAATAATAATTAGTAATGATACGGGTTTCAGAGTGGATATAGTTTGTGACAAGGTATTAGATAGATTGATTGTATGTTGATTTACGTCCCATTCGAGAATTTTCCCCTCATATAGAGACGTCACCTTATACCGGTGAATGGCTTCAAATTTTGACCTTTACACGGCGCTCAGAGCTATTGAGCAGTGAGGGATCTTTATCGTGTCAACGCCTGCCGTGACACGGGACCTCGGTTTTTAAGGTCTCATCCTAAAGACCCGCAACTTTTACTTCAAAGTGCCGAGCACATGGCGAAGGAACAGTTGGTACCCATTTTTTATCGACTTAGGTCAGGTCAAGGTATTAGAAAGTGACCAGTGACCAATACGAGTTTTAAAGTGGATATATAGTTTGTGACAAAGTGTTAGAAAGTGACCAGTGACCAAGTTTGTACGGATGGCTGAAATATACATGCTTAATAAAGATAATGATTTCTCTTTGTTCAGGCCCGTAGGAAATAATAAAATAAAAAAAAAATCACTGTAAAGTCCCCTTCCCCCCCCCCCCCCCTCATAAAAAACAACAGGGGGTTATCACGGTTATAAGACGTTATTTTTGACAGGACACAAGCATAAAGTTGCTATGTTTTCTATAGTAAATTATATCGGTAAAAAATATAAGGGGAATGTGGAGGGGGGGGGGGGGGAGACACATGCCCAGGGTCCTATGCCTATGTTGTTTATTTTATTACAGCGGTAGACAAATGTTCGGTTATCAAAATTCAGTGTCAATCTTGCGATGCATGGGCAAAATAATTATATATTCGATAATAATTTATTGGGAAACCGCTCGGGTCTCGCAAGACACATAACCAATCAATACACAAGTTTCAATACATGATGTAATAATAAAAAATTAATTATTTTAACAAATTAAAACAATGGACCCTCTATACACCTTTAGGACTTTGAAAAAATCATAGCCTAAAGGAGTACGAATGTCAGACACCTCGGCCCAACGACGCCTCGGCCCATTGACATTTCGGCCCAATGACACCTCGGCTCAAACGGGTCGGCCCAAGATTGAAGACAGGTCGGCCCATTCATAAGACACCTCGGAAGAAGAAAAGAACAGAAAAAAAAGAAACAAATATACAATGAAGTCATATAGATCGATCTATATAAACAATAAAATGTTTCTTTTTTTTTAAAAAAAAACAAGATTAAGGCCCATATTTTTTTAAATTTAAAACAATCGTTTAATCGTCAGAAAAAATAATTATACCAATAAAACCAATTCAAACGCTGTTAACTTTTTTCCATAATAAAATTTTGCTTGGGCCGAGGTGTCTTTTATATGGGCCGACGTGTCAACAATATTGGGCCGGCATGTTAGGGCCGAGATGTCAAGCATGACGGGCGGAGGTGTCGTTGGGCCGAGATGTCTGTCTACCAGGAGGACGTATTAAGAGCCATTCTCTGTAATGACTTGAACATTTATATAGGAGCTGTGGCACGCATAGTCTCAGAATTTCACCAAACTCTCCATGATAAAAGTCTTTGATACCGTAAACTCAAATCAGGCAAAGATTGGTTGCTACATATCATGTTTACCATAGCAACATGTCCTAAATTTTGAAAAATGGCATTTTTCAACACGTTCAGAGTCCCACAGTTAACGTTTGCAGCAAAGCAAACAAGTGGTAATGACCGTTTCTGAAAGTTGAAGGCCTGGTGTCTTAAATGCATGATAAACAAGTTTGGTAGATCAACTATTAAATACGTTACTATGGAAACAAAGTATTCAAAAGTAATGATTTTGTTCATTTAATTTTATATAGTCATACACTTAAGAATAAAATCAATTATAGGTTGAAATGCAAGCAAATAATAAAAAAGAGATCCAAATAACATATACCTAGGACGAAATATGATATTTCCTATAGGTTGGCAATGGTTGCCATGGTTTTAATACCACAAAAGAATTTTAAATTTACTCTCTTAGTGTTTTAATCTTATCCTATCTTTTAAAAAAGCATATCTCTATGTAACTGATGATCATTTTTTAAAGGCGTTGGTGTGACCCTAATTTTCACATTTCAAAAAATTCAAATTCAATTCTTTAAATAAAGCGTTGCTATGGAAAATAACCGAAAAAATATGCATAAAAACCTGAAAAATATTCTGTTTCCTTGGATACGTACCCTTGTATGTAGATTCCCAAAACTTTTATGATTGATATATATGAACAACTAACCTGACTTTCAATTTTGACTACCACCCAATCTCTAACTGGATGCAAAAAGCTTGCACCTAGGATTTAATATTGATATAAAATTAACAAAATCGAACATTTTCCCTTCTTGGCAACCATAGCAACAGTTCTGTATTTTTCAACAAATTTAATCAATATATGATATTCAACATTAGTTCTACCAGATAAGTACTATTCAAGGTGAGTAAAATAAATGTTTCTTGATTAAAAGGTAAGTAAAATCCTAAAACAGCAAAAAATATCACTTTAAACAACTGGTACGTTGTTTCCATGGTTACACTGTAAAGTAACAGTTAATCCCAGTTTTTCTTATCTTGTTGGTGTTGCAAGGTCCTAAGGATGTATATGTGCAAGTCATGAATTTTATTGTTTTTTCCTCAAGATAGTAGCATTAACCCAATCTTAGCAACAAATTTTGCATGGTTACACTGTGTTACCATGGCAACCATGAAAGTTATTTTTAGTATAATATTGCCAACACCTAATTACTTAAGGTCAAATAGTTTTATTGTTTTTCTTTGGTTGTTGATTGAGTTTGATCATGTAACATCTATAATAAGCGAATATTGAGCGTTTTTCAGCATCTTTCAGCATCTAAAATGTATTCCAAATGTATCCATGGTTACCACTTACTAAGAGATAAATTCTAAATAGTTTCTTTATAGCATAAGTGGCAACAAGGTGTCATGTTTTTGTGAGAATGGATTGTTTGTTTTTCTTAGTCTTTATTAAGGCTTAATAAAGATTCAAAGTAGCTGAAAATCTCATTTTTTTCAACTTTTCTGGCTGTTACCATGGCAACCAAGACACATAGCAACGAAATTTTATTTGATATATGTTTCTGGTGTCAAGTTGTAATAATATGCAAAGTTTCATCAAAATCGGTGACCATGCGTGGCAAAGAAGTTTAAGTGGTTACAGAGAATCGCTATTAAAATTACTTTGTTCATGTATGCCTTTTTAGTGTACACAGGAAATCTTGAAAGACATCGTAGTAGTGATAAAGAAAAATTGCGTTCGCTTTCCCAATGGTGTATATTCCATATAGGCAAAAAGGCTGTAGACTACACATCATTTTCTTGATGTAAAAAAATATTTATTTATACATGTATTTGGTTGAAAAATGGGGGAAAGTTGATCATAAATCTTATTTATTTACCAGTTACTAGAATATTTTTTCATCAAATGCAATAAAAGTATTTTTAGCAATCCACACTTTTATGCCTATCCAATTTTTACAGTATATAAAACTTTTGATTTTTATAGCTGGTTAAATCTAAAATTGAAATGTTACCTTGAAATCGATATAAGACTATTAAAAATGACAAGGAGTCTACGATTAGGACAGGGAATAGAAATTAGGAAATATGTTTGAATTAGGCCACACCAATTTAATTTCTTGTTCGTCGGACATTTGATAAAAAAAAGTACGAGCGGGCAAGCGGTTAAATAATAATATTATTACTTTTTTGTAGGCAAAATTTTTAGTCGGAGCGTGAAAAAATTTGTATTTTTTCTGATTTGCAGGGTAAGCAGATTTTAAATACGAAAAATAGAGCGGAAATGGAATAGAAAATAGCACAGAATTTCCATGGTGCAGGGAATTGAAATTAATATTATTTGTATAGTTTTGCTTAAATACGAGCGCCCGGGTCCGACGAACAAAAAAAAATTTATTGATGTGGCCTTAGTAGGGAGTCAAACATAAAACATTTTAAAAATTATATTTAGATTATTCAGTAAAGAAGTTTCCATAATTTCCAAGCACTGTGTAAGGATTTTTAAATTTCTCAATTTTATTAAAAGTGGTCATGAAGATTTTAATTTCTGTTTCATAAAAATATGTTTAAATGATTTATAATTATATTCACTGGAAAAATGACAATGATAGATGTCTCCAAGATCGCAGAAAGTGGTCCTCCGACCCCCCCCCCCCATTCTATTGAGAGGGGGCGACTCCCTCCTTGTCTATCCGCAATTCGGCAATGATGCGCTTTAGGTGAAATCTGTGACTTCACATTAGCGTACACATTAGCCGAAGGGAATAAATACCACTCTTTCCCAGTAGGAGAAATACATAAAAATTAAGTTCTCAATTAGGCTTTGAATACTTGAATTAATCAAAAATTATATATATAATACAGACTGGAATTTATATTATTCCATATCAAATAGTAGATCAGTCTAACTGCACAAGTTCACCCATAACTATAATGAAATGTATCCTTAATTAAATTTCTGTGCAGTGTAAAGACGATCCTTAGTATTTCATATCAATAATAATTTTTTCTTGCATTATAAGCAAATTACCATTTCTTATCAATATATTCAGTGATTTCTTGATAGTAAAAACTTAATAAAGGGGAGTAATCAAATATTGAATCCGCCTTTAGATTGGTTATATTGGATCTTGAAACTCGAATTTCGAATCTCGTATTTCGAAACTCGAATCTCGAATGAGCCTTCTGGGCTTTCGTATATTTGTCCTAAGTTGACCTGCATATTACATAGTCCACAAAAACTTCATGATAACAAAGTACGTATATGTTTATGTTTTTTTCAAATCCGGATCTTTTTGTTCGCTAAACAAATCCAATCTATTCAAACATTATGTTACGTTACATATAATATATCTATATCTATATCTATATCTATATATATATATATATATATATATATACACACACAAGATACAAGATATTTTATTTACCAATCAAGGGCCCCGAGAGGCATTTCCACATATATAAATGCACAATTTAAACATAATTCACAATATACATTGTTTATATATATATAAATACATGTATGTATATAAACAGTTACATAAACAGTTATATAATATTGTATTCAGCGTTAATAATCATAGACAATACCAGTGTCAAGTGTCCAAATTATTGTCATTGATCCCAAGACAATACAAATATGTTATGCTACAACTTGTTCATACATGTATTTATACATTTGTATGGTTTTTTTTCCCCTTTAAAATTGTAATATATTTCAGAAAAAAATACAATAAAGTAAAATTGAAGAAAAAGGCATGCATGTACATGATGACAGATGTATTTATACATTGGTTCTTTTACCATTTTCAGACATAAATTTTCCAAGTAAGCATAAAATTTCTTTATTTTCATTATTCAAAATCCATACAAGTTTTTCAGCAGATGTCAAAGAAGAGAAATTTGGGTTGATTTTTGAAATTGTTTCCATTAATTGCAACCTTTCATTCTTATATTTTGGACATATAAGCAAAAAATGCTGTTCATCTTCAACCTCCTGCATATTACATTGAGAACACTTTCTAGATTCGGGGGGAAGTCCTGCATATCTTCCCCTTTCAATATTTAATTGATGTGCAGAAATGCGTAGTTTAGTTACATTTTTCCTCTGATCATAGTTATTGATAATGTTTAGATAGTGCTCTCTTCCAAAGTTGTTTTTGAAAGTGGAATAAGTTCTTAGTTTGCCATTATTTTGCTCTTTATTTTCTTTATTACCATAGGTTTATAAAATACTGTCTTATAATACATGATGACTTCTTTTTAAATGAATAATATATATATGGAGAAAATTACGCAAGAATACGATGTCGCTTTTTCCTTATAACGAAATACGGTTTTAGCATAGAAAGATTGATATTAACTCTTAATTATTTTATATGATTTTTTTTTTCTATATTTTCCAGGGAAAATGTAAAAAATGTTATATTTGCAAATAAGATGTTCTAGAGTTTGATATTTATCATTAATAAATGCATTATATAAACATCTAATAAACCATGCCAAGAATAGTTATGTAGACATTTAAAATCTTTAATAAGAATAATTTATGAATGTAAAAAATATAATTTGTTATTATCTTTAAACCTATCGTTAAAATCACCAAGAAAAAAGTTACCTATCGAAAAGAAATATCAGGCAATTGTAAATTTCAGAAACCGTTCGTTTCTTGTCGTTTTTAACACCATTACGCAATCACAATGCCTGCAAATCGTTTATTACTCTAGTTATGTAGAACCAAAAATGTGATTATTGAACAAAATCTAAGAATTACAATCCTCACTGTCACAATTATGCCTACAGAGGAAGATTAATTACTTCAGTTTTCACATTAAGATAAATCACGTGTCATTAAATCTCGAAAACGGAAAATTATAAAGAACATGCAGCGCCTCCGTCGTCAGCCGTGCATCATTTATAAACCAACAGTAACATATTGATATCTTTCGAATCAAGAATTTGAAGTCTGAGAAACAATCCCTATTGCAAAATGGAAGACATGCAAAATAAATAATCCAATTCATGTTATAAATGTGGAGATAACGAACAGTGATCAGTCTCAAAAATCCATTTAAAAAAAATATAAATTATGAGCACAGACAATACGGACCTCTAAAAACTGAGGCGAAATCAGGTGCCTTGGAGGAGTAAGTATCCCCTGTCGATCGGCCACGCCCGCCATGTGCTCGATTCTCGTCATGGATTGACCAGGTAAATGGAAAAATCCGTAGACAATACAGTGAGAAAATAATGACCTTACAATTTGCATGAAAGAGTCAGTCAATATTCGACTTAACGATAGATTGTATTTACTAACAAGGTCATTGTATCGGCCGTAGAATGTTGACTTTTGTTGATATCCTTGTATCGTCAACTTATTTGACAATAGCCTGTCTCGTCTAAGAAATCATGAAGAAAATGCTCCTGCATATTGAATCAACTGGGAGACATATACTCCATATGCAGGTGATAGTTGTAGAATGCTACATAAATAAGGTAAGTTGACAATAGAATTGAAGTCATCATGTTTATCATAAAATTTAGTTGTCAGTTGGCATCAATGTCTTTCTCCAGTAAAATATCCGAATATGAAACAAATGTTTTAGACTTTGATCTGTCTTTATTTGGATTTCAGTTGGATATATCGAATGAGGGTAGGAATGAAACTGGATGAATATTGTTAATTGATAAAACGTCGTAGATATATTTAATGTCGAATTGAGGGCTACAGCGAGAGACTTCTTTTCATTTAGAGGTTTTTGAATAAGAATACAGAATGAGAAACTCAAGCATCTTTTTAATATTAATTTTGGAGTACTTCAAACTGCTTGCGTGTAGAATCAGAATGCCTTTTAACAAATTTGAAGGTCTATTATTCATCGTGGGTTGTATATAGTGTTGAAAAGTATGTTCTGATGCTATTGTTTTTGGTAAAATATTGTGACTTCAAAATTTCTGTAAGTTCCTGAAGATTTTAAGGATCCACATGTGATTAACACCACTTCTCGAATATGTCGTGGTACAATAATCCTGAAGTTTCAACTTCTTTGTGAGGATCGAAGAAAAAGGCTTGGTAGAACATTTAATTGGACCCGCTTTGTATCTTTGTAGAGATTTTTGGGAAGTTTTGGAATCTAGTATAGATATGGTAATTCAAATTTAATTTGGTTGTTGGGAATATTAAAAAAATCTAAGCTAAAAATGATTTTTAAAAAATTCCTCCCTAGAAAGGGAACTATGAATAAAATTTGGATTACTCTTTGTAGAATTAAAGGTTCCTCTAAAATGCAATTGTAATAGTGAGCCTATGTTGTTACCTGCTTTGTCAGTTGGAACCAGTACATATTGATCGTGTAATCTCTTCTTATTCTTTTTTCACTTCTGAATTATTGAAGACAGAAGGATAGATGGTTTTCATATTGCCCCTCAACCGTTTAACACGAAATTTCAACGTCCATCTTATACCTTTAATTCATTCTGACAAAGTATCAAGGTCTTCTCCTTCATATTTGATTCATCGTCTGGCATAATCCATAATGGCATAATCTTCGACAGAATTCATAATGTTTATGAAATTCATATTATAAGTGTCAAGAAAAATTCCATTACAAAATGCTAGTATGCGATAGTGAAAATTGGTAAATTTCTTGGGAATTGCAATTACTTTTTGTTTAGAAAAGGAACAACAAGGTACACTGGAGGAAATCTTGTATTACAATACAATACAAATGATATAAGTATTATTTAGAGAACTCGACAGGTACTGTATCATAGATACAAATTTGGGGGTGGACGAGTGCGTAGCACGAGTCTCCACCCCCAAATTTGTATCTATGATACAGAACCTGTCGAGTTCTCTAAATGATTTGTGACACGATCAATCAAAAAAACAAAAAAGCACCGCCCACTTCATACCTGTGCAGCATCCAAACTTCCGCCAGAGTTCGTTTGTTCTTTCTGTAGATGAGGCCTCGACGGGGAGTATACATCCGCAGTATATATATTTCCACGGACAACGTAAGATTTAGTCAGATTATTTTTGACAAGGGGGTAGACGTAACAGACTCGAAGTCAGTCTTAATTGATAAGGTGGACGATTTAACCTTGTTGTAGATGGAGATTGATCCTTATTTATTTCAGGGGTCTTAAAATCTCGGTTAACTATAGATACACATTCAGGCGATACAGACAGTTTTTCGATGGACTTTGATGTTACGATTTTTATTTTCTTATTGAAATGCGACATAAAAACGAAGTGAAAGAGATGTGCGGCAGTCGTCAGCGATAAGGATTTAAGATGAAATTAGAAAAAAACAACTGAAAAATGGACTTGATTGAGTTTGCACGAGAAGAGTGGAAAATGGGGGGAGGGGGAGTGCGAATTTCACGTAATGTATGCTGCATCCGCGAACCCATTGGCTTTACTATTTTGAAGGGGACACAAAAAGCAGGGAAAGCAAACAGGTTTTCAGGAATTTCTCCAACATAGAATGTTTTCCATAATTGCGAATTTTCCTTTTCGTTTGGATCGAAAGATTCTGTGTGGAATAATTTTTTTAAAAGTGATTGAGAAATTTTGACATTTTACATTCCTAAGGAAATATTTCTTCAAATTTATAATAGGAAAAAAAATCAGCATTTACTATTTGTACGTGCTTTTGATAAATTGAATCAGATTTATTTTTAGACCGTGCTGTATTTTAGATACAGAACAGTTGGCTAATACAAGACAGTATACAGGGCTAGTAGCTCCGCCCACTGTATTTCCGTTCTGTATTGCTAATACAGAACAGCAAACTTCAAAGAAAAACACCGCAATCGTGTCACAATCTTGTATTACAATGCAATACAAATGATATAACCTTGTATTACAATTACAAATGATATAATCTTGTATTACAATACAATACAAATGATATAATCTTACATTACAATACAATACAAATGATATAATCTTGTATTACAATACAATACAAATGATATAATCTTGTATTACAATACAAATGATATAATCTCGTATTACAATACAATACAAATTATATAATCTTGTATTACAATACAATACAAATGATATATAATCTCACTGTATTCTGACAAATATTAGCCTCTGTTTTATTTTTGTAACGTTCGTCCTCAGCTTTTATGACCGAATCTAAAAATTATCTAGGGCAAAACAACTACAATTCTATTACGTATTAGAAATATAAAATTGGAAAATTTTCATGTATGAAATAATATTAATAATCATAAGTGTTTATGCTTTTAGGCGAAAATATTAAGGATCGAAAATTTTCCATGATCCAGTAATTCGTCTGGATAGTTGCTCCTATAGTTCTTCAATTTTAAAGAGCTTACGCTTTTCAGTTTGTTTAAATATGAAAATTTTTATTGTTCCCGTTTGCTGTATAAATGAAAAAGTTCCTCAATATAAATCATCATAGCTGCTTTAACTACAGAATATGAGTGAAATAGTCTGATATTTTGCACGGCTCTATGTCTGAAACAGTTTTCTTATTATCGATGATAATTGTAATAAAGAGAGTTTTTTTTAACTATTTCGGCTCAATATTTTTGAAATGATCAAAGAGGACATTGACAAAAGAATTATGTGCAAAATGTAACCGGAAATGACGTAAGAATTGTTACAGCCATCCTCAAAGCACAGTATGTAACAAGTTTGCTTGTTGGCTGTCATGGTGTCGTTGACACAACCTTCCCTGTTAACTTTAGGATCCAAGGTGGAACAACTACGAACGAACGCCGTCTGTCGGCCTGAAATATCACATTGATAAAAATTAAAATAATGTATAAACTTAATGTGTCACAGAACGTAAAAGGTTTGATAATTTACGAAAGATTTGTTCTCGATGCTTAATTTCAAGCCTTGCACTGTTTTGTGACCAACAAGAAGGCTTGGAATTTTGCAGTAGTATTTGTATTTTGCGATTCAGATTAGGTAAATTTAGATTAATTGTTTTATGTTGTTAAACGTCCATTCGAGAATTTTTTCACTTATATAGAGATATCAACACATACCGGTGAAGGGCTTCAAATTTAGACGTATACTCGGCACTCAGGGTCATTGATAAGTAAGGGTTCTTTATCGTGCTAACGCCTACTGTGACACGGGACCTCGGTTATCCAGTGCCGGGCGCTTGGCGAAGGAGCAGTCACTACCTATGTTAAAGTCTTAGGTTTGACGCGGCGCGGCCAACAAGAATCGAACCCGGGCCTCCCGATCACGCCCTACCACTAGGTTACCGTGACCGAGACCGATAGCTATATATTGAAGAGTGGCTTGTGTTTCCGAAACACTTCAAACGAGTAAGAGCAGACACAAGAATTGTGGTTATACAAAAACAAAACTATTCAGTGATCTACAAGATTTGTTGTGCCTGTTTCACGTTAACTCTGGTTCAGATTTACTGCTTTGAATCTTAAAATGTCTCAGCGGAATAAAACTCTGTCTCTGTTTATGATCTTCCTAATTTGAGTAATATAGCATTTGTATTCAATTCAAATTGTCATATTGTCATAGTTATGGTTTCTAACATGCTCTCACGGTTATAATAAGAAAATGTATTTAAATGCACAGAACTAGTAGGAGTTGTGAACGGCCATGAACAATCTTACTTAACAATTAAGAACATACAAATCGTTATCGAGATTGCAATCCGGTTCTTTGATCAGTTCATCAGTAAAGAGGGCGGCCATGTTGAAATTATGTCAGCATCACTTCGGGAAATGTTTGTTCTAATCTCCTGAATTACCAAGCAACTTTTACGGATGATAATCTAAATACCTCCAAGCCAATCAAAAACCACTTCGGCCATACTGGATCTCAGATCTTAGACATCAACATTTCCTTTTTGATGAAAGGATCTGTTTGAAAAGCCTAATGGATGGGTCTCTTTTGCTGATATGAGAAATCGAGTGTATCTCAGTGACTTAGGAGGCGTGAAAATAAGATATAGCGCTTCTAACCAACAGTGTACTCTTGAAGTTCTGGTTACTTGACAAGCAGTCCTAGAATATTTATAAGTCAAACTTCGATGATATTTAACTTAAGTATAAAGCTTATTCTCGGGGGAAATTCTACTACCCTAAGTTCATCGAAAATCAAATATGAGGTGGGAAGATAATATATA
Source organism: Saccostrea echinata (assembly GCF_033153115.1). NCBI lineage: Eukaryota > Metazoa > Mollusca > Bivalvia > Ostreida > Ostreidae > Saccostrea > Saccostrea echinata. The sequence goes on along the minus strand of NW_026889802.1, from coordinate 285,366 downwards.
TGTAAATAAAATTTTTCCACAGATTCCCCCTGCATAATTAGTATTGCCTATACATGTATCTTTAAATTTACCGTCAGAAAACACCTACAATGGAGTTGTCTGAATAGAGAAATCTGACTGATTTATTAATCTTTGACGTCATATTTACATAGATCTGTGCAATGTGGTAAAAATTTAAAAAAAAAAAACTTCGCTAATTTGGGGGGATCGGACTTCAATATCGACGATAATCAAGATTGTCATTTTAAACGAACTATGGCAATCAGAAGTGAAAAAGTTATTCACTATTCACTCACAACATCACTTTTCTAATCCGAATCGTAAACCAGTGTGTACACACAGATCACGTGCTACCATAAGCTTGATGGCTTCTATATGTTGAATGAATCGTAAACTTATAGAGCACCAAATTAACATATTCCCAAATAATTTTAGACATTTTTAATTATTTGAAGATATCATCAATCCATTTGATCGTGCCACATTCAGTTAACGATCTCTTCATTTAATTCAGTTGTTGATATCGTTGATATCTAGTTCAGTTGCTGAATTGATGCTTGCAATAATTAATTAGTTTGTAGCTCTTTCCCAATAAATTACGCAATAATTCAATTAAAGACAGCAATAATTCAAAAAATGCAAGCAAAACTAAATCGTTGCTATGTTTGATTTAATGATATCGTTAATTCAATGAATGCGCGCAACACTTCCTTTTCAGAGAGAGAGAGAGAGAGCGACTTTTGATTAGTGATATCTTTAAATTAAGATATCCATAGCTGGAAAAAATCTCTTCAATTGAATTGTTGCTCTTTTTAAAAGTAAATGTGTGGATTAATTCCTCCGACAAAGTAGGTAAAAAATAATATTAAAGATAATTATCTTCAGTTGAATTAAAAAGATCATTCCTGGGTCTCATTCAATTTTTGCGAGCAATGAATCCAAATTGCATTTTAGAGATCAACAGTTGAATTTATGTGCGCGTTAATTGAATTGATAAGAGATGCGTGAATCAAATCATTGTTCTCATCAACTGAATTGATGAGAGCAATATTTGATTTGATGCGAGCATTGATTGAATTTTTGCATACAATAATGAAATTAATGATATCTTTAAATAAGCCTAATCAAAGATATCTTCCATAATTTGAGTTTCTGTTAATTTTACGCTCCATAAATATGAGTGGTGTACAAGATATATACCTGCTATCAATAAATTTATTGTTTTGCTTAAATTTCACTTTTAAAGTATAAATTAATTTAAATAAAATTTAAAGAAATTCTGTTTTAAGATGAATTGTATAGTAATTACTTTGAATACACGTAAATTCTTTAACAGACTTTCTACCTTGATAACAGAATGCTGATGCTAATATTACAGAAACAGTGTATTGTGATGGTGTGTTGTTAATATATATATATATATATATATATATATATATATATATATATATATATATATATATATATATATATATATATATATATATATATGAAAAATTATAGAATACAAAAATACAAATAAAAATTATTCAATACAAATAAAAAATATACAAAACAAATGGAAACTTATTGAATACAAATAAAAAAAATTACAATGCAAATGAAAAAATATAGAATACAAATAAAAATTTTACAATGCAAATAAAAAATATACGTAAAAGATCTGTTTACAACAGAAGGTATGAAAGATATTACGGATGTAAAAGAGATCATTGAATCAAAGAGTAAATACTTATGTGAATATCTAATAATGAAAAAAACAATTAAAAAGCTAAACATAGATTACTGTAATGTAAAAAACACTAATATACAAAAACCCTATTTTTATTTCCAAGGAAAAAGTAGAAACCCAGATTTTGAAAAATCAGGATTTTATTATAAAATTCTACTTTCTAAAAAGAAGCAAAGACCAATAATGGAAACGAAGTGGTCAAAAGAATTCAATATAACAAATGGTCAATGGAAAAATATTTATACAGCTAAGATACTAAATGTATTCGATAAACAGATAGCAGAATTCAATTTTAAACTTTTACATAATCAGCTGAATTGTAATTATAATGTAAGTAAATGGAATAAAAAGGTGGGGAAAAATTGTACAAGTTGATTTTAGAATGTACGGATACAAAAAGATTATGGGAAAAAATATCAAAAATATTGAAATTAAATATATCCTGGAAAAATATTGTTGTAGGATTTTTTAATGAGTTTAATGAAACAACAAAAATTTTTAATAATGTCATATCAATTGTAGGTTACAAAATATACGAGTATAAAATGAAATGTAGATTACAAAATGAAAATGTAAATGCACATGCAATGTTATCTTTTTTTAAAATCATCATTATATCAGTATTATTTAATAGCAAAGGATGCAAAAAGTGTTAAATTAAATTACCATCTTTTAAAAAAGTTAGCTGACCAAATATGATTTTCTTTGTGATTATATGTATTTTGAGAAGTATATAAATTAAGTATAGATATTTCATCTATAATACTTATTTTATTTACAAAAAATATCATACAATGATATATAAGCATATGTATAGAAATGAAATGTCAACAATGATATGTATACGTACATGTATTTTTTTTTCATTTAATGTATATAATTTTGTAAATTAAATATTATAATAAAAATACCGATCCAGGGAGCTCCTGGCACCCCAGGTGAGGTATATACAGAGGGCTTCTGCGGAAGTTTTGCCTCGATATTTTGTTGTATGTTAATGAAAATAAATATATTATTCATTAAAAAAAATATTGAATACAAATGGAAAATTTTACAATACAAATGGAAAATTATACAATACAAATGGGAAAAGATCAAATATTGCAACGTTTGACATGCCTCAGATTTGTTGATCTCTTTAATTCATTTGAAGATTTTTAATTATTTTAAAACGTCCTTGTTACAGGAATTAATGCGCGCATCATTTGTTTTAAAGGGAGTAACAATTCAATTGAAGAACTATGGATATGTTGAATTGAATATAACATTTATTAAATGGTTGCAGATCTAATTCATTAAATGGTTGCTCTCTCTAAAAGAATGTTGCGCATATTAATTTAGTTAATGACATGGTAACATAATTTAGTTATTGTGCACATTGCTTCATGAGTGCACAATTATTCAATTGAAAATTTCATTATTGCGCGTATATAAATTGAATTACTGCTCTCTTCAAATGAATTACTTTGCACATCAATTCAACTGATTTATCATATTTGAAGACAGCATCAAATCAGCAAATTTAACAATGATATCAAAACCTAAACTAATGCGCACAATAATTCAAAAGTGAAGTTATCATTACCTATTTAAAAAGATCTTTAATTGAATTGTTATGCGCATCAAATGAAATGATGATATTTTCAAATGATTAAAGATATCTTCAAGTAACATCTTCAATTATTTGAGTTAATGTTATATTGGCGCTTCATAGAAGTGTACAGGTGACACTTTCCACTTACCATTAACATATATCCTGGTTATGAGGCAGCCATTTCGTTTGCTTGTCCTCTCTAAACAATCAGAAGGGTTTGGCGGGTTGCTTTCACACTGTGGATCGCGCTTTGAGTCACACTGAGCACAAAGAGTCGTTGAATCTGGAATGAAAACGATGGAATTCAACACATAATGCTTTGATTTAAACATATTTTATTGATACATGATTAATTGGATTGGACACAAGTTTTTCCAACTCAAATTGTCTTCTCAAATACAAAGAAAATCAATAATAAGTACACGTGATGTACAAAACCAGCATAAATACGTTTAAAGCGCAAGAAGTAAAAGGGAAAAAGAGAGAGCAAAGAAAATTGAAAAGAAAAGGGGGAAAAGAGTGCAACGAAAAGGGGAAAAAGAGAGTAACGAAAAGTGGAAAGAGAGTGCAAAGAAAAGGGGAGAGAGAGTGCAAAGAAAAGGGGAAAAGAGAGTGCAACTAAAAAGAGAAGGGGTGCAAAGAAAAGGGAATAGAGAGTGCAAAGAAAAGGGGGAAAGAGCGTGCAAAGAAAAGGAAGAGAACGGAGTAGCAGAAAATGAGAATGGTTACGCTGATCATGATTATGTTATGCCATTAAAAGAGAAATTAACTTTCTTTTTTAACTAACCAATGACAGATAGTTCTTGCAAACTGCAATTGCAATGTAGAGAAAAGTCGTGAGTTTATGTACAGCCCAATAAATAAATAAAAAGATAAATATTTTAAAATAAATAAATTTATGAGTAAATAAATAGAGGATATTCAATGTTTTGTAGATTAATATGGAATTTATTTCACGAGTGGGACTGGATTTTTTTTTTATATTTTCACGAGTGCGAAACACGATTGAAAATATCAAAAAATCCTGTCTCACGAGTGAAATAAATTCCATATTTATCTACAAAACATTAAATTTTCTGTTTATTACATTTTCTTTGATTTTCCCTTTGACTCTGTCTTTTCGTAACAGGGTGTCATAGGCTGTGGCGTCATAGTTGAGCGGTTGAGACGTCATATGATAGCTATAAGCGATTGCGAGATTGAAAAACGGATTTTTAACAACATATTTGGAGAAACTTTGGCGGTCTTAGTCTCTATCAAGGCGGTTTAGTTACTATCTCTATCTTATGACAGGTCAGAAATTTTTTTACCTACTTTGATATCCTTTCACACTGTGAGAGAATATCACTTTGGTATCCTTTCACACTGTGAGAGAATATCACTTTTATTCAATATATAAATCACAGTATTTCACTGTTGAAAATGTAATAAATAAGCAAATTCAAGGAATTGTGGCCCCTATCCACACAACGTCAGGGGTCTTGAGTCAACACGTTGCCGTTGGGCCCCTGAAAAATTTTCATTCGATATCTTGCGGGCTGACTGCAGCGACGTCTTTCGGGAAAATTACAAAATTATTAGTCTTGATCTTTTTTCTTATCTCTCAACCAACAACTATGCGTAACACGTGCACTTTAGGTATCAACTGATTCCTTTCTATTTACATTATCTGTCTGCTTTAATTTGATTGATGCTTCTCAATGAGAGAAGCAAGCACGAAGATATCAATTGAAATTTGTCAGGGATCCAACGGCAAGTGTTGACGGCAAGTGGTGTTGTCATAGGTAATGTACATATAAAAATATGAAGGTCCTATTTTCTCTCATTCCAAAAGTTATCAGCAATGTTAAAATTTTTGAAAATTAGGTCAAACTTCAAGGTCAAAGGGTCAAATATATCACATTCGGAAATTTTTTTGACACTTAATGCACTGGTCAAATATGAACGCCCTATCATCTCTCATTCAAAAGTAATCACCAATGCTAATTTTTTTTTGAAAATTAGAACAAACATGAAAGTCAAGGTCACGTGGTCAAAAATCATAGCATGTTTGGAAATGTTGTTACAGGTAATGCACAAGTCAAATATGAAAGCCTTATCTATTCTCATTCAAAATTTTAAGCAATGTTAATTTTTTGGAAAAGTAGATCAAACTTCAAGGTCAAGGTAAAAGGGTAAAAAATCATAGTATATTTTGAAAGGTCTTACCACAGGTAATGTATATGTGAAATATGAAAGCCCTATTTCTTCTCATTCAGAAATTATAACCAATGATTTTTTTTGGGAAAATTAGGTCAAGCTTCAATGTCAAGGTCACAGGGTCAAAAATCATAAAATGTTTGGTCTTGTCACAGGTAATGTACATGTAAAATATGAAAGCCTTATCTCTTCTCATTCAAAAGTTATGACCAAGGTAAAAGTTTGGTATCATTTTTGAAAAGTAGTTCAAAACTTCAAGGTCAAGGTCACAGGTAGAAAATCACAGTATGTTTGAAAAAGTCTTGTCCCAGGTAATGTATTTGTGGATTATGAAAGCCCTATCTCTTCTCTCTCTTCACTTTGTTAAACCAAGTTTAACCTTGGTCATAACTTTCGAATGAGAAGAGACATGGCTTTCATATTTCACATGACATTACCTGTGACAAGACCTTTCGAGTTATACTATAATTTTGACCCCGTGACCTTGATTTTGAAGTTTGACCTACTTTTCAAAAACCTTAACATTAAACTGGTCATACCTTTTTTGAATGAGAAAAGATAAGGCTTTCATATCACACAAGTACATTACATGTGACAAGACCTTTCCAAATATATTATACTCGTATATATAATATGATTTTTGACCCCGTGACCTTGACGTACTTTTCAAAAAGTGTATCTTTGCTTATAACTTTTGATTGAGAAGAGATAGTGCTTTCATGTTTGACATGTGCATTACCTGTGACAAGAGTCACAAGACCTTTCCAAATATACCATGAAATATACTATGAATTTTTACCCCTTGACCTTTAAGTTTGACCAACTTTTCAAAATTTTTTACATTACTTTGAATTCATTATAAAATTTGAATGAGAAATCACAGGCCCGTAGGAAGCAATTTCAGGTTTTTTTTTTTTTTTGGGGGGGGGGGGGGGGGGGTACAGCCACACATTTTCAGTTGAGGGGGCACTACCAAAAATTTCCTGACAAGCAAAACAAAACAAAAAAAATAATTAAAAAAAAATATAATAAAAAAAATAAAAAAAAAGATCATCAACTACCAAATATTCCTTGACAAGCAAAAAAAAAAAAAAAAAGGTCATCAGACGTTTTTATTGAGGGGGCACAAGCATATCTAAGTTTACTATAGTAATCTATATATCGGCAAAATTATTGGAGGCACGCCCCCCCCCCCCCCCCCGGTTCCTACGGCCATGAATCAAAAGGTCTTGTCACAGGTAATGAACATATGTAATATTTCTCATTCACCCCCCTCCTCCCTAAGGGTTTAAAAATGAGGCTCTTTTATTTAATCTTTTATCAATACTGAGCTTTACCATCTCAGTCAGATGCCTGTGAAATGAATACTCTGTCTTTTCTGGAGGTGACAAATGAAGTGATTTCTAAGAATCAATACACGTCATCTACCGTACAAGATTACAGCCTCTACGTTAGGAATTAGCGCCCATTCCTTAATTCGAGTAGAAGAAATGAGTGAATCTAATTAAGACAAAGGACTGGTGAGGTTTTCTAATTAGATCTGATGTACAGAAAATCGACCAAATCGGTCACATCCATTTGGTTGATGAGGCATTTTAAATTCTGTCCAAAGAATCTGTACAGCTAATAATGATATTTTTTCCCTTGAAGTATATTTTTTCCATATTGGAACCATCAGTAACAGCTGCATCAGAACTTTACATGAACCGAAAAGGGGGAAGCAAACTAGAAAAAGTCAAAATTGAGTATGATTCTTGAAAGTGCTGCTAAAATGTTCGGAGGATCGATATATGATACAGAGACCCTATAAGAAATACTTGATCAAACTGTAAGTGTTTCTAAAAGGTCTGAAATTTTACAGAACGTAATGAATAAATAGCAAAAATTCAGAAAAAAAACTATAAGAAATACATTAAGTCAGAAAATGTTATACTGACAAGTTACAGGAGAAAAATGCAACAGTTTGAAAGAAAAGGGGGGGGGAATCAGAAACAGAAAGAGGATGTCCAAAACATTCAAAATAATCGCCTCCCAAAAATTGAAACAAAAAATATTGCATACTCTATATTGCATTCTTTGATTCCTTGTAACAATTAATTGTGGCACGGAAAAAAAGAGTATTCTGGGAAGAGAAGCAATAAAATTAGCTCCGTGGTAGCTTCTAAAACTCTCCATTTAGTTGTCATGCGATTTCCCATTAGATACTTCTATCTCATAAAGCACAATCACCACTCAACTGTGATACAGCACGTCATAAATACAAGAGGCTCAGGAGCTTCGACGCTCACGTACAGAACATCGTGTGAGAATTATATCTTGACTTATTATTATTATTCACAATAGTCACTGTAGCTTCTTTGAGAAATTTCTCTGTAACAGAATCGCAAAAAATAAATAAATAAATAAATAAAAAAAATCCTAGAAAAAAAAATACTTCCCCTTCTGATGACCTTGACATTTTCCAAATAATCTCAGCCAGAGCAGTGAAAAAAAAACACGAATAAAAAAAATGTGCTTAAGAATAAGAAAATACATTTTCATTTATAACAGCTTTGCTCGAACTCCAGACCCTGTTTCCTGAATCTCTAATTAATGAAAAAGGGCTTATTGTTTCATTTACTCATTTAAGGACGGATTCTTCTTATACTTATTGTATTCAAAATTAATGAAATTTTTACAGATTCAAGAAGAAAATATCATTAAGTGATAGCATCAATTAGATTTGGCCGTTTTATTTTAGGAACAAGTTCAGGTCAAGGTCATTAGATTTCCCTTGACATTTAGATTAAAAAAACTATTGTTTGCCAGTCATGTGATCCCCCCTTCTATTTCAAAAGATTAAATGGGTTTTTTTTTGCATAAAAAGATGATACTACAGAAGGTCTATCAGATGATACCACCAAACTGAGATAGATAATTTAACCAAATAGATAATGACAAACACGAATTTCCTCTATTTTTATGCCCCCGTATCGAAGATTCGGGGGCATATAGTTTTTGCCCTGTCCGTCCGTCTGTTTGTCTGTTTGTCCGCACAACTTTAACATTGCCTAGAACTTTTGATTGGTTGGAGCTATGGCTTTCATATTTCACATGTGTATTCCTTGTGACAAGACCTTTCTTTGGGTACCACCATATTTGACCTTTTGACCTAACCTTGGAGTTTGACCCAGTTTTGCAAAATTTTACCCAACTTTAACCTTGGCCATAACTTTTGAACAATTGGTGCTAGGGTTTTCATACTTCATATGTGTAATCTTTGTGACAAAACCTTTCTTTGGATACCAACAACTTTGACCCTTTGACCTTGGAGATTGACCTACTTTTGAAAAACTTTAATCTTGGCCATAACTTTTGAACCGTTGGTACTAAGGCTTTCATTCTTCACATATGTAATCCTTGTGACAAGACCTTCCTTTGGATACCAACAACTTTGACCCTTTGACCTTGGAGTTTGACCTACTTTTGGAAAACTGTAACCTTGGCCATAACTTTTGAACCGTTGGTGCTAGGGCTTTCATAATTCATATAAGTAATCCTTGTGACAAGACCTTCCTTTGAATACCAACAATTGTAATCCATTGACCTTGACCTTGGAGTTTGGCCTACTTTTGAAAAACTTAAACCGAGGTCATAACTTTTAAACGATTGATGCTTCAGCTTTCATATTTCACCAGTATATTTGTTGTGAGAAGGCCTTTTCTTAGGCACCATTAATTTTGACCAATTGACCTTGACTTTAACCTTTTCCATATCTATTCAATGGTTGCTGCTAGGGCTCTCATATTTCACAGGTATATTCCTCGAGACAAGACCTTACTTTGGGTACCAGCATATTTGGTTTGCATTTGAGATAGTTTAACCTTTGCTATAAGTTGCCATTCGGGGCATTAGTGTTTCACAAACACATCTTGTTCTTAAATTTTTAGGAAATATTAGTTATTTTTATAAGCTTCGTATATTTTAAATTTTCTTATTTTTACATATGGTGAAGTAGTCGTGCATAGATACAAAAATTAATGATATACCCCCCCCCCCTCCCCAAATGACCGTTTCATTAGAGAGAAAGTATTTTATACTGATTTTTTTTAATTCTTGCTCAATTTGTTCTTAAATTGAAGTCTTTCAAAAACAAAGAAGAATGTCGCTTGTTTTGATATGATTTAAAAGTTAAGTACATAATTAATAATTTCAGTTACTTCAATTTTTTTAAAGCCTTTGATTGTTTAAAATTGACAACTAATTCATTCTTCTGTAGTAATTCTGAGAAGCAGAAAAGGAGATTATTACACAGGCCGCCAAGCTTTATAAATAAACAAGTATATGGTAAGTTTGAAACAATAAACTACAAAGTTGTGGCAATGATATGGACGCAATATAAGATCATTTGAGTCGACATTAAAAAAAAATCCCTATTGTATTATAGAATCCAGAATTAGGGTTCTTTTCCTAATCCGCGAATTAAATCAATTTTCGCTCTCGTCAATTCAAAAGATGCGCGCATAAATTCGATTTTTGAGGTTTAGTTTACTTTTCAAGACAAAGAAAGTCTGATAAAAGCGACCATGGGAAGATCTAAAGCTCAAAGATTGCTATAATCTGTTGTTGTTTTTTAAGTAAATTGATAAAATCAATCTCTCCAAAATCTATTTAATTCTAGCCTTAAAAAACCAATATAGTATAAAATTTGTGAATGAATCAAATTTAAATTTAAAAGTTCAATTAAATCATTCAAGCCTAAGTCAACTTAAAGTATGGAAGACATCAGTAAGAATTTTAAATCTACTCACCTGTTATATGGCACAGAAAACCCACAAATATAAAAATGATCCCTGTCCATCTCGTCACATGAGCCATTGTCTTAAGGCATTACAAATTTGTCAAATTTACTAGGATCTACTAAAAATTCGAGGCTGATGATAATAAAGAAGTCAACAGTATCGTATTTTTGTTTGGGTCTATCCGAGACAATCTGAATAATATTTCCGTCCAATCAGGGCTTTGAAATTTACGTTCTTTTCAGAAGTTTCTTCCTCTTGAGATTTTGAGTGAGTTTCATACTATTGATATTTCATATTTACATTCATTGAGAATTTCCCGTGAGTAATAAGGCTGCTGGTACCGTGATTTTCCTAGATGTAAAGACCGCGGACCCACATCTGGTTAACGACCAATCTAATTATAAGCTTACTTTTGTATGGCGAGGGACGGCAATGACGGCCTGACGTATTAGGCAGCTAAAGATCACCACTTCTCACTATAAAAGCTTATTACTTCAATAATGCCAGTCAGTTCGGGATAAGGAATAAAATTAATTCACATACTATGCAAGAAAATATCATATCTTGCTTTAACTAAATACCGACCTTGCATTTGTAATCCCATGTTGGTTGATCTTTGTGAACAATCAGTCTGAAGACAGTTCCTTGACACTGTAATTATTGAAAAAATATTTATGTTTGCACAAACTCTCTCTCTCTCACTCTCTCTTTATATAAACACTATTAAAATTACCCACAGGCCCGTAGAATGCTAAGGGGGGGGGGGGGGCGCCCCCCCCCACTTTTTTTCTAAGTATAGTTTTTGCTATTATAATAGTAAATTTTCCGTTAGATGCTGATCCCCCCCTTTTGATGTTGTAAGGTCGAGCACAGGTTAATTCAAGGATTTGGACAGTAAATTAGGGTTTGGTTGTTTTTTTTTAATTTAGCTTGTCAGATAATTTTGGGAAGTTGCCCCCCCCCCCCCTCCCCCAAGTTTTGGTCAGTGTAGTTTTTTTTTTTTTTTTTTTTTTTTTTTTTGCTTGTCAGATTTTTTTGAGAACATTTACCCCCCCCCCCCCACTTTTGAAACCGTTGCTTCGCCTGTGTGGCGCAGTGGTTAGAGCGTCTGCTCTAGAGTCGCGGAGTAAGGAGCTGAAAGCATTAGTGCAAGATACCAGAGGAGGGTATTTCCTGTATAATAATATTGGATATTATTTGAATTGCTGATATCACATTTTTGGTATTTGTTTCTGTTTTAAGACATTTTGAAAATATTTTAAAATCACAAGATAATACTGAGTATAAATATTTTTATATATTTTACAGCAAGGTACGTGATAAGATATTCCTGGAACCTCTCGTTCTGACCTTAATAATTAGATTAATAAATCAATTGAAATAAAAGGAAACTCTTTAATAATACTTTAACGCTTTTTACCCTTTACGAGGGTTGTCCCAAAAAGTCGTAAACAGGGAAAAGAATTTATTTTCTCTTTGCTAAATTAAATTTCTTTTCTTGTCATAATAAAAAACAACATTTTATGATCACGAGTTTCAAGTTTGATGATAATAATTCAATTAATAAGAAAGTAATGTAGAAATGAAGAAAGCATGCAAGTGTACATCGGCGCACGAAAGCAAGCGTGATGTACGTCTCATAACGTCATGCATTACACGCATTCGCAGCAAACTCAATTCTAACAACACTGAAAATTATGACACCAATCCTCCGTCTCTGCTGCCATTTATGTGAAAATTTGACATATTACTAAGATTTCGTTTCTGGTTTCACTGATATAAATTTGAGTTTTATGTTCTGCATATTACTAGAAAAACAAATGAAATTGGAATAGTAACATACGTAAATTATTACCATGAAAGATATTTATTTAAGAATTCACTCTTTAAAGGAACATTGAATAAATTATGGCTATGGAAAATTTGGTTTGTATGGGTTGAATGTTTACAAAGTTATAAACATTGTCTACGACTTTATGGGACAACCCTCGTATATTGGTGAACTTTTTATGTACATGTATTTAAGACAACCGACGGAAAATCGAAAAATGGTGTGTGTGTGTGTGTTTCAAGAAATATAAAAGTATATTTATTACGCAATTCTGCGATTCTCGGAAGGGGGGTACTCCATGTATATTGTGTTATTATTATACTATGGTTAAAAATTTTATTACAGAAACAAACGCCTGTTATTACGGCTCCAACCCTCACTGGATTGGAGACAAGGTGTTTGCCATAGTAATCCATAAGGTCACTTCTTTTGAACCCAACGGAATGGCCTAAAATTCAATACTATGTTACCATGGCGTTTGGTGTATCAGAGTGAAAGTATTACTTAATGGTCAAGGTCACTGGTCAATGAAATATTGAAAACTCTGTTCGGGATACAAGTTTGGAAGGACTGACCTTGTTGTTGAAAACTTAACATACTAGTAATGCTGATGTAACGTCAGAACAGATCAATTCACTGATTGAAATTTACATTCGTATCCAGCCTATATCTTTATAATCTTAGAATAGAATGGTTGCTGAGCATGTAAATAATGCCGTGATTTTCTCACAAGATAATATCTCACAGTTCAAGGACACAGGCCGATGATACTATGTACTGAAAAATCGCAGCATTATCTTTTGTTCCCTGCATTTTAACCTTTCGGATAGTGCTGCCAATGTCCAAAGTTAGATTTGACCTCGACTCAAAATTATATCTCAAAGATCGAAGGCAATATTTTTATGACCATTGATTTAAGAACAATTACTTTTAAATTGTTACCACTAGCATTGGAGATGACCTCCTCAGTGTGAATTCCATCAAGGTCAAATAATGCTAAGGGTATGGTTCTTTCTCAGTGAAAAAAGAAATGTATTTGTACTGACAATTGCAAACTTTTCTTATTTGATAATCATAAGGAAAATGCATCGTTTATATAACGTATATATGTAGGATTTTTATAAGCGAAGTTGAAACTATCAATTAATTTTTGCAAACACTGATAAAACATCTGCTACATTTGTTGATAGAATTTTCTTTTTAAATACATGTTTTATTTATTTATTTATTTTGCAATTACTAGACAATATTGAATCTATTAAATCATTGGAACAACTCAATTTTTTGTTTCTCTAGAACCCCATCGCAAAATGTTTGTTTTATAACTTCTATATACATTTTCAGTTAATTGGCAAAAATCTATAATAAGAAATGGTACAAAACTAAAATAAAATATTTTTTGTTTGTATGAAAAGGTCTAATGTGGTAGCCTTTCTAATAAAATGACCAAAACCCTTACAATGTACAGACGACATTTTCTAAGCAGTACCAAAGCCTTAAAAATGTTCAGACATATTGGACAGAATACCAAAACCCTTACAACACACAGACATATTTGACAGAGTACCAAAACCCTTACAATTTAAACAAATATTGGACAGAGATACAAAACCTCACCATTTATAATTATACTGGATAGAGTCACAAAACCTTACAATGTACAGACCTATACATTGGACAAAATACTAAAACCCTTATCAAAATGTACTGACATATTGGACGGAGTACCAAAACCCTAACAATGTACAGATATATTGGACGGCAAGTGCAAAATTCGTCTTCATGTTTCCACCAAGACAGCTATACACGTATTATCTTTATGCAGTAACCAAATCATAATATCACTCTACAGTATATTAAACTGGTGTGATTGAGCTTGAGACAGCCAAACTCTCCTCACTAACACCCACTCCACACCGCAGCAAGTAAGTAAACGCTTTCCGGAACATCGCATTTTTCAGTCCGAATATAACCCAGTTCAGCCCCGAGTTGACCAGTCCCATTACAGATAGAAATTTTCTGATGGTCATCATTGTTGTGTTGTTCTCAAGAAATAGTGTGTCAAATATCACAACGATTAGATACGGACCCCAGCAGATGGCAAAGGCTCCCAGTAGAAGAATCATAATTTTGGTCTTTCTGTATGACTTGCTGGTAATCCTATGGCGGTCGCCGTGACGCTGGATAGGCTTGTCACAAATTTTAAACTGTCTCCATGCTGTTTTCACGACCTTAATGTACATAAAAAAGTTTACCACTATAGATGACGTGAAATAGATGAACATGATGCTCTTGAAAGCCTTTGGCCAAATCCACAATATATCACAAGGCACATTCTCTTCCCATTGGTTCCAACCGAGAAGTGGAAGCGAGGCAAGTAATATTGACAACAACCAGCACATCACAATTACTGTCGATAAGGATTTCCAAGTACATATCGCAGCGTGATGTAAAGGATGGACTACAGCGATGTATCGCTCCAATGATATTGCAAAGAGGTTCATAACGGATGCTCCGAGAAGCATATCGGACAGGGAGTGGCGGATCAAGCAGAAATACTTTTGTCGAGCAAGTTCTGGGTTAGATAGAAAGACAAGGTCATAAGGAATAAGGACAAGACCGATAAGAAGATCCGATACGGCAAGGTTTCCAACCAAAATATAAATTCGTTTACGGAGACGATGAAACCTCAGCAGACTAATGATGATTAGGAGGTTTCCAACGATGATCGGACCGATGATACTACACTCCACAACAAAATAGGTCTTGACCAAGGATTCGTAAGGAATATGCGTTATATTCCTCCACTCCTCGACTGCCGTCATCTTGTTGCCAATCCAGCGTAGAAATAATCAAATTCCTAAGTTGTCATGATTAATATCATTAATTGCAAGGTATCGATTCCATCAAAGATACTTGTAAAATGAGGCATGTTTACAGTGAAGTTTTAGAGACAATTACGGTATTGTGGCTGAAGGCATGCAATCAGTAATAATGGACATCATCCGCTGTTCCCTGTCATAACAAACGCGTTGGGAGAGCATTTTAATTGATACGCTACATAACGTATGTGTGGGCCATGGACAAGGTGTCAGTGGGTGGCAGTTGTAACAGTTGGTTTTAAAATTAAAATGAACTTATAACATAGACTAGAATATGTTAATAACAAGTCTATAAACCTAGATGAATTACATGCGTCTGACAAGAAACCCAACGAAAATAACATAATTGTATTGCATTTGAAGTGTTTGTTTTTCTTCATGTGTTTGATGGTGTCTGTATTCCCAGAAGATTCTTTATATGATAATCTTTGTCAATTCAAACTTTATTTCAGAACTCTGATTGCCTTGGGGAATGTTCTCTGTGATATAGAGCGTCACATGACCGATAATAGCTTTATAAAACTCATTGCCGCAAGGTTTCGCTAGTGACTGGGAACGAACGATGGCTGCTTGTGGTCCAGAGGCCAAGAGGTCAGAAATCTACTGGGTTTTGATACGTTTCTGACGATGATCAGGAATTTAATTACATGTCATTATAGCCTGGGACTCTGGATATTGACCCAGGTACTGACTAGAATTCGAAACTATCTTAGTAAAGAGGATTCGCCGAATTTGGAGGTCTGGTGCCAATCTTGAGAGACCTTGTGATACAGCTTAATTACTCCCTCGCCGAATCCTGAAGATAAATAATGAATCACACCAGTCTAACAAAATTCATATGCTTAAAATATGGCCCAACAAATTTTCAGCCAGCATCCGTTGGCCATAGACCTTGCCCTAATCACATTGATCTAACTTGTTGATAAATATGCAATAACATTAAAGCCCAGGTTTCATATACATAATGGTTTTCTCATTTCTTTTAACAAAGTAAAGCATTTTTGATTTGATTTAAAAATTTTGATTCGAAGAAGATATATTTCGGATAAGAGAAATTCTGATTTCATGATAAAAGGTCGCAGTAGCAGAATCGACAGAATCGGTCAAAACTTTGTCAACACTGGTCTACATCAGGGGGATTTTTACGAGTGTAAACGATATCTGAGGTAGCTACCTGAACATACAGTACTACACCTCACGGTACAGAGACTTTTTCATGTGCGGATCTAGAGGGGGGGTTCGGACCCCCCCCCCCCTGGAATTTATAAAAAGTATATACTGAAGCAAATAAAAAATGACCTTGGACCCCCCCCCCCGGAAAACGTTGACTCCACCCTCGCCACCATGAAATAGGTGTTTTTCACGTTTGGAACATGGAATTTACCTAAGAAATTTTCTTAGTTTATTGCGTTTGGGATGGGAATTTAGTTTTTTATTTTGTTTGTCAAGAAATTTTTGGGTTAGAATTTTTTTTGACTGGGATGCCCCCCCCCCCCCCCCGGAAAAAAAATTCCTGGATCCGCGCCTGTTTTTTTACGCTTCCCTACCAAACATTTATATCACACACGTTTTGCTGTAAAAACAATGTGTTCTGCGATATTGTATCTGACTGAACCATGGTATTAAAGTCATTAATATTTGCATTTTTTCTCCTTGTACTCCCAAATTTATCATAAATAAATGAATTTAAAAAAATTGGCTATGATAAATTTTCTGATACTCGGAACACTCACTTGTGACACTACAGTAAAACTCGGTTATAAGGAACTCTAACGGTTGATTCGATCAAGAACATATTCTACGTAAGAACAAATTCTAAACCAAGGCAGGCTACTGACAAATAAGTTGATAATGAAGAGTATTGACATTTTTTTGTTTAAAGTCAACATTTTTTCAATTTCTATGGTTGATACAATGACCTTGTTAGGTAACTTGAGTCACTCAGGTAACTTCTGATATCTGTTTTTGTCCATCTTCGTGCGTCACCCGTCGTTTTTTAGCATTTGAACATTTTCAGCTTTTTCTCTGGAACCGCTGAGCCATTTTCAACCAATTTGGGCATATGACATCTATGGATGAAGGGAAATAAAAATTTTGAATTTCAAGATCCCCTGGGGCCTGAGGGGTGAGGTTAAAGTCATCAAAATTAATGTCTCTTTCAAAATTCTTAAATTCATTGCCCCTAGGCCAGAGGTTCTGGTGTTAGGTCGGGGCTCTTGATTATATAGTGAAAATGCGCAAATTCTTTGAAAATCTTAATCTTTGTATTAAGCAAACAAGCAAAGTGCAAGATTATGATGAACAAAGGGTGCCTCTTTCAAAATTGTTAAATTCATGGCCCCGTGGTCAGGGATTTTGCATGGTGTTAGGACTGTGCTCTCTTCTGCGCTCTCTTGATCACATAGTAAAAATGCATAAATTATTTGAAAATCCTCCGTTTACCCGATCAAAAAATCAGTCAATATTGGAAACAGATTGCTCCATGGCACTTGATCCCACTTCTTATGTTTTTTGGGGTCTGTGTTTACCCTAAATCTGTATTGTTTGATTGGACTTTTGAGCATGATCTTCACATTCCATTTACCTACATTTGGATATCAAAGCGACAAAGGTGGGGGGATCTAAGGAGGGTGACGCTTTTTAGTTAAAATCTAAAACAGAACAAAATCAATCAAAAAGAGAAATATTCCTAGTCAGGGATTCACAGCAATAGCTAGTCAATAAAAAAAAAAGAAAAAAAAGAATATCTATTGTTGATGTGTATGATTCAATAACCAAGCGTTGAACGCTAATTCAACTGAGAGTATTGCATTAGCAATACTAGTCCCCTACCGGCAAGTGTAATCTGGTTCCCGTTAAAAAGTGAAAATGCCATAATTCCGTCAAAAGTCAAAGAAGAGGAACGAAATGCAGACTTGATCTATAACTCATCAAGGTAAAGTCACATACCAAAAATCAGCTCAATATCTGCAAGCATTTAGAGAAAAATTGCAGAAAACCCCGAAAAATTGAAAAGGTCATAATTCCGTCAAAAATCATTGAAGCGGAACGAAGTGCAAACTTGATCTGTAACTCATCAAGATACACTCACATACCAAAAACCAGCTCGATATCTGCAAGGGTTTAGAAAAAGTGTGGAAAACCAAGTGGGACAGACTGACAGACAGACAGAGGGACAGCTAGACAGCTAGACGGACGGAGAGACTCAGAGGAAACCTATAGTCCCCTCCGGTTTCCCCGGTAGGGGACTAATAATCGCCTGCTCCCAGGCTAGCTTCTATTCCTCAGAAAGGCCAAATAAAAGGAACTTTTCACTTTTTATTGTCTCCACTTGTCTTGGACTCTTTCCTGAAATAAAATTATAAACAATGTATTAGACAAGCTTTTTAGTGTCATGTTTTCTCATTATGAAGTTTCAGCGGCTAATGTAAATATTCTGCTATATTTTTCCACTTATTTTTAATACCAATACACCACTTATCTAAAATAGTATTAATATTTCATCTGTTCTGTTTTAGATTTCTTTCCGTTAAATTTATACACAGCATTGTATTTTATTTGAACGGGTTCTTACACTAACATTCATAAAATAAGCAGAAACAGCAAAGTTGAAAAAAAAAAATGAACATTGCCTTTCTGATATGGCATTGCTAAGACAATCTGTGTTTGAGAGAAATTTGTATATACGCCAAATACAGCAGGCTAATATAGAGGCCGTGTGTACCATTATTTGTTGTTCTAGACTGATATTGATGTTAGAAAAATGGCTAAATGGTTCTGTAATAGATCTAAAAGCCTTTTAACAAATTTCTAAGCCCCTAACGTTTTAGCAACCCATTTATCCTCTCAACATAAATTTGTTACCATGGAGTCCTTATTACATAATTTTCCTCGCTATATTTCTGTTTATACATACATGTACTTACAAGTGACCTAGCGCTTCCAAGCAGGCATACATACAAGGGAAAAAAGAATGCAAAAGCTAGAAACACATAAAATGTGGGTTCCCAGTGCATGCAATCCGCATTTTATCTGCTCTAGATAAAATGCACTCAGTTTTTATCAGAAGTTGAACTACGGGTATTTGTGGACAGGACCCTTTGAGACTTAATTTTTGTCCAAGTCATGTTAATAATGTGTTCCGTGTGATAATTCTGGGAAACTCTTAAACGATTACCCTAAACAAAATATACACAGTAACCGATTGTTCAAAGATAGATCGTCTGTGTACAGGTGTATATTTTTAATAGATCCGTTCATATAAAATGCATTGTAAATATATCAGAAAAATAATTTTTCATAAAATAGAAAACAGCTCAGAGTGTATACATGGGAGTTGTGAAGAACTTGTAATCGGACCCAGGTATACAACAAGATGTCCGCTCAGATATTATAGGATTTAGTACCCTACCCTCCCCTCCCACCCTCTCTACCTCTGCAACACTGATAGGTTCTGTGTAAACGAGTGTATTGCACACCTGATTACTTTTATTTATTTACATTTGCAAATATTTTTCTTAGATGAACCTATAGAAGAGAAAATATGTTCAATTCTGTATGAACTTATTTGGGGGTCAGAGGTCATGGCGTGACCGAATCACACAGCGAGACGATATCTTGTCTACATATTTCTGTCACAGTGACACTGGTTTCGGAACTTCTGAACCGTCAAAGCGATGAAAAAGATAAAATTATTGAAACATATATTTTTTTTTCGTTCAACAAATGATCGTTACATCTTTCTTCGGTGTGAAGAATGTTTCTAATTAGCCTAAAATCACGCTTACCTTTTTAACCCGAAATTCCTTTGAAGGTATGTAAACTGAAGACGATAGCACCGCTTTTGACTTTATATATAAAGAACTCGTACAATAATAGTAAGATAATTCCCAGTAGCTATCATTGTTTTTTCATTATGAACAGATATTTCCTGAACTGGACTGCTAAACATCAATGTAAGTATTCAAATGTTGGAGCGAGGCGAACTCTCAAGACCAAACAACTTCTAGGTCATTGCGCGTCACAACATAGCAATACGGCGGGCCGTTCGTGTAATAAATGCAGTTCTATTCAGAATATTCGTCTCAAATGTAAATAAAAGTAATAAACAACAATGTTAAAAAGTTCACTGGGAAATGAACTTGGTTGGTACGTGATCAAATCTTCTGAGAAGCCCTTCGGGCTTCACAGGATTTGATCACGTGACCAACCAAGTTCATTTCCCAGAGAACTTTTTAACATTGTTGTTTATTTCTTATGTAATTTGTCCAACGGACAGTGGTAAGCATTCCAAAAGTATCACTATAGAATAGAATAGAATAGAATAGAATTTATTTGCCAATCATGGTCCCACTGGGGACATAACATAGATACAAGCATAATTTGTAACACTCAAGAGGACAAAAAAAATACATGAACATACAGCAATACAGAACATAAAAATACTAGATGTTGAGTCTAAGCAAAACAGAGTTGATGAATAATTTCAATTATCTCCCTTACACCAGGAAGCCATATATGGCATTACAATTGAGTCCCTAAACTACAAAATATTTCAAGGGACAGTGCTCTAGGAAATACATTTCTCGCATTATTTTATCCAAAATAACGGCTTGCCATCACCATTGAAAAAATTATATTTTTAATTTAGCATCCTATTAAAAATCTGTAAACACCATCAAATAAATCGTACCTTAAAATGGTTTACACAGTATGTGTAAACTCAGAAAATGAATTTCAGTCCACTTAAATCATTCTGAATTAAATAAACTGGATTTAAAAAAAAAAACGATAGTGTAACATTTTAGTAGACTGGTACCCTGACATTGGTTAACGGGCGCAAGCGCCCTGAAAAACCAACGACAGGTAACCACTGCCATTTTATCGCGTCACAGGAAACAACAATGATGACGAGAATCTATATTTAAACTAGCGTAAATCCATAGTGCTTGTTATAAACAAACCTTCTTTCTGCACTCCACACTGCTGTTAACAAAGAAAGTAGACGGATTTTAACCATCTAAAACCGTTACGAAGTGCTGCCTTAAAAATCATTGGCAAGCGACATCATATGCCTTATTTAAATAACTCAAATGTGTGATTATTGACTTGCATATTTGCCATTCACCCATTGGTGTGGTAAATCATTGATTCCACTACGACACAAGATGTTCTTTTCCATCATTTATTTTATGTTTTCAAGTTTACACGGAATGATAGCGTTTAACTCGCCGCTCCATACTCCATAAATCACTGTTTATTTATGTGTTTATGCGTCAGGATCGCAATGTTAACACTATTGCTGTTAATTCCTAGCGGCAGCGACTGGAATCAAGGGCAGAGAACCAGTGCTAACATTTTAGAAGAATCCTTCCGCGACCTACAAATAGTGCCATTTAGAAAGTGAAAATACGACAATCTTTTGAATGAAAATAAGTTTGATTAAATAAATAAAACAACAACATTTTAAGAATATGTTACTTTTTTTAAGACATTGTTACAAGTATTATATAAGAAGGAATGTTTACGTTGCCGTTCGCAGCGTAGTAATACACAGTGTAAGACAGAAAAATCTCACACTGCTGTCTCACACTGGACAGGTCTATCTAACACCGGTGATTATGCGAGAAAAATAATCATTCATTACATACTCGTGTGGGATAGTGAAATTCCACCGAGGGGCCAAGATTCACTGTCTAGGACTCGGCAAAGCCTCGTCCTAGACCGTGAATCTTGTCCCCTCGGTGGAATTTCACTATCCCACACTCGTAGTAATGAATGATTCTATTAGTCTCAGAAGTGTAACTGTCTGGACAGCATTCCTCCTCATAACTTATGTAGAACAGTAATTCAATAATGTATGTATCATATAAAATAGAGAAAATGTACATAATTGAGAAATTTAAACAAATTTTACCATGGTGGGTGTATAAATGTAAATAGATTACAAGATAAAGGTGCATTAATGGTTGCCAGTCTACAGAAGACATCAAGGGACGGTGCTCTAGGAAATGCATGAATTCTAGTCAATTAAAAAAAAAAAAAAAAAAAAAAAAAACATGAGTAAAAATATGATAGAACCTTTTAAAGAATGAATCTGTTTCAGAGTAATCAATACATGCGTATTCCATATGTTGATTCATGTACTTTTATTTTTACACGAGGTCTTGATATACAATATACACTAGTACTTTTATTAAATGAAAGTGAGATACCCTACAGATATTTATTCACCCACAAAAATCATATTCCTTGCTGTCAAAGCCCGAGATGAATGTGATTAAACACTCATACCTCTATCACTTTCATGTAATATAATTTATTCTACCGAATCAAGCTAAAATTTTATACCGCTCATAAATACACTTTCAATTCAAGTCTGGGACAATTAAGCAACTGGCAACTCTTAATTTATTTATTCTAGGCCAAGAACGATAACTCTACCAGGAAAAAGTGAGTGTATTTCCTGAGATCATAGTCACTTGACCAACTAGTGTTTTTATAGCATTAAATTCTTTTCGGTTCTATTCCTATACCAGGTTTTGCTGATATCAGACCATGATTTTAACAGGAAAAGGGGTTTTCAAGATTCTAATTCATACTGTGACTATATTCATCAAAAATCAATACAAAGGTTAAAAATAATACTGCAATTTATGGAACATATCTAAGAAATATAATGTGCGATATTTATACAGGGATAATCTTGCAGTACCTACCTCAGCATCCATGACATTGTCTTCGGTTGTTTTCGGCAGTTATCAGAAACGTCATCAGAATATGAGTTTTTGCATAATTAATCAGATTCTCTTGGCAGACGAACTTCACAAAAACGACGATAATGTAGGATATTACTATTTTTTTTAACACTGAAGCACTATTTTACTCTTTTTTATATCAATACAAGTGGTTTTTAATGTTGAAAAATATATGATTTTGATTAGATATTATGCCTTTAAAGTAGTCCACTTTTGAAGCAAAATTTAATGAAATCAAAGCAAAAGAGCATTTTTTAAATATGAATTTTACAGTAATTTCATATTTAGAAACTATGGCAGCACTTTATCAAAACTCTTAGAGTAATGTTGAAAGAATTTAAAAGATTGCTCTAGAATATACTAATATATGAACTATCGCAAATTAATTAATAATTGAATATGCATATGCCTTTCATGTGAGCTTCCTATGTATTTTAATTTGAGATAAAAACGTAATAAAATTACTTTGAGTTACAAAGAATTTCTCATTTCATAATTATTGCAACATTGTTCATTGAAATTCCATATTAATCAAAAAACTACCTGTATATATATCTTGATGTTTTTTTTTGTTTTTTTTTTTTTCCAAAAAATTTACTCTCATAAAAACTAATGAATCCACAGTAGCTGAATCAGAAGAGTAGCTATGTGATTTTCTTTTTTTTACAGACAAATGGGTTGACAGACCACACTCACCTTACCTATAATAGCAGATATGTCTTCAACCAGTTGAGCTAAAAATAGAAAACTTGCAACTGAAGAGACCAAAAAGTACATTTCCTCTTATTTTGAAAAAGACTACTTGGGTCCACTGAACAACTTTAACAGCAAACATTCAATTTGTTTTGCAGGCTGACTAAAAACAAAACAAGAACATACATACACATATGGCTCAAAAACTAACAACTTTATTAGCATAATGATGCCCATTATTATCTGACACAACAATCTCTTTTGAATTTACAAGATAATATTTAAGCACATGATTAATCTCAGTAATTTACTGCACCAGATACAAAATTACACAAACAATAACACAATCACATTCCATGTGTCGCTCAAACACTCATGCTTCCTTCAACTAAGACCTCGGTGCTGATAAAATTGCACTGTTTTATTTTAACAAGAATATCCATGATTTAGGGTTAAAAAAAAATTACTGTAATATTCTCAGAATAATTAATGTATCAACTAAATGTGAACTTAGAAGAACCAAACAGCTAAGAAAGACACAATTTAAATCATATGCAGGTAAGCATGTATATGTATATGGCACAGGTGCATTAAATGCCTGCATGTACAAGTATAAATAAAGTTATATTTAAAGTGAAAGAGAGGTAGTATAGATTATTACAAAATACAAGCAAAACAGAAGTTATCCCATTGGACCTATCAGAAGTGTTGTATCTAAATAGAAACAAGAGGCCCATGGGCCACAGCGCTCACCTGAGTAACTTTGGTCTTGCTGTTTTTCACCTGATTTCTCTCCCCCCCCCTCCGTAGTACTTATTGTGGCCCCTCCCTACCCCAGGGGTCATGATTTGAACAATTGGAATCTACACTACCCCAGGATGCTTCCAAGTAAGTTTCAGCTTATCTGGCCCGGTGGTTCTTGAGAAGAAGATTTTAAAAGAGTTTTCCTATATATTTCAATATAAAACTTGGATTCCCTATTGTGGCCCCGCCCTACCCCCGGGGGTCATGATTTGAAGAATTTAGAATCTACACTACCCCAGCATGCTTCCACATAAGTTTCAGCTTTTCTGGCCCAGTGGTTCTTGAGAAGAAGATTTTTCCTATATATTTCAATGTAAAACTTGGATTCCCTATTGTGGCCCCGCCCTACCCCGGGAGTCATGATCTGAACAATTTAGAATCTACACCACCTTAGGATGCTTCCAGATAAGTTTCAGCTATTCTGGCCCGTGGTTCTTGAGAAAAGATTTCTTAATGACCCCACCCAATTTTTGTACTTTCTTGATTATCTCCCCTTTGAAGGGGACTTGGCCCTTCATTTTAACAATTTAAACTCCCCTTCATCCAAGGTTGCTTTGCACTAAGTTTGGTTAAAATTGGCCCAGTGGTTCTTGAGAAGAAGTCGAAAATGTGAAAAGTTTACAGACGGACGGACAGATGGATGGACGGACAGACAGACGGACGGACAACGGGTGATCAGAAAAGCTCACTTGAGCTTTCAGCTCAGGTGAGCTAAAAATGAATTGCACAATTTTTTTTCATTTTACAAATTGTTCTTGTTTTACTTCTAAGAATTGCAAAAGGAAGGAATTCTCCATACAATAACACCATGCTCCCAGAGAGTGAACAATATATAAATAAAACACTAATACTGTTAAGTACTATACAGTTCAATATCACTACATTTAACACAAAGATCTTCCCAGCATTCTACATGTATACATCATTATTTCTATAAGATCCTGCGAGTTAATACTGACAACAATCCTTATTCACTTTTCTTTCATTTTCTGTTCTAAAGCCTACCAGTTTCATGTGGCAGTTTTTAGACTGTTTATAGGAACAATGGCATTTTTTCAACTGTTTACAGATACTACAGCTGTTTTTTTGACTGTTCACAGAAACTGTGGCTGTTTTTCGACTGTTTACGGAAACTGTGGCTGTTTTTCGACTGCTTACAGAAACTGTGGCTGTTTTTTAATTGCTTACAGAAACTGCAGCAGTTTTTTGACTGTTTACAATCAGTGAGATTCTATTTTACAGGAATCAGCTACATCTTGGTTCTTTTCGAGCATCTTCTTTAACACGCCACTGCATCAACTCCATACAGGAAATGGCATCCTCTTGACTGTCATGGCCTCCCACTATTAGACAGAAGAAGAACAACATTAATATATACTGTAGTGTGTTTGTAATTATTTAAGTCACATTTTAAAGAAGATGTTAATTGAAGTAATAATTTAATGTAAGTTTCAGGTAGAGACAATCATACTGCTCTCTGGAATATCTCTGAATTTTACAATTTTTATATTCCTACATGTACATGTATCTTAATACGATAAAATTTGACACCCAGTGCATGCTAATTTTTTACATTCAAATAAATTAACCTTGAATATTACTGGTTCGTGTTACAACCATAACAGACTTACCATCGTCTTGAATAATTTTCTTCATATATTCTGCCATCAGTGTTTTGAGGGCCCTTTTATAGGGAGGCCCAAGGCGATGAGGAAACACTACTGATGTATCTACCACTGTATCATGTATAATCTGAAAATAAAACATAATATGCATTTTCATTGTCCATCAGATACTTTATTCAAAATAAAAATTGAAGGAAAAATTATTTACTGTCATTAATACTCCAAATATTTTCTTATTAATTACACCAGCTGGTTATGTGTATTTATATGTACATTAACTGAAGAAGAGACCATGAAAAAGTCTTTAGATGTGAAAGTCTGTACACACTGCATGGCAATAAATATTTCGCCAACGATTAATGCATAGTGTTCAGTTGAATGGTGGCGTGAGAAACATTCCCTTATCTTTCATACCATAGGAAATGAGTATTCTAAATGACTTGTGACATGACCTTTCCAATGACTTCACTAATTTACATGTCGACTTAAGAATTATCAACTAATCAGATGAATTTGCTGCAAATTGAAATGTTGGAAATTGTTACCAGTCACAACTAAAATTCTGAATATAGTGGACCTGCAGGTAACAGTCTGAAAATATTACTAGTTAAAACCATAATTGTGGGATTATTTTTTATCATTATTATATGCTTTTCTAAAGACTGTTTTGCCACTTCTGTTTATCTTCTGATTTTTTTTTTTTTTGTGGTTCCTTAGGGTTTACTCGCATTTTCATAATTTAATCAAAAAATTTAATACAAAATATTTTAAAACAAAAAAATATGTATTTTACTAAAGGCAAAAAAATTTCGATGAAAATCTCTCTTGGGGTAAATAGAGAATGTGTAACAATTTCATCCATCAGCTGTTATTGATCATAATGATCTGACACAAAATGCAAAATATTTTGATACATTAAAATGATGTGGAAAATGTATTTAAGACAACAGTATTTCACAGAAAATGTATTTAGAGGTGAAAATGACCTTCACTGGAAGACAGTAACACTGACCTTGACAGCTGCAAGGTCACTTTCCAGGCTGTGTCCAATCAGAATGGTTTTCTCTGTGAAGAGACTGAGCAGAACTGCCTGGACATCCCTGATGTTTGTAGTTACTTCAACCATATCATCCTTAGTGATCCCACTAAACCTGTCAACAAGGATAACCAATTACAACATGACTTAATGAACCTGTATACAAAACTAAGGTAACTCAACAACAACATGGCCCACTAAAACTTTGGATAAAACTAAGGATAACTAAACATAAAGCAACATAGTCCCAGGATATGGCCAGGATATCACATATTTAAAGTAAAGAACTGTTAATCTAGCTACAAAAACATTAAAAAATGCATAACAAAATACTCCTCTACATGGAATCAAAGTTATTGTGTCTTCTTCTACAAAACTAATTTCAACTGAATTGAATGAAAATTTAATTTTTCCTTTAGTACTGACATAGCCTTCATGCAAACCAAATGTGCCTATATGAGCTTCAACCTTCCTACACTGAAAAAGTCAACTAAAAAATCATACTTGTTGCTTATCATTTCAACACACCTACAAATCAAAATGGACTAGTACCTTGTGTTGTAATCTATGATTTTTCTATCTGGTCTCACCAAGGTCTCATATACTGAGTTGTTCTCACAATCTGTCACAGTAACTCTAGCGAGCTCCACACCACCCTGAGTGTACACCTAAAACAAAGAATATTTGTACACAGTTACTATAATCTTTACATTATAATCATGAATTGTAAATAAATATCTCGGGGTGATATGATGGCCTCACCATTTCACAGTCCATGGCATACACTCCATAATCTCCATCAGGGACGGGGGAACACGGGAGGGTCCTCATGTAACCTGTACGATTCTCCCACTTGTTTGTCTCATGAACATGGCACTGCAATAAACACTTCCAATATCACTAATAGTAAATGTTGGCAAGAGATCAGTGATTGTAATAATTTATATGCAAACTTTAAGGGATTTTTCCCTTTTTTCAACAACGTTTAAAGCAGTATTGCATGAAAAGTCTTCAAGTCTTATGAAATTGTTAACTTGTACACTACAGGTTACAGAACTTTAACGGTGTACCTTAGCAATTTGACAACCTTCTGTCCCTAAATCCCCTTGACAACAAGTATATCTAGTTTCAATATACCCAGCAACTGAAAGAGAAAGATTATTCCAATTAAATTTTGTTTTACACCATAACATTAAGTTAAGCAAAGTAATGTAACCATTTTTAATGATGGTCATATTAGCACTGCCTTTATAAAACGCCCCTCACTTTTCTTTTTCCAGGCTTTCCCCCAATGATAACTACACTCCTCCTGATGTGCATATGTCCCATTTGGAAACACCATAAATCGCTTCCCGCATCGCACACAAATTTTCTCATACGCTGAAAATAACCATGTCAAATTTAATGCAAATTCCAGGTGTCAAAATGATGATTAATATGAGCCTGACATATATGTATGGGCAAAGGGATAGGAGAAATATTTTTTTTTTCTATGTTATTTTTGGAAATCTAGCAGATTTTTTTTACTTACTTTTAAGTTTGGCACTATTCTGTTCCTGTTGGCTGACTGTGTATATTTTGGCTACTGAGCTGTTCTCACTATCTGGTCGGGGAAAGCCGTTCTCCTGAAGCTGTTCCTCTGTCATTATGTACCTAGCAAGTCTGTTATAAAATTCACTCCCTGAAAATTGAAATTAAATCTCTGCTGAGACTGTAGCTCAGGGCAAGCTTAATTTAAAACTAAAATTTTTTTTATTTCTCCCCAAAATACTTGTTCCTTCACATCCTTTTGAAATACATGTACATGCACTTGAATGGTTTCTTCAGTTCTTTAGGAATTATAGTGTCACTTTTTATTAAATTTTAAAAAATCAATACATATACAATTACATGTATGTAAAAGTAGCATTTAAAATTATTTATGAATTATTCTAAGTGACCATGAATACTGCGTTCATTGGACAGAGTGAATTATGCTAATTAAACCTGGTCTACTTTTGTACCAATGAAATCAGACCAGACTGAGGAATGCCAATTTCAAAAATTGTTTACATAGAGGCAAGCACATAAAATGTATGACAAACAATACCAATAAGCAATTCAATCAGTAGTGCAAAAAAGGACAAAGATTTACAGAGTAAATTTTGTTGTCCAATAACCAAGGTAAAATGTACCTTTGAAGTTTTCGATGGGTCCTTTTGTTGAGCCCCCTGATCTGTTAAGAGTGTAAGTTGTCTTGGTTGCATTTTTGCCTCCTAACACTGCTTCATGTGACATTTTCAGAGGGGAAGTAGGTTTTGTTGGAGAAGCAGTAAGCTCTGCTGCCTCTGTTCGAAGTCTTTTGATTGTGTTACATGCAACATTAAGGTAGACATTTTTGTTACTGGCTCTTTTGTACACTGAGAGTTCTTCCTCTAAACCCTGTCAGTAACATAATAAAAAGTATATTGTATGGTATTCTAAGTGTATTCTCATTATGATTTAGCATATATATACAGAAACAAAGACCGTTAGGTCTGCCTAAACACAACAAACACTACAAGTGAATAAGCATATATTCTAAATCTAAAGTGAATAATAAATACCCTCTTAAAAGCATCCTCTTCATTATTATAAAGAGGCAGACATTCATCAATAATTGTGTTGAGATATCGCTGCCTCACACTGATTGGGACCTTGCTGCCATATTCTGCTGGAATCGTTGGCCGCCTTATATTCTTCTGCAAGAAGAAGGTTCCAATTTGAAATCACCATTCTTTCCATATACAGAGAGAGAGAGAGAGAAAGAGAGAGAGAGAGGGAGTGGAGGAGAGAGCGAAGAAGATAGAGAGAGAAAGAGAGAAATCCATGATTTTTTTCTGTCTTGGTTTGATATAAGGTTTATCTTACCACATTAGGTACATGAGCTGTGCGTTTCTCCGTTTTGGACGCCGTGGAGACAATGGTTTTACCATTCACCCCTTTGGTCCCCTCTCTCCCATTCTTTACTTTCTGATTTACGTTACTTTGATGAGCAACCCTCTGTTTTCCAGATGAGGATGATGTTGAAGCTTCCTGCTGTTGTAAAATGTAATAAAAAATTAGCATCTAAAAAAAGATTTAATTTTTTAAATAATTTTTCAGCCACATTTTATTGGTTCAATGGTATTCCAAACATCTGCTTTCATGAAAATTTATGAAATCTGAAATAAGGTATAATTCAATGCTGGCTTTAAACAATCAATTTGCAAACATCAAGCTACCACTTAAAACACCAACCACTTCCTGGCAGTCAGTATAATTACATATAATTAGCTGAATCATATTAACTGGACCACCATGAAATATCTTTAACTCTGTACATTAAGATTACTAGTATTTAATTATTCAATGTTGAACTTACAGATCTTCCAGCCTCTTCTTGGGCCTGTTTCTGCATCATAACAAATCTGTTGTGCATGATCTGAGCTGGGGACAACTTAGTATGGGGTTTCTCTGGAATTTTCCTCGTCACCTATAAATTATTAATCAACAGTTACAATTATGAGTACCTCTTACTTCAAATAGCATCTTCATGGTTGCATGATTTGAATTCAGATAAGAGTATGATAAAAGTTGATGTCACATACCTCTTTGCTTCCTTTGTGGGCAGTCCTCTTTTTACCTGGGATACTCACACTCTCAGACTGATCAGTTTCACTGATACTCTGAAAATTAATCCAAATATAAATATATAAACATATATATACAAAGTGGATTGGTGTACTGAACTTCATAATATCAATAAAGTTAATATCATAAAATATTCTGCATCGTTTAACATAAGTTTTTTTGTTAAAACTTCGTTTTTCTCTGGATGTCTACAGCACTTTACTTTAACATGATCAAATAACTTCAATGCATATTTACCCTTTCACTTCGACTTTTTTTCTTGGGTGATGGTTTGGAGACATTACTTTCATTATAAATCCTCAGACATTCCTCGTACGGATCTTCCTCCTCATCACTGATTAGAGGAGGAATATCATCCTCATCACTGTCCACACCAAACAAGTCTAAATTGATATCTAGTATCTTCCTTTTGGACCCATTACTATCCAATGAAACTGATCTATCCCTTTTCTTGTTCTCTCCTTTCATGGAGTCCTTAGAAGTCTCCTTTGAACTTTTTGATCTTGATTCATGTTTACTATGCCCACTGGATTCATGTTTTTCACGCACCTTCCCAGATTGTTCTTTCTTTTTGTCACCAGAATGTTTATGATGGTCTTGCTTAGTAGAACTTTTATCACGTGCCGAATGTTTACTGTGCTCATGTTTTTGTTGTGAGGAGGAGGAGGAGTGCTTTTTTGGGGTCTCTTTTTCACTGGATGATTTGTGTTTGGAGGAGGATATGTGTTTGGAGGAGGAAGATGTAGAAGATTTGTGACGAGAGTGTTTGTGGGATGATTTGTCGGGGGTGGAGGAATGAGAGGAGCTTTGTTTCTCAGCTGGCTTTGTGGAGCCTTTTACAGAGGATTTGCTTGAAGATGCCCTAGATGAGGAATTTTCTCTAGATTTTGAGGATGAACTGTGTTTTGAGGATTTTGATGAGTCAAGTTTTGTACTGGCTCTTTCTTTATGTGAATGTCCATTTTTCTTTGTTTCATTACTGACAATAGATTTTGATGATATTTTTTCATGATTTGAAGAATTTTCCCTTGTTCTGACTTTTTTGGCATGGTCTTTTGTTTCAGAGCGAGACTTTTTCCCTGACTCTGATAACTTCTTCTTTGTATCACTTGAAGTTTCATTACTGTTGTTGTCATGATCCATAACTGGTAAAAGCAAATTTTCAAACACTTTCACATCAGTAATTATGGAAGGTTTCGATGAATCTTCCTCCTTGTCGTCAGAACTATCATCATCTTCCAGTGTTGGAAGTCTAATTTCTTCTTCTTCATCATCTTCGCTGAACATTCCCATTTCTCCATCATCACTTTCATCTTTGTCATAGTCTGGCATTGCTTCTTCTACATCTCCTTTGGCTCTTTTGGCAGGGTGATTGAATTCTGGTGTGGTGGGGTCATAGGTAAAAGTTCTTTTAATAGCCATTGGCTGAGAGGGTTTAAGTAAGCATGTTGTAGAAAAATTACTCTGTGGATCATATTCTTGCTCATTTTCATTTTCCAATGTGCCTGCTTGATATTTGGAGAGACTAGGTTTTAACTGATTGATGGGAGTGGGGTTATATTCGGGGAAATCTTTCGCTTCTGGGGTATATGTTTGTTTGTCAACAATGTCAACTACTGGTTCACCAGTGTACTTGTTTACTTTATGAACAGGTTTGTGTATTTGTAATTTTGGTCTTTGAGACTTAAGTGACTTTTTATCAGTTGGTCTGTATTTCTTACAATTTGAATTCACTTCTACTGTGTATTCATTAGATGGCTGGGTTACCATTTGTCCCCCATCATAATTTTTGTCTGTTGGATTATACTTCTTGCAATCTGAATTCACTTCAACTGTATATTCATTTAATGACTGAGCCACCACCAGTTCTCCATTATAATTCTTATCTGTTGGTTTGTATTTTTTACAATTTGAATTCACTTCCACAACATATTCATCTGATGACTGGGCCACCATTGGTTCCCCGGTGTACTTGTTGACATTATCTTGCTCCTGTGACACCTGCACATCTGTCCTTTCTGGGGTTGGAACCTCTGGTTCCCCGGTGTATTTATTTACTTTAACTGGTTCCCCTTTTAAACCAGATGGTCCACTTCCAGTTGTCCAGTTACAATCAATCTGTGCATCTGAATATCCACTGCCTGCAGCTTTACTTTGGGGCTTCTCTGAAAGATAAGAACACCATTTGTATTTGGCTATCGAAACGTTTGACATTGTATTCCTGATTGACATACATGATAACATCTCAACCAAGTAGAAATTTTCTATTCATTTAAATGGAGAAATGAAGCTGCATCACTCAAAATGAAATGAAGGTATTAATCAAATTTACTCCTAGTCTCTAAATGAGGCTTCTTTTGAGCAATATTTCAAGTTGTGCCAGTTGCTAATTTAAGAAGGAATCTTTCAACAGTCAGCAAATATTCAATAACAGGCCTAGATGATTTTCAAATTCATGTGGCTTCCAAAATTTACTGCATAATCTTGCTTTTTTAAACATTCTTGATATGACTCTCCCAAAATACCAAAATTCAGATTTTGAGAATTTACCTGTTAAATCATAATTTACTGAGCAATAAACAGGTCCGGCACAATTTCTTGATTTAGCTATATAGCTTGAAAAAGCTATATAGCTTTATTAAGCTATTCAGAATAGCTTGATTTAGCTATTTTATCACACTTTTTTCTTAAATGTGTTATTTTCTCAGCATGCACAAAAAGTCGCACCTTGGTGCAGTGATAATATTCAACCTTGAACTCTTCTGAAAATAATGCATGTAAAAATCACTCATCAAATTACGTCTCCTTAAGAGACTTTGTACTCCAAGTTCTAAAAGTTTTGGGGCTATATAAAGCAATTGATACAGTTACTTCTTCATTGAAATTATAAAAGAGGCCAATTATGGTCAACAAGATAATTGATTGGTAATAATTCAGTACAATGAGAAGCAATCATACTTATCCATGCCTCAACGCACACAAGGTGGTCTACAGTTACTCAAACAATGGAAATTCATCTTTTGCTTAAAAGTATTCAAATGCTGCAATGTTAGAACCATCTTTGAATTAGGTTGTTGTTTTGATAGCCCATAGTACATATATGAATAGTCAAATACTTGCGACTTTTTGTCTATTTCTTACAAAACACATTTTTCTGAAAAACTGCACATAAATAGCTTTATCAAGCTATTTTGAATAGGTTAATAAAGCTATATAGCTTTTTCAAGCTATATAGCTAAATCAAGAGATTGTGCTGGACCTGATAAACATGAAACTTGACCCCCTTCTAAAATATCTAAATGGCAATTTTTGTCAATAGCATGGTTTTCTGAATTTGAGATAAATTAATACAGAAAGATATCAAAGCATATCATTTATTATTTTAAGACACTTTTTCCACCGAAATATACAAGAAAACAAGTCTTTCTGCTACCTTCCTCTGTCTTCACATGTCGGTAGTGGCAATATGGACGTTCACAAAGTCCACTGGCGAAAAAAGGACAGTTGAAACCGCGGAAATACCCCCCGCTGGAGAACATGTTTTTCTAGTAAGCAAATACTTGCACATTTGTGAGAGAAATAACGTAAGAAATATATTTAAACCCCCTACATCTCAGCTACATGACAGTTTTCACGACAAATGGAAACAGTTTTTTGAGGCGAACCACAGTTTCGTAAATTTCATTTCTTTTTGTGTAAATCTTAATTTCTTTATTAATACTCAATCAATAAAGTTTTTTCAGCAATTCAATATTAATATAAGAGTCATAATTGATGTATTAAACGAGGTAATATTCTATTTTTTTCAATGTTAGAATTTTATTTCCCACAATTCATTGTCAAATATGTCAGCGCCCATAGTATTGTCGATTTTTATTTCTTTTAAAATTTCGTGGAAGACATGACATACTGTGTATATATACGTCTGTAGAAAATATTGACAAATTGTTTTAAATTGCAGTTTTAGAAGTAAGTGGGTATATTCTGTAAATGGAAAAGTCATGTCTATTTTATTCAAAAGGCACATCTTGAATATTTGTTTATTTTTACCCTTTACTTTCATTTTTACAGTTTAGATCAAAGTACATCTTCAGATATTACCATGTCTAAGCACCAAATCCTAGCTTGAATTCATTTTGAACCACAAATGTCAGTCAATATTTTTTGCGCTCCACATTCTGCTACCTTTTGATATTTTAGTTATTTGCAATGTGTTTCTGTTATGCCTTTACTTGAGAATGAAGTAGCAAACTTGTTTAGTTTCCTGATTTAGCACTGGTTTATTTGCAATGATAATCTAAAGCTAAGGCTGGAGTTATGTCTGTCACCATTCTTTAACTCTATTGATTAAAAGGACTTGAACTTGGCCCATAATTCCATATGAATGTGCATTAACAGAGAATGGTATTATACTGATTTAAGTTTCAGCATGTAGGTCCATACCTTGTATCCACTCCTTGTATTCCTCTGTTGGTTCCAGTTGTCATCAGATGGTCGCCAACCTTTTTAAGATGTTTCAACCCAAGACCATAACATCCTCCATTTGGAGAGTTAGTAGTGGTGGCAATCCACTAAGGGACCTAGTAGGAGACCTAGCTACTGCTTAGAGACTAGAGAGTAAGAGACTAGAGAGTGAGAGACCTACTGGTTAGAGATTAGAGAATGAGAGACCTACTGCCTAGAGACTAGAGAGTGAGAGACCTACTGCCTAGAGACTAGAGAGTAACAGACCTACTGCCTAGAGACTAGAGAGTAACAGACCTACTGCCTAGAGACTAGAGAGTAAGAGACCTCAACAAGAAAGCAACACTTGAACTGATCTTCCCTCTTTAATTTTGATCCTGTCAGCTTTCTCTCTGCTAATTCCCACTTCATTCATACTCTGTTGCTTTCACTTTCATATGGGCATCCTCAGTATGTCTCACTTCTGTTTGAACCATGCTTTACCTTTCTGAAGCTGTTGCTTTTGATGACTTCTGGAAGTGTGTCATTGGCACATGACATTTTGCCTCTCGGTACAATTTTCTTATAATATCCTGTACCTGAAAGTTCTTGTCTTCATGGTCCACTGATGTTGATGTCTACCACTGTCCTTCCTGTATTTGTTTTGATGCCTGCCCTAGGAACTTTGACATCTGCCTAGTCCCTCAGTGTCATGACTAGGCAACACATTGGTATACCTTGAATTCCTCCACTACAGATGATAGTTGTAGCTGGGATGAGCTGTGTAGAAACTTATCACTATATTTCAAAAAGAGATTACACATGAAGGCAACAGCAAGATGATAACTCTTAAGGCAATAGGTGCAATTCATTTATAGTTATGATGTTTTACTGGTTGTGTAACTTACATGTTGTATGTCAACTGATCAACTTTTCCCATACTCAAGCATAGAAAGAACAAGGGTCAACTATTGCCAAAGTATTTTCAGGATTCTCTTTTTGTGCTGAATGGCCTCACATCACAGCACCCTTCATTATGTTGAGACTTTCTTGACAGAACTATATGGAATGCCTTTTGAAAAAATAAATTTAAAAATTTGCACCTGTCTTAAAATAATTAAATTTGAATTTAGAATCAAATATGAGATGAGGACTTCAAATAGTTAAAGTGAAGTGAAGGTTAAGGTCTATTAGACCTTGATAGTATTTATTTATTTCAAGGAAGATGTATTAAAATCCGACATAGATTGCAGAAACTTTGTAAACATTTTTTTAAAATGCTGTGACCTTTCTATTTTTAGAATGATTGAGCAGATATGGCAGAAAGTAAAGAAATTTTAACTGCAGGTGAAATTGAATTTGATATCAAGAAAATATTGAAAATAGGCTCTGATGCAGAAGAGAGACCTTCACCCAAAGATGGCAAAGAGGAGTCAAATACACAGAATAGTCCAGATGAAACAGACTTTATTGGAGAGAAACCATCACTGGAGACTGATAATTCAAATAGCAAATTAGATTCAACAAAGGGCCAGAGTAAAGGAGCACTAGAAAAAGTCAATCATGCTGTTCCAGAAGACATGGTGGAGGTAACCATTTTGGACAAGAAAAAGAAGAAAAAGAAGAAAGGTGCTGGACAGGAACCTAAAGAGATTGATCAAGATGGTAAATATTTTTTATTTTTAGTTCATCTGAACCCCAAAAAGGCTTAAAGACACATGTTTGTGTCAAATAAATTTGTTTTCAATGTGTCATGTGTGTTAAAATGCATATAATACAGATTTGACGATGGACATCTTTTTTGTTATTACAAGAGACATTCTCTTTTTTTAATAGATTATTTTTACAAAGTTTTGATATCAACTTAGATTTAACCATGCATGGATGAGAATTACACCTAACACAATTTTGATGATGATTAGCATTTACCAGAACTTCTGGGATAAACTTTAAAAAATAAAAAGGAAAAAAAAACATAATAAGATGATTTCATAATGATATTTCTTTAAATTTAATGCAATGTATTTGTTGAGGTAATTTTAAGGTATAGGCATATGTATCTTTTACCACATAATGTCTTCATTCAAAATACAGGAGGTGAGGATCCTGTATTCCTGAGTGCATTGGAGAAAGAACACATTTTCCCTTTGAAGAATGTATGTTTTTGTCATTCTATAATGAGAGTCAAAGATTACATTTCTGTAAAGGATAATCCAACTTGTGGAATAAAATTATTTTCTCCTGTTAAAATCAATATAGACTCTTTGTCCTAATGCTACAATTTTTTTTTTACAGAAAATGAAGAAAGCTTTAGTTACTGTGTTCTTTTGTCGCTTATGCAACATACATCTGAATAGAGAGGCCATTTCTCTCCACATCGATGAACAGATGCACTTTCAGAGAATGAAGGTAAACCCTTTATATGTACTAAATGTTTGATTTCAAATTAACATTTTTATGCCCCGCCATGAATATGGCCGGGGCATATAGTGTTTGTCATGTCCGTCTTCCGTCCTTCCGTCCTTCTGTCTGTCCTTCCGTCACACTTTGCGTTTAGCTCTGTTCAAAGCTCAGTTTCAAAGAAACTATCCAAGATATTTTTATCAAACTTCATATGCTAATAGATAGTGATGAGAGCTATGCAACTGCATCAACATTTTTTGACCTTGACCTTTCTTTTGACCTTGTCCTCACACTTTTCTTAAATTAGTGTTTAGCTCAGTTTTAAAGATACCATTCAAGATAGTGTAATCAAACTTCATATGATGATACATACTGATGTAAGCTATTCAACTGCATCAACATTTTTTGACCCTGACCTTTCTTTTGACCTTGACCTCACACTTTTCTTAAATAAGTGTTTAGCTCAGTTTTAAAGATACCATTCAAGATAGTGTAATCACTTCATATGATGATACATACTGATGTAAGCTATTCAACTGCATCAACATTTTTTGACCTTGACCTTTCTTTTGATCTTGACCTTACACTTTTCTTAAATTAGTGTTTAGCTCAGTTTTAAAGATACCATTCAAGATAGTGTTATCAAACTTCATATGCTGATACATACTCATGAGAGCTATTCAACTGCATCAATATTTTTTGATCTTGACCTTTCCTTTGACCGTGACCTCACTTTTCTTAAATTAGTGTCAAACTTCATATGCTGATACATACTGATGAGAGCTATTCAACTGCATCAATATTTTTTGACCTTGACCTTTCCTTTGACCCTGACTTCACTTTTCTTAAATTAGTGTTTAGCTCAGTTTTAAAGATACCATTCATAATATTTTTATCAAACTTCATATGCTAATACATACTGATGTAACCTTTTCAACTGCATCAACAATTTTTGACCTTGACCTTTCCTTTGACCTTGACCTCACTTTTCTCAATTTGTGTTAAAATGTTGCATTACTAATATACCCTCGGCGGGGCATTCATGTCCTATGGACATATTTCTAGTTTATCATTTAAGCTCAATATGTTACTTTTCTCTTGTAAGAATCCAAAAAAGAAACTAAAGAATCCTCAAACATCTCAGGAGAAACCACAGGCAAAACACGATCGGGAACAAGGGAAAAAAGCAGAGAGCCAAGGTGCTCCTGTGTCCTCGTCTAAGTCACAGCAAGGAAAGGGATCCAAGTTATCTATTCAAGGTAAGGGATGTAGATCTTTCTTAGAAACAAAGTAAGGAATCTAGGTCACCTTT
The DNA here is from genome assembly GCF_033153115.1 of Saccostrea echinata. Taxonomy (NCBI): domain Eukaryota; kingdom Metazoa; phylum Mollusca; class Bivalvia; order Ostreida; family Ostreidae; genus Saccostrea; species Saccostrea echinata. The sequence goes on along the minus strand of NW_026889802.1, from coordinate 246,623 downwards.
AAACAATATGGGATGTAAGTTATCTTTACAAGGTAAGGAATGTAGGTAAGGGATCTACATGTAGGTCACCTTTAAAAGGTTAGGGATCTAGGTCATTCTTACAAGGTAAGGGATTTAGGTTAGTTTTACTTGCTAAGGGATCTGGGTCATATTTATAAGGTGTGGGATCTAGGTCATCTTAACAAGGTAAGGGATCTATGACACCTTTTACAAGGTTAGGGATGTAGGTCTTATTTACAAACTAAGGGATCATGGTCATTCTTACAAGGGAAGGCATTTAGATTATTATACCCCTGCTCCGAAGGAGAGGGGGGTTTACTGTTTTACCCTTGTATGTCTGTCTGTCTGTGTGTCTGTCTGTCCGTAACAAAGTTTGGTCGCAGTTTTCTCAGCAACTACACATTGCAGGTGCTTGAAATTTTAGCACACTCTTTGTTAAGGCATGCCATATGGTGGGATTCATTTTTTTACAATTCCGATGTCAACTTCCTGTTTATCCGTGGGTCTGTCCGTACCATACATAACAAATTTTGGTTGCAGTTTTCTCAGCAACTACTCATCACAGATGCTTGAAATTTTAGCACACTCTTTTTTTAGGCATGCCATATGGTTGGAATCATTTTTGTATGAATCCAATGTCAACTTCCTGTTTATCCGTTCGTCTGTCCGTACCATACATAACAAATTTGGGTGGCAGTTTTCTCAGCAACTACTCATCGCAGATGCTTTAAATTTTAACACACTCTTTGTTTAGGCATGCTATATGTTGGGATTCATTTTTGTGCAAATCCGATGTCAATTTCCTGATTATCACTGTGTCTGTCCATAACTGAACTTGTGTATTCACATCAGAGCGGGGGTATTATTAGTGAGCACTGGCTCACAGACTTCTTGTTTTTTCAAGCTAAGGGACCTGTGCCATATTTACAAGGTATGGAATCTAGGTTTTCTTTACAAAGCAAGGGATCTAGGTTTTATGTTTCTTTCTTTATATGTTTCTTACATAGGGATATGTTTTGTGCAAGCTGATTTATTGTAGAAGGTAAACAAAATTTTAAACCTTTGTAGATATGGATGACAAGACTTCTACGGACATTTTACATAGTACTTTGGAGAAAGAGAAAATATTTCCCCTGAAAAAGGTGCTGTATTTTCCGATTCTGTAGTGTTGAATTCTCTCATGGATTTTTTTCTTAGAGTTATTCCTATAAGTTTAAATTATGTTGCATGTCTTCCAAATCAATTTTATATTAAATACAACAAATGATAAACTAAAATATACCTTTTTAGTATTTCAGTGAAATTATTCAATGTTAGATTGTTTAAAGTATATACCGGTTATGTGTATAAAAAACGTATCTAAGAAAGACCACATGCACTGTACATCCTTGTTGCATGTGGCTGATAAACATTGTCATGAGTTACTTATCTTCATACAGAAGTCAGTAAGGTTCCCTCGAGCCAGGTATTTCTGTCGGCTCTGTGATTATCACATGGATGCCGTGGAGGACTGTAAGAAGCACTGCCGAGATAGTAGACACAAGAGAAGAAACGAGGTCAGCATGTGGACATAAATTCAGTTTTACATCACTTCAGAGGCAGAGAGATTCTTTCTGTCAGTTTTAGTCACACATGTGTGATAGAATTTTATTTAGATAAATTTATACATAAACGTGTAGTTCAAACAAACAATGTCCATTTTTTGTACATATTCAGACTTTCTGTATGGTAAGATTTTAGTTTCGTTTTTACACACTTTTCAGGTCAGTAAGTTTGAGACAAAGTTAAAAAGCATTCCATGTCCCTCCACCAGCCACTTGGCAGCACTTGATGAGCTGGTAGAGAGAATATTTACAGAGAGGGGGTTATCTGAGGGGGATTTACAGTACAGGGAGGATCTAACTAGGTCACTGCAAGACAAACTGACAAAGGATGAACAGCTCAAAGGTAGGGATGATTTGTCAGTGCTGTGATTGGCAGTCTTTAGATAACAAAGCTTTATGTAGACTCTAACTGTAACAATTGAATATGATAATTATATATTTTATTTAATGAGCAGGTAAATTATGGCTAAGCACCTAAACCAAGATTTCGTTTTATATTGTAAAGAGTGTGCATTGTGATTATGTCTTCTTTTGTCATTTCTTTGGTAAAAATCATTTGTGTAAAAGTCAAATTAATCCAAATATCCATTTTGTTTTGTGAATTGGAGGTCTTGGATACATGATGATGTATGACATTAATGTTTCCTTTTTGACAGATGTAAAGTTAATACTGTACGGTTCTTCTCTTTCAACCACTGGAATGAAGGACAGTGATGTTAACATTGACCTAGTTGTTCCTCAGAAGGTCAACCAGGCAAAAGCCCTTACACATGCATATAAAGTTATCAAGTCTTTAGGTATGTAGTCATCACCATAATATGCACAATTTATAAAAAAATGTATGTTTAATATATTTCTCCAAATGAAGGAGGATTTTTAATTTCTATGTATAACAAAGTGGTTGTACATGTAAAACAGTGACTTTTACAAACTGGTCTGTAAGTTAAATGCACCAGAAATAAAGTTCCTGTGAATTTTACAGAGGAGTACAAGGATGTCCAGAGTAACTTCTTATCTGTAGTCCCCTGTGTGTTGTTCACCGACTCAGAAAGAGGCTTGAGCTGTCAGCTGACCATTGGGAGTGACCTAGCTCGAGAGACTAACAAACTTTTACTCATGTATACCAAGTGTGATCCGCGATTCAGGAAACTTGCTTTGGTCTTCAGATACTGGGCAAGGGTAAGTATCTTTTCTAATGAGACTGTACCTGTATTCACTGAGAGATGTGTAAATTCTTTACTGAATTAGAATCACAGTGTGCAATAAACCACATCAAGGATGGGGCTGCATCAAAGTACCCTTAAACATGTTGATTGAAGTTTGCTTGTTATTCACTACTGGTGGCTTTTTTGGATAGAATTGAATGTGTAATAATTTGTCTGTTCCAGATATGTAAAGTGGATTGTCAGATGGAGGGAACTGTGCCTGCGTACTGCTTTTTCCTGATGACTGTCTATTTTCTGCAGCAGTGTTCTCCCCCTGTCCTGCCTGTGTTACATGTATATTTGTACTTGAATTACATTTCTAATAGAAGCTAGAGCTTATTTTATAGTGTTTTAATAAACAGGCTGATTACATGAAAAGTATGAAATTGAGAATTTAAATGGTTTTAAAAAAATCAGTATGACAGATCAGTATGTCATGCATACATAACGCCAGAAAATATTAATAAATGTATAATCTACAAACAAATTTAGACATATGAAGAAGAAACAAAGTCTCAGCCTAAAAAGGCACCAGCTCCCAAGCACTTAAACATGGAACAGGTATCAGTTCAGGTTTGTGTCAAGCTCATAAGTCTTCATTTTAATGTAGAATGCTAATTACCCTGGTAAAGACTAGGGCTGCTTCATAAATAAAAATTCTAATTTAAAAGTGAAGAATACTGTAGTGGAGATTCCACCTTAACATTTATTTTATCTGTCATTTGCAGGCAGAGGGTTGGCATTCAGAGAACACAGACAGCGTAGGAAGTTTGTGGTTAGAGATGTTGGAGTTTTACAGTCTCAAGTTTGAAAACTCTGTAAACATCATTTGTATCAGACAACACCAGGTTCTTTCCAGGGTAGAAAGAAAATGGAACACAAAACGCCTGGCCATTGAAGGTATAAAAACACAAATGAGGAAGTTCTGTATGTTATATGTAAAGTAATATTTCTGTGGTAATTCTTGTTAAGGCCAGTATTCTCTGTTCCAATGTGTCACCACAAAGTTGTGAATTTATAAATAAAAATGTTTCTTTTAATGATGTTGCACATGCCTGGTTGAAGGCTAGGAACTACTCAGACAAAATCTCATTCACATGAAGGATATTTAGTTTGAAATATATTTACATTCAGTTTTATCCCCCCCCCCCCCCATTACTTGATATGTTTAAATGCTGATATTTATTCTTCTAAAGTCATTTCATTTATTCATTTCAGATCCATTTTCACCTAAAAGAAATGCTGCACGTTCCGTGAAAAGTTTTGAACTCTTTGAATATATATGGGACTGCATTAGGATATCTTATCTGTATTTTGGACTGCCATCTAATTTTTCAATTTTTTCTGATGAAGAACAGAAATTTGTCCTGGCAAAATCCAAAAAGAAGGTTGTTCAAAATAATACTGAGAATGAGAAATCAGGAGCTGGAATTTCTTCTGACATGACAGATTTAGGAGGGGGAGGAAGTGTGTTAAATGAAAGTGAAACCAGGAACACGCCAGATTGTGGTGAATCGGTGAATAGGAAATCAATGGACTCTGTCTCAGAACAGGTGTCTTGTTCCATTTGTCCAGAACAATCTGTGACGTCTGGGTGCGATGCATGTTCTGGTAAATCTAGTGAAGAATCTTCCAAGGAGGATGACAGACCTGCTGGTTCAGATAAGTCTGTGACAGAAAACTCCATATCATCTACGGATTTGTCTCAATCAGGTTCCATAGAAGAAATGGCTAAAGGCATTGTAGACAGTGTTCTTAAACATGCACTCTCAGTGTTTCATTCCCAGTATTCTCAAACACAAGATGACATGGCTGCTAGCAGTGATAAGTCAGGCACAAACAAATGTGAAAAAGTAAACGGTGGATCAAACAATGTTGATCCAATCAACACTGAGATTTCTGTGGAGAAAATGGATAAGGCTCTGGAATATATTTACACGTTTTCCTTGGATACTCTTTCTGATGGGAAGGTATGTTTCCACAAGATACATGAGAGTAATGTTTTTTTTTTAAGAATCAGTATTTTACATGCCTACTATTGTGTTTAGTCTTGGAGGAAAAAAAATAATAATATTATTAAAAGTATCTCCAAATACCTCTGCAGGTATACATTCTGTACAAAAAGGTCAAGGTCACTTTATTTATTTATTTATTTTATTTAGAAAATGTTTCCAATAGCATTTATTATATTTACAAATTTGTACAGGGCCCCAAAGTAATATGTGTGATCTGTGAGAAGGAGGGTCATCTAAAAATGAACTGTCCAGAGGATTCCCTACCAGAGTTAGTTCCCCTGCCAGACATGACAAAGGATCATCTAAGGCTACTTACAGAAGTCCTAAAACAAGTTCCAAGTAAGAGAACATGCAATTGTTATATCATTTACATTTTATATGAATCAAATTTTAGTTCTCTCAATATATCCTGTTTATCTTAATGCCATTAACAGTAGGAAATATCTCATTTAATTAAAAGTCAGTATTATGGTTTATATGTTTACTGAGGATGCACAATGAACTGTCGTGTACTAAATAAAAAGAAGAATTTTTCTGTTTTTAAAGTCTGTAACAGTTAGAGCTCTAAGTTTACAGAAACACACACATGTACATGTTTCTCCATAGAAGTAAATACAGATCTTGAAGAGGGGTAACTTCATGTTTTGAAGATATCCTTTAGTCAGGAAAATAAAAATGATGAAGACATGCATTGTGAATTCTTGTGCCTGATTATATTTTTATTTTTGTTTCTGTACATTTCAGAAGATTTTGCTCCCTCAAGAGAGGAGACTCGGGAGAGGGAAAATATAAGATGGGAACTGGAGCTCTTCATACAGGAACTTTATCCAAGTAGGTCTATTTTTAGTATGGGTGATTAAAGACTTTACTTCATGGGAGCAGAGAGGCGTGGCCTAGCTGCTGGACTAAATATCCAGGTCTAATGAATTAACACTTGTTATCCTCATTTCCTTTCACATTTAAAATTTTAGTGCTACGTAGAGCTACCTAGCCACTATAATCTGGAATGCATTCTTGATATTAATTGAATACAACTATCTAAGAATAGTATTGTACATGTGACATGTTTACATCTATGAATGGAGAAAAGAAACAAAGAAGAAGGTACGGTTTTAGCTTTATTGTGCCCTACAAATTTAATGTTCTCAAAAAGTTCTGAAACTGGCTTAAATATTAGTTGCGTATATGACTGTGATAAATCAGGAAAGAATGTGGCATGAAGGAGTACACTTTTGGAAATATGATGTCATTAGTTTGATGCATTTCTCTATTTTAAACAGAAAAAGCCTCAAAATGACCCATTTCAAGGGTTATTTTCCTTAAGAAAATAGTGTCCACAGCCGTCGCCCACTTTAATTTTTGGATATGTTGTGTAAAATTCTTTGAAAAATCACATATCTCAAAATCGTTTTGGGCGATGCCTGTGGACAATATTATCTGAAAGAAAATTCCATTGAAAATTGGTGTCTTCTGCAACTTTTTAAGAAAATACGGGAAAATGCACAAGTTTATGACGTCACAATTAGCATTTAGAAAGTCATGTTAGAAAAATGATTTGTATAATCTTTCTGCATGGAATTTCAATGATTCAGAAAGCATGAGTTTTAATTTTTTACATAACTTTTATTTTTAAGAAAAACACAGGGCAAGATTGGTACTGAAACCGAACCTTGTTCTTTACAGTTATGAAGATAACTGTAAATATTAATTGTAAATGAAAATCCTTTATGTTTCTGTTTGTTATCTTCACATCGTTATTTTACATTCTTCTTTTTGGTAATAGCGGCCCGACTAGAGCTATTTGGTTCATCAAACAATGGCTTTGGTTTTCGTCACAGTGACCTTGACCTATGTATGACCTTTGATGATCTCCCTGTTCCTGAGGTATAATGTGACATTTGGACAAATAAATACATTGTATTTCACATCTGTATTGAAGGGTTACTATTAATTTAGGTAAACTCTTGACTATCTGCCTTTCATTGATAGGAAATGAACACACAAAAAAATCAGAGAAAAGTCAAATTTGCATAAAAATCTTCAAATTTCTTTCTGTCAGATATCATAAAGTGTAGTTATAAATGCATAAAGTATATAAAGGTTTTCATTTCAAAGCAATGGTAATGACTTGTTAATATTATAACTAAGTAGACATGATGTTATCTTTGCACAGAACTTGGACTATGTAGACTGCATAGAGAAAGTCACAAAGAAGTTGAAAACACACAGAGGCTTGTACAATGTGTTTCCCATTACAACAGCTAAAGTTCCAATCATCAAATTCAAACACAGATCATCTCAGCTGGAAGGAGATATCAGCTTATATAATCTTCTGGTAACAAATTTACCTATGTTTACATATATATCTACTGATGTCTGGTAACAAATTGACCTATGTATACATGTATATCTACTGATGTCTGGTAACAAATTTACCTATGTATACATATATATCTAATGTTGACTGGTAACAAATTTACCTATGTATACATATATATCTACTGATGTCTGGTAACAAATTTACCTATGTATACATATATATCTAATGTTGACTGGTAACAAATTTACCTATGTATACATATATATCTAATGTTGACTGGTAACAAATTTACCTATGTATACATATATATCTACTGATGTCTGGTAACAAATTTACCTATGTATACATATATATCTAATGTTGACTGGTAACAAATTTACCTATGTATACATATATATCTACTGTTGTCTGGTAACAAATTGACCTATGTATACATGTATATCTACTGTTGCCTTAGTTTTAGCAGTCAGTTACAAATAAGATTTAAATACATGAACATGTACTTTGTGCAAGAGATGTATAGATAAGGAAATGATTTTTATTTCAGGCTTTACACAATACACGGATGATTAATTTGTATGCTACGATGGACTCAAGAGTCAGAGTGCTGGGCTATGCCATCAAAGTGTTTGCAAAGGTAAATGTCTATTTTCTCCACAATGCTCAATTAAAGCCCCTGACTATTTGACCAGGCTATCCAAGTAAATTTGATATCCCTGGCTCTTATATCTATTTTCTCCACAATACTCAATTAAAGCCCCTGACTATTTGACCAGGCTATCCAAGTAAATTTGATATCCCTGGCTCTTATATCTATTTTCTCCACAATACTCAATTAAAGCCCCTGACAATTTGACCAGGCTATTCAAGTACATTTGGCATCCCTGGTTCTTATATCTATTTTTTTGTGGGGGGATATGTTAGATTGGTGATGCTCTATATCCTGATATCTTTATTATTTTGATAGATATGTGAGATTGGTGATGCCTTGCATGGTAGCCTGTCATCTTATGCCTATATCCTGATATCTTTATTATTTTGATAGATATGTGAGATTGGTGATGCTTCCCGTGGTAGCCTGTCGTCCTATGCCTATATCCTGATGTTGATTTACTATCTACAGCAGTGTAAGCCACCAGTTCTCCCTGTCCTTCAGGAGGTGAGTAGTGAACTGATTCTCCTGTCAGGAAAGATAATTCTTTGTAAGATTCTTAGTCATCATCTGAAATGTTTATAAATATGAGGGTTGATTGAAAAGTAATGTCACAACTACTATAAAATCTTTAAAAATTGGAATTTATCAACAAAATTTTATATACTTATACCTCAATTTTTTCTTAAAATTTACCTTAAAATTTTATTTAGATATAAGCAAAACTTTTTAAAATACTAAAATAAGTACAGTGTTAGGTCTTGTATATTGCTAGAGTGCAAGAATGTGACCGATATCGTTATGATGTTACTTTTCAGCAGTCATTTTCAGGTCATCCATAAATCTTTTAAATCTCTCAGATATACATCTATTTCTTTTATGCACACTCCCACCTCTTGCTGAAGTGCCTAGTTTTGAGCTATTTCAAAAAATATTTTCACTTTTCATGGTGCATTTGCATATCCATTCCCCTGTGCATACCACCTCACACCTTCTTCCAAGCATCTGTCTAACTTGAGACTTACATTTCATTGGTATTTTATGTAACTTTTGTATTCTTATAATGTTAAATAATTTAATTTTGTTTGTATTCAAGTCTCTGATTGGTTAATATCCAAAAAGGAACACAAATTATTTCTGTATAACCTGGTTTGGTATGGGGACACCCCCCCTGACAACCAGCTGAATCATCAGTATGCATACAATCCTCTCATTTCCAGTCCTCGGGATTCATGGAAAATTCCAGATTTAATAAATATACCTTTAACTTCAAACAATAATTCCATCTTACCACATGTAAACAAACTGCTAAGCCTATGTATCAGTCTTTACCTCCCCTCGCTTCCCATCACTCCCGTTACTTCCGTTACTACAGTTGTATTATTGAGCGGCAAATTTGAACTAATAAAAACCAACGAAATTTTACACCCATAGTTATTTAATGATTTTAAAATTAAATTATAAGGAATGACTCTAATTCTTGGCCAAGAATTAGAGTCATTCCTAAAATATTTCCCTTATAAGTTGTTAATGTCTTAGATGTCAAGTCTGGCGTTAAGTCTGGTTATCAATCTTTTCAATATTTCAACTAGAAAGAAGAAAAATTGGACGATCCGTCAACCTTTAACATCACTTAATTTTTGAAGCTGACAATACATAAGATCTATGCCAAAGGAAAGAATATGAGTAAAATTTGGACAAAGTTCAAAGAATTTTAAAACTACAACTCCAAAAAATATGCTTTATAGAAAAATGGCAGTAAAGATTATTAAATACAAGCATGTGAGAGGTTATAGAGATTTGCGGATGAAAAGAAAATGAGTGCCGAAAAGAAATGTCCTGATGATTCGATGTCTGTAACATTTTTGCCATGCAGTGATACACAAAACCTATCTTTGTGTTAATACTAATATTTTAAAAAGTATTATATATGACTGAATGAAATTTTCAGGCAGAAGTCAAAATAAATAAGGTATTGGTATGTAAAATTTTCTTGATAGCATTTGATTATTAAAGATTTTTAAAGCGTTTGTGACCTTACTTTTGAATCAACCCTCGTATATATGTAATAGTGACAATACAACCCTCATATATGTAATAGTGACAATACAACCCTCGTATATATGTAATAGTGACAATACAACCCTCGTATATGTAATAGTGACAATACAACCCTCGTATATGTAATAGTGACAATACAACCCTCATATATGTAATAGTGACAATACAACCCAACCCTCGTACATGTAATAGTGACAATACAACCCTCATATATGTAATAGTGACAATACAACCCTCATATATGTAATAGTGACAATACAACCCTCGTACGTGTAATAGTGACAATACAACATAAAATATAGCTGTTTAATGTTTACATTTAGCTACACACAGAGCCTGATAAACCAGAGAGAGTGGTAGAGGGATGGAACGCCTGGCATTTTGATGACACTGAGGCTTTAGTATGTTGTTATGGTGATTCTTTGGCAAAATTATTTATTACTTTTTTCGATAAATAAAGTTGAAAAAACTGTTGAAACAGAAATAAAGAAAATATAAAGTAAAAGATATTGTTAGTACAAGTGTATAATGTCAATGTATGACTGTTTACATACAAGTGTATAATGTCAGTGTATAAATGTTTACATACGAGTGTATAATTTCAGTGTATGATTGTTTACATACGAGTGTATAATGTCAGTGTATGACTGTTTACATACGAGTGTATAATGTCAGTGTATAGCTGTTTACATCCAAGTGTATAATGTGAGTGTATGACTGTTTACGTATGAGTGTATAATGTGAGTGTATGACTGTTTACATATAAGTGTGTCATGCCAGTGTATGACTGTTTACATGCGAGTGTATAATGTCAGTGTATGACTGTTTACATGCGAGTGTATAATGTCAGTGTATAACTGTTTATATATGAGTGTATTATGTCAGTGTATAGCCCTTTACATACAAGTGTATTATGTCAGTGTATAGCTCTTCACATACAAGTGTATAATGTCAGTGTATGACTGTTTTCATATGAGTGTAATGTCAGTGTATGACTGTTTACATACAAGTGTATAATGTCAGTGTTTGACTGTTTACATACGAGTGTATAATGTTGGTGTATGACTGTTTACGTACGAGTGTATAATGTCAGTGTATGACTGTTTACGATGTCAGTGTATGACTTTTTATGTATGAGTGTATTATGTCAGTGTATAGCCCTTTACATACAAGTGTATTATGTCAGTGTATAGCTCTTCACATACGAGTGTAGAATGTCAGTGTATGACTGTTTACGATGTCAGTGTATGACTGTTTATGTATGAGTGTATTAAGTCAGTGTATAGCCCTTTACATACAAGTGTATTATGTCAGTGTATAGCTCTTCACATACGAGTGTAGAATGTCAGTGTATGACTGTTTTCATACGAGTGTAATATCAGTGTATGACTGTATACATACGAGTGTATAATGTCAGTGTATGACTATTAACGTGTGAGTGTATAACGTCAGCATATGTCTGTTTACGTACGATTATATAATCTCAGTGTATGACTGTTTACGTATGAGTGTATAATGTCGGTGTATGATTGTTTACGTTCGAGTGTATAACGTCAGTGTATGACTGTTTCAGCCCAGACTGTGGAGCCATTATGGTAAGAACAATGCCAGTGTGGGTGAACTCTGGACGGGCCTGTTCAGATTTTACACAGAAGAATTCAAAATGGATGAATGTGTTGTCTGTATAAGACAACATGAAACTCTTACAAAGTTTGAGAAGTTATGGAATGGTAAATGTATCGCAATAGAAGGTGAGACTTTTATAAAGTGATAAAGTGTAGAGGTATAAGATTATTGATTTCTAGTACTTCATGTAAATGATGAATGTTCACAAAAAGCCTGTGTGATTTACACACCAATAACATAGACAAACTATAAATTATTCCTTTCATCTAGATTTCACATGCATAAAACCAAGGAAATGCACTCACAATTTGAATTTGATGTTGCCCTATTTCACTATATATATCATCATATTTTCATTACCATCTCGGTAGCCTCATTATATCATGCAAGTTTATATGAAAATGGTTTTCAGATCAATTTCATAGTTTTGATTTAGTAAAAAAGAAAAATGCAGCAAATGTAAATATAGTAGAACATCGCATGATATCTTTGTATGATAAAAGATTGCTCTTGAAAATAATGTTTGTTTTTATTTTGTGTTTTATATATTTGTGTGTTGAACAACTTTATTTTAGATCCATTTGATTTAAACCACAATTTGGGCGGAGGCTTGTCTAGAAAAAGTAAGTGTAACAGTTCACTGTTATAAGGATCCACTTATATGGTTGATTATAAACCTCTGAACAATCTCTATTATTATATAAAAAAATCTGGTTCTCCTTTGTCATCTAGTTTCAGCTCTTGATAAAGCATTTCTATCTTTCATCCTGAAATGTTTTTTTTTAATTATTTCGAAAGGAATTCAAGTTCTTTTGCAATTCATAAAAGTAGGCCTTAGAAACTTTTGAAATTTACACTATTAACACATTATGCAATACAATACTCAGAAACACTGGGTGACATAGGGGAAATTATATTTAACTGCATGTTAATTGCATGTTGTTAAGAGTTCTATCATATTAAACAACTGTTCTTTAATTATTTTCAGTGCATCAGTATATAATGAAGGCTTTTGTCCATGGAAGACTGCTTTACTGCAAACCTGTAGACAAAATACCAACTACATTCTCTAGTCCAGCTGTACGAATAAGTATTTTTTAACGAGACACTCAGCTTTTGAACCTTGTAATACAATTGCTTTCAATTTTTAAAAATGAGAATTTTTAATGTTCATTTTAGGATTATTTCTTTGACAAAACCCAGTTGACATCGGGAAGTCCGCCCAATGATAGAGGTTGTAGAGTCTGTAATAAAATTGGACACATCGCAAAAGAATGTCCAGTAGTCCTGAACCGTAAAGAAAGGTAGGTAACCAAAATATACAATTATACAACTGTACTAAAAGTAATTAAGGAAAAAATATACAATAATACAACTCTAATGAAAGTAATTAATCACAAATATTGAAAATGTCTAAATGACATAAACAATTATCAAATTACTGAACTTTTGGTAAACATGAACATGTATATGTATATTTAAAATGTTATATACATGTCTCTACATTTGCCAATATAAATATATTTTGTTAATAACCTTACCAGATTAATATGGGGTTATACATTTGTAACCTCACTGCAGCTTTTGTGACTCTGAACAGCATGCATAACTATCGTATAAAATGTACTATACATTGTATCTGATTCAGAGGGAGGATTAAAGTAACTGTATGGTAAAAATATGAGTGTAACTTAATTTAGTGTGTATGAGGGTTGTCTGGTAAAATCATGGACCATAGTGAAAAATAAATCAATGCTGCATTCTAAAATTTTCATATTCTTTCACTATTCAACATTATTCACCAATATACATAGCAAATTTCAAATAGATATATGCTCAAAAAGACAAAAAATGGTATTTTATGTAATACAGTTAAAATGAATGTTCCACCATATTGGAATGAATAATAAATGGTGAATGTTCCAGTGGATTTGGTAAAGCAAGTGGTGAAAAGTTCAGTGAGACAGCAATTCTCTTTAAATAACAAAATGAGCCATAGATACTATCTCCTCCAACTTCTTCTGAAGACATTTAAATCGTACTTGGATTTCAAAGGGAAAAAATCTCTTCATACACATTATGTGCCACAAACTTAAGGTACACAGACAATGTCAAAGTACCCCTATTTTAACATCATTTTTCATTTGTTTTGAGTTGGATCAACCTACACCAATCCAAGAATTTCACTCTGTAAAGAGGCAAGGGACCCTCTTACACCCCATGGCACCTTCAGAAGTTTTGCAGTATGTAGTGTGCTTTTAATGGTATTCTCACCACAATCAAGCTCGAGAACGGTTTTTAGCTTACCTGAGCCGAAGGCTCAAGTGAGCTTTTCCGATCAAAATTTTCCATTGTCTGTCGCTGTCTGCGTTGTCTTTGTTGTAAAATGCATTGTCCACGATTTTACTTGACAGTCCACAGATTTTTTTGGTGTGTATGAAGATTAGAAATCACATTGGGGATGATAATTTTTGCATAAATAGTTAGCTGCTTCTGCAAATTATCATATGTTCCAATGTCAGTTATATCCTCATATACCCCAAAAATAGTTACTTATAAACAAATGGATACAATTCTCTGGACTTCTTCCTTATAGGTAGTGGAGATATGTTTATTTGTTTTTTGGTCTGGAAATTCAGCAATATGCAAAACTACAGAAATTTTGCTTTTTAAATGCATTAAAGGGAAGAAAAAGAAAGGGAAAGAAGAGCAATGGAAGAAAAAATTGCAGCTAGAAAACTTGAACAGGAGAGAGAATTCTTTAACCAGCAAATGAGGAACAGTCAACAGAGGGAGTATCATCACAATCAGAACAGCCATCAGAGGGAGTATCACCACAATCAGAACAGCCAACAGAGAGAGTATCACCACCACCAGAACAGCCATCAGAGGGAGTATCACCACAACCAGAACAGCCAACAGAGGGAGTATCACCACAACCAGAACAGCCATCAAGGAAATAATTTACCAAGAGGTGAAAAGATGTTTTGGTTGTAGATGGATCAATATGTATAAAAGTACAAATGCCCTGACATTAATGATTATACACTAGTAGAAGTAAACCCACAATAAGTAGAAAAGAAACAATCCACATTTATGAATAGCTTTATCTTGATGTAAACACATTTTTTTTCTTACAGCTTATAGAAGAAGTAACTCGGAGAGTCAGGAGTATGCTCCTCATACCAGACAGTCCTTACAGAATCCATTACTGTCACATCCTCAAATGCAAGGGTATATGTCTCCCCAAATCCACCAAAGGGTACGTAGCATAAATGTTAACCCCCTAATAGATTGTAACTCAATAAGACACATTTTTAGATCATCCACAAGGAAGTTTAAAGGGGTATCCTGGAATCAGGATGTTCATCCATTTGTCTGTAGATGCAAGGTTAAGCACATCATTTAGAATACTTTCTGGCTCACTTATATTAAATGTTAAAAAAATGACATACTTTATATCCTTTTGGAAACATTTTACTAATTTTTCATGGTATTTTAGGACAACAGACCCATCCCTCATAATTCACCCCAGCCTCATCTGTCTCAGGCCTACTCCAGATCCATGGGGGGCATGAAAATTACTGGCCCACCCCCTCAGCAGCTCTATAGGATGCCAGGACACGACCCACAACTGAACATGCCCAGTAACCAAGCTAACAGGATCTCACAGAGGAACCAAGATCCCAGAATGCATCAGTCCAGAAATCATGGTCCTTCAATGCAGGTATCTTCACCTATGAATGATTTGCATGAGCATCCACGGATTCAGGGGCACATGACATGTCATGCAAATAATTCACCTCCAAGAAATCAGAATCCACAGGATGATGATGATTGCCTTGGTGATATTTCTCCCACTAACAAATCCAATTTATTTCATAATCTTCCCACCATGTTTGTTTATCCATTGTATTTTAATCCATATCATCAGGGGACACAACTGTTACAGGGACAATTTCCTGGTTACTGGCAGGTGTTGTCTCCCCGACAGGTAGGGTTAAATCATTTTTACTGCACGCTTGTTACTGACAGATGCTTGTTTTACCCTCTGCCTACTCACCATGACACCAGTTTGATGACTTTGTTTTCTGTTTTGTTTTTGAAGCATGAAACAAAATCCTCTATAAGGAAGTATAATTCACCAGGAAAAGTTTTTAATATGTAAAAAGCATAAAATAAATTTTATAATGTTTTAGTATTAAAATTATAATAACATATACCATTTAGCAAAAAATAACATTTTTAGTTTAAAATATGAAAGAAGAAATTAACACTGCAACCAGTATAAGAGTTCAGATCTGCTGTTTACAAATCCGATGCTTTAAGCCACTGAGCTACCTATCCAGACACTGTATTTTAGAATTGGCCTTTACATCTTCAATTGTGAAGCACTGACATTAAAATAAATCGTGATATGTTATTTCTCCATGAATCTTCTATCACTTAATGCTTTGGATATGAGAAATGATGCTGCTATCATTTTCATTTTTCAAGAAATTTGTTAGTGAATACTGCTTAATTGTCCACTCTATATTTAACTTGAGAATATAAATACTGGTGGATTGTTAAATATAATTACATATTACTTTAAAGCTTAACTAGTGAATATTAAACATCTTCATAACATCATGCCTTTTAAATTGTGCATAGCCTTGAAATCTATTTATGCCCGTATTGATCTGCAAAATTATTGCTCTTTTATGTAATTATCACTGATATACATGTATTCTTGGTTATTTTTAAGATGAGGATTTCAAAATTGAGTTCAAAAATTATATATTTGTTACATAAGATAATATTAAAATTGGATTCAAATAGAAAGTAGAATGGAATTGGTTTGGTAATCAGTTGCACACAAACTGTATACATTTATATTCTCTTTGCCTGCTTGTTTATATGGATTCATTGTTGTATTTTCTGTGCACCTCTTAAAATTACTTGAAATTAATGGCTTGAAGAAAAACTGATATTTGTAAATCATTATCCGATAAAGCAGTACTTCATTTAGTATAGGACATATAAAATTATCTTGTTATTACAAGTAGACGACCCCATCCCTTAAAAACTTTAGACAATGTAATATTTTATTGTTGTATAGAAGATGCTGTGATGCACAACCTGATGTAGCAGTGGCATGGTTACAGAAATTTTTATGCCTATATTCTGGTTTTACATTTTACAAACTCTATGTGCTCTCTATTTTGAATTATTAGAAAAACAATTATGACTTCACATGAGAGATACATGTAAATAAGTGAAACAAGATATTAATACATAGAATCTCTGCTACCAACCACACAATATTTGTTTTTCCATGTTTCACACAATGTCTCGCCATGCGCCGACTACGAGTTTTTACATGATAATACTGCTCCTGTAATCAGTGAGTACTTGATCTTGCTATACTATCATGTATGGCGTCACACGTTTGTGCCTACATTAGCAGAGACTATGATGTTTATAAATTAAGTCACATGATCATGTGTCCTTCAACTCCTAAGAGCAAACTCTGACAAAGATGAGAAATTCTTTAAAGCTCTATGTTTTAAAGCGTTGTTCACTGCCAAAAACGATATTTTTAAAAAATCTAATTAATGCAGAAAATTCAATGTATCATATAGCCTAATGGTAGATTTTAATTTTCTTTGAGCAATGAGTCCGTCCTAAAAAAGGTAAACTAACCAAAGTAATTTGCTGAAGGAGACTTTTATTTAATTAGATAAGACTAAGACTTGACCCAGAAAAAGAACTGTTAAGGGATGTTATTGACTAGGGCCAATAAACAAGGGACAAAAATAGATAAAATATAAAAAAAAAGATATTATTGAAATTCATATTGCTTTCAGAGGGGGTATAATAATATTATGTATCATGACTGGTTAGAGTACAGTGTGCACAAACACAGTACATACATATATTGATTTATGCACAGTTTTCACTGAGCGAATGAAAATGTATACATGCTGTTTCCTATTTGAACAACTGGTTTGCTTTGTTCTAAGCAATTTTAAAATCAAATATAACAGATTGCTTGATCAATTCTTTTAGATGTGAAGTGCAATATATAATAGAAGGAATTATTTTGATATCTTACTATTAGGAAATTTTATTCATGTTTCATTCCTTGAATCTGTGTTCCAGTATCACTTAAAATGTGGGAAAATTAAGCTTATGGTAAAACAGAACAATCTCTAAGTCTGCAAATATATTTAGCTCACCTGAGTCAAAGGCTTTAGTGAGCTTTTCTGATTGAAAGGTGTCAGGTGTCTGTCTAATGTAAACTTTTAGCTCACCTTAGCCAAAGGCCCTAGTTAGAATAATCTAACTGTGTCTTGGGACAAGCCCTCACCACAGTTAAAATACGTCTCATATATTTGCAATGTAGCAAATCAAAGCGGATCCGCTCCGAAATGATTTTGAAGTATACAAAAGGAGTTGCACTGAAAATAACTACCAAATTAATCATAACAAACCTTTTTGAGATTGTATGTGATGAAAATTCAACTCATTTTCTCAACATTTTTTTCTCCCTTCAAATTTACATGCCATGTTGACATTCTGAACTCTCTGAATTGATCTTAGTAAATGCACTGAGTTCGAGTTATCGCCCGTGTTTATTTTGCTACAATGCCAATACACGGAATGAATTCTATCGTTAAACTGGGTCCGTAAGACAATATCATCTTAACGATAGAACATTCTATCTACAAAGGCCCAAGTGAGCTTATCTGATTGAAACTTGCCCATTATCTGTTGTTGTCATAAACTTTCACATTTTCATCTTCTTCTCCAGAACCACTGGGCCAATTTCAATCAAACTTGGCACAGAGTATCTTTAGGTAAAGGGGATTCAATTTTTTTCAAGTGAAGGGCCACGCCATCCTCCAACTGACCAAAGGGAGAAAATTAAGGAATTGTAAAAATTGAATGGGATCGTTTTGAAAATCTTCTTTTCAAGAACCACTGGACCATAAAAGATGAAACTTGTGTGAAAGCTTCCTGAGTCCTGACATAGTGTAGATTGAAGTTTGTTCAAATCATGACCCCCAGGTTAGGATGGGGCCATTATGGGCAATCAAGGTTTTACATTGGAATATATAGGAAAATATATAATAGGAAAAATCTCAAAACATCTTCTAGTCAAGAAGAACAAAGCCATGAACAGTCATATTTATATGGAAGCATCCCAAGGTAGTTTAGATGCAGATTTATTCAAATCATGAACCCTGGGGGCAGGGAGGGGCCACAATGGATAGTCAAAGTTTTACATATTTTGATAAAGAGCTGAAAACAGCAGGGCCATGGTTACTAGGTGAGCAGGTGACCTCTTATTCATACTGTAGCCACGGAAATTAGTAATACACTGTCATTCATTTTAAATCATGAATTTTTCATTGAACCATACAAGAATGTTCTGTCAGTATAATTTGTTCTTGTATAGCTTGTCCTGAACGTGGTACCTTTGTGTTATCTTGTAGGTCTCAAGTCAAGGATTAGAACAAGGTCGAATAGTCAATCCCAGTAATCAGCTCAACTTTGGTGAGTGTTTATTTGACAGTTACAAAGTTAAGCAAATTTTTTTGTTTTGTTTTGATGACTAGCAATAAAATTTTTGATGTGGGGCATTTTTTTTTAATGTAAAACAAATTGATTTTAGAGTTTTAAGCTCACCTTGGTGTCCATTTGTCTGTACTTCTTTTCACATGTTCTACTTCTTCTTAAGAACAACTTGGCCAATTTTAATCAAGCTTGCCACGAAGCATCCTTGGGTTAAGGGGATTCAAGTTTATACAATTAAAGGGCCACACTCTCCTTCAAAGAGAGATTAAGAATAAGTCAAAATTTAACAACATATTTATTATATAGGGATAAATGCAGCTAAAGTACAGTAGGGTCATAGTGACTCAGGTAGACATTGTGGTCCATGGGCCTCTTGTTATAGGAAAAAATATTTTGACATTTTTTAGTTTCAATCATATATTCATAATTATATATATAAATACATATATATTATACATAATTATATATATATATTTACATATATATGTATATATAGGTACAATTTAAGAATTTGTCACTACATGTAATAATGAAATTAAAAAAAGCCAACTCCACTAGGTTCACATAACCAAGAAAGGTAACTCCTGCTGCTATCTTCTAACTTTTAGACTGCTGTGATATATATAGTAAGAGACGACCAGTGCAGCAGGTTATTCATACACCATAGAATTAAATAATTCAATGATGACAAAATAAGGGATGCATGGTTTTATCTGTATACTGGTATATCAGGATTTTATTGCGCAATACTTATCATGATACGGAGACTTGAATACCTATATTTAATACATGATTGTAAATACAGGAAATGATTAATTTTATTTTCAAATTTTTAATTAAAATTACTGGAAGTGTAAAAAAAAATGTTGTTAAACAGTTAAAAAAGGACATCCTAGCATCCTAACAAGCTTATCAATATAATATTAAGAATGAAAAAAGTAGTTATTTTTTCACACCATTTCATAAGAAAAATTATGGAAATTCATTTAAAATCATAGTAAAAATTGCATTAAAAAATATCATGATATAATTGCGATATTTAAAAAAAAAAAAGGCAAGATATATCATGATACAAAATTTTCGGCGATACTCATCCCTAGACAAAATATTGGCAGGAATACTGTTTTCATTTGGATTAAGAATGTATAGTCAGACAAATTTGGAATGTTTTGATATTCAGAGCACTCGGAGCTTAGTAGAGCCAGAAGTTCAAGCAATCAGATTGTTCATTTTTTGACTCTCTTTTCTCGTAACTTTTCATTTCTTCTCCAGAACAACAAACCGCTTTTAACTGCACATGATATCTAAGGGTGAAGAAATTCAGATATAAATTTATCTAAGACCTTGTCCTTTGCAAAAGAGAGATGATAATAGATATGAAAGTTAAAGTATGATGGATACCATGCAATTTTGTTCTTGCATGAAATTAAAGAAATGTTATGTGTTCATTTTATTTGTCCATTTTCAGCTATGTAGCTACCAGGTATTCAATACAGGTTTGAATATGTAAAAGAAGGCTCTATTTTGAAATGAATAAAAAAAATTACCATATTTCATTACATCACTGTGGTATTTCACTTTCAGGCGTCACTGTTCCAAATGAATATTACAGGGGAGGTAACATAGAACAGCAGAGATTCGGTAATTCCCAGTATCGGGGGCAGCTTAATCGACCATCACCCAGGAAGTGAACAAATTGTGTATTAGGCTGTTAACTTTATAAATATTTTCGGACTGACTTAGTAATTTTACACTTAACTTTGATTCATCATTTAACCCAAATGGACATTTAGTGTTTTATAGATAAGATAAAATGTCTCTATTTTACAATGAAATAAAAAAAAAAAGAATCATTAGAATTAATAACACTGTTGCTCTCATTTTTTTTTTGTAAACTTAAGCATACAATAATTGTACGGGAAATTGATGGGGATGACTTAATTAAATAGTTGAGTAGCTTGAGTCTTAATGAATTTAATTAACTGGAAGACACAACAGTTAAGGCAGACTTGAGTTCCTTAATATATATTTTGCTTCAGCTGTGTTATGAGATTTAAATATTCAGCACATATTTTGTTCTTCTGTATTCAGATTTTTTTTTTTTGATATGAACATTTGTCATTGAAATTAAAAAAAAGTCCTTAACACTATAGGGAAAAAGAAGTTGTGAATAGTGAACATTTTGAGAACCCTAATCTTCTGTTTGATTCTCTACTCAAGGCTGTTATTATCTGTGTTCATTCTTTCAGTCTTTGGTTTTATGTTTAAAAGTTGAAAGTATCAAACAAAATTCAGTTTGTCATTAAAACAAATTTACTTTGTCAAATACGATTTGGTAGCATGTAATGTAAATACAGTGTTTTATACAAAATTCCCAAGTCCTTACTCAGAAAATGCCCAGACGCTCAAACATCTTAAGTTGTGTATTTTATAGTCCCGACAAATCTTGAACTCAGTAGTCAGAAGATCTGGTTGTTTGAAATCCAATTTTTAAAAAGTTCTTAAACATATTTCGTCCTACCTTATTGTACAATTTTTTTTTTAAATCATGTGTCTCCCAGAATATACTAGTTGTGAAATTAAATTCAGAATTGGAAGGAATTTTGGCACAAAGCAAGGTCTTAAACGTTTCTTTTATTATAAAAGAAAAAAAGGTAAAAATTTAATTTTTAAAAGCCATATTCTTGAAGATAGCTCTAAAACTTTTACTTAACGTTGGAGTTTTAATGATTTATGCTTCTCTTTTGTGATGTAGACATGTCGTCATCAGGTCACATGGCGTAGCTGTCAATCATTCCGTTTCCAAATTGGAGCCTCCTTTGTGCAGTCTTAAGAATATAATCATTTTCCATAATATTGAGTGACTTTTTAATCTTGGCGGAGGATTAGAGAGCGTTATGTGTTAAAAGTTTCAACTAATCCACAAGCAGACATAAGCCCTTTCCCTCCTCTAAACACTTGTATTTAAATTAAGTTCATTAATTAAATGGTACATGTCGTTGGATTCGTCGCCATTGCAGGTGCAGTCATAAAAGATGACTTTATAAAAGAACTACAAAATTTTCAAGCATATAAATTATAGTCAAATATATAAAAATCACAAATTGAGAAAATAAGATGAGATTTTACGAGGAATAGATTAATGAACCCGTGCATGACACAAATAAAGGACGGATAATGTTATAAATAGATACCGGGGAAACCTATTTTTCTTTTAATCATTAATCATCTCTATTTTATGTAGAATATGTGTAAGTATATTAATAAAAATATGTTTGTGCACAGAAACTCGGCCTGTTACACACCGTATCTATGCACTTAGACGGGTATTCACTTTGATGTTTGAAGAATCCATTATGAATCTTTTGTTTGCGCGGTTGTATGGAAGTTCAGAATTCCAGAGCGTCGAGGCTTTGGACATGGTCACGATATTCATTTTTTTTTCTTCCGATGACAAAAAGGGATGTGTTATACGTGAATTTAAATCTTCGACGACCCCATCGTTATCAACAATGTCCCGTTTATTCCAATTGATTTGTTTAAAAGCATTGTAAATTTCCTCAAACAAAAACTATTCATAAGTTATATGTGATCAATGCTATGACGTTGATTTTAGCTATGATAAAGAAAAGATTCAGCGTGATATAGTAGTTTTCTTTTTTTCGTTATTTTATTTATTGCAGGAGTAAAACAAATAATATAATATAGATTTTTCTCTCTGTTATTCAGAAAGATTCAATCAGGTAATATGGAAGGCTTGCATTTTGTCAGATCGATGAAGTGGACCAAATTTTTACAAGAAGAAAAAAACTGTTTAAAAGCTTAAAGCTGGAGAACCTGTCAACTCAAAGATTTCAATAGCTTTCAATTTCAATTAACATCTCACATAAGAATTTATGGGTCTCCAACAAATCCGACACACCAATAGGAAGTAAATAGACACAACTCAATTATATAGGCATTTTCAACAACACACTATTTCTGTTAAAACCTTTGACAACAGGCTTACGGGGTGCCTGGAATTGAGGATTATCATTTCACAGTACATGTTATATACAGTCATACAGTCCGTCCATCCAATACACAGGCGACACAGCACATTATTTCAAGTGCTCGTTAATAGTTGTCATTGTAAAATAACACACATTATGGCCGCTAAATTAATCACATTGTTCAATTCGTTGATATTCTTTCACAGAGCACCATCGTTAGTCCATGTACATCGCATAAACAAGTCCTACTGCGTACAGAGAGGCGTTTTTGAATGTATATTCTGAAAAATTATCCGTACCTTGGTTCCAGATGCAGCGACTAGTAAATGCAATGGAGGGATGGGTCTCATTTTGTCCAATAGCTACTACTACCACGATCTTATACCGAGGAAATCCGAGAATCTTCACAGAGTGTTTGATTTTCTCCGATAATGTTGTAGTTAAACTTATGCATTTCTCTTTGTCATATATCATGGTACCAAGGTCACGTTCAAAAATATCCTTGATAGTGTCGCGAACTTCAGC
The DNA here is from genome assembly GCF_033153115.1 of Saccostrea echinata. NCBI lineage: Eukaryota > Metazoa > Mollusca > Bivalvia > Ostreida > Ostreidae > Saccostrea > Saccostrea echinata. The sequence continues at coordinate 223,060 of NW_026889802.1, read as the reverse complement.
ACTCCTGAATTTGACGTCAGGTTCCGTTTTATACGTATTTTCGTAACGAACGTTTGGTCGATGCGTATGTGCTGATGTCATAATCATCGTGGACCGGCCTGTGGTCGATTCCACAATGGACTGTTTCCGGTCCTGAGAGGGTCTTCTGGCGTGGTCCATCATCATAATTGATGGTCGACGACCGGCCGCACCGTGTTGCGGATCAAAAGACGCTTTTCTTGTGTCTGGCGGAATAACGGATGGTCGTCTAGCGTCCGGCGGGATCATAGACTGTTTACGGGCTGCCGCATCTGGCATCAGTGACTGCTTTCGTCCAAGAGGTCCACCCTCTTTCTTGGCAACACTTGTACTCATATCGATTTTTAAATTCCCTTAAACCAACGTATGTCCCGTATCCGATCAATGATTATTTAAACCACTCTTAATAATTATTACAATGATTATTCTTTAAGTAGAAGACAAGGATAGTGTACTAAAACCTCCTGGTCGGTGGCAAATCACCTGTTCGTGTAGATCCTCACAAATCGTAACGTGCACTATATATTGCAAGTCCTGCTACTGGTAACAATTTAACATTTGAACATCTGACACTTTGCGATCCCTCAGACATTTAAACTCCGATCTGATTTGTCACTAGTTACCAGGAGCTACAGTACCAATGCACCGCTTTTGACGGATGCGCGATGAATGCGTTTGGTCGTATTGTACCATTCCTAGCGCAATAAAAGACAATGTCATTGAGTCTAAACAAGTTCTTCTCATAAGGTATTCATGTAGAAACGATTTGCATTGTCTTTGATCGAGTTAAAATAACATCCACCGATTTATACCAGATCTTTATTGTGAATTCTTTACGATTGACTAGATTTAAACATCATAGAAAAGAATATTGCAATGAACCAAAAAAACTTCGAGTATAATTTAAATTTCTTTATTTAATTGTTAACCACATTTGTTTACTTTTAATTGAAATTGTAATTACTTATTTAGGAGAGAGAGAGAGAGAGAGAGAGAGAGAGAGAGAGAGAGAGTATTTATTCGTGATTTAATTCATAAAAGAACGGTTGCTATTTAGAGACACTTCAAAACATGGATTTAGTGCGAACGGCAAAAGATCGATGGTTTTAACTGAATAGATATAAATTAGGGCTACTTCATTTAATGGAGTAACTTGAAACGAAAATTAACTAGACTCTAATATTCTTTTAGTTCTGCGATGGCTTAAAGTCATTAGAGGGGCATTTGTTTGATCTTTAGGATATATTATGCTTGGCTTTTTCAGAGTTTTTCTTAGCCTTTAAATGTCCTTCTTGTTTTGGCGATTAGATTAAGATAACAGTTTGGCGGAGTTAACCATGTGTATATTCAGGTGTTAAGATAAATTACTGTCTCTTCATCTTATTAGATTTAAAATCCTCGATTAGAATTATTATGGACGGTACATATTTTTAAGTATTTTGTGATAATTGGTAGAATCCAGGCATTAAGGCTGTATTTCACTTTTTAAAAATCCGTAGCTCTGTTGGATATGTGATACTTAAAATGTTAGATTGTTTCATTCGCAAACCTTTAGTGTTTTTGAATTTACAATATAATATAAAGAAAAGACAAGAGAAAGGTTGCACTTACTTAGTAAATACGTGTCACGTTTGTTTTTTGATTTTTCTTTTCTCACGCATTCTAAATGGTAGCGTAAGGGCCGGTACACACGGTAAGGCTTGCCTTATAAGTCATGGAACTTAAGTTCTAGCCTTACCGTGTGTACACCCTTAATAAACGTTTTTTCAAGCCTTGCAAGTCTGACTTACGAATAGAGCACTGCTCTATTTCTTAATACAAGACTTAGCTGACATGTTCCTCTCAACCAATGAAATCCACTCACCCAAATTTCAATCTATTTTTATCAAACACTGGGTAGATTGAAGGGAACATAAGTATATTCGAATAAGATAATGAAAATATCCGCAAATGCTTTTGTTCAACGTCCTCTTTTTTCAGAAGTGTGAATGCACTGGTCTGTAAAATTATTTCAAAGTCCTAGCTAGTAATCTATACTTCTATTTTAATGATATGCACTGTTTACGGCTCAAAAAAACCTGGGATTTATGGAAATGTTGTTTATAATCTTGTAAGTCTTGCCTTAGCGTGTGGACGCCAGAGATGTACGTCCTGCAAAACGAAAGGTTTTAGACTTATAAGGCAAGCCTTACCGTGTCTACCGGCCCTAAAATGTACCAAAAACTACCGGAAGTACATGTCATCCTTGTTCTCTCTGCGAGTCCTCTTTATATTTGATATATTTTTTATATTTGAATTATTTAAAGGGCCATAACTTATTGTTGAGCCGAGGATGTTTTTCTTAATAAAAAGTAAACGAAGGACGGACAGTTCTTTCTTAATGTACAATGGGTATTTAATATACAGGAAATATTTAATGAAAAATACCTGAATACTAAGCATGAATTTTGCAAAAGTAGTCGACACATAGGAATGATTTGACATTTTTATCTATCGATTCCAATTCCCACTTCTAGTCGTTACGTCTTTAAAATTCAAATCCACTCATTTATCACGCAGTATGCAGCGACGCCCCGGTATGCACCCCTCTTAAGCCAAGCCATCAAAATCCCCACCATGACAAGAAAGATCGTCTGGGAATGCTTAATGTCAAATTTTAATTCTACACAAAATACGCATGCATAATTTATGACATTTAATTTAAGTCAGTGTTTTATTTTCCGATTCGTTCGAGAAACCTGTTTTTTCCCTTTGCATTATACCGACGTGGGAGATGATACAAGTTTTTTTTTCATTTACAGGAAACAGTGGCATTCTGATAGAACTCGGATTGTCCTTTTTGGTCTAATTTCCACGAGAAATTGATTTTCCTGCTTATAGTCGACACCTGATGCATATCAAAATGAATCTAACTAGATCTTAATCGTTCTATGTTTCTGATTCTCTGCCTATATCTAACAGATTGCCAAAATTATGTTCAAGTGCCCCATTTATAAATGTACTCGTCTAAATCGATTGTTTTGATAAAGCTTACATATCTATTACATTTGAAATACATCTACTTAAAACACGAGTGCAACAGCTGTGTGGAGTATTTGTAGCGGTTAATCCAAAGGTTGCAGCTCATAGAAGATCGTTGATGTCTGGAAGAAGTGAAAGACACATGTTAACTTCAACTCTATAGCATTCAGTGGTCTAATTAATGCGGGAGTCTAAGAATGAGCACAGTTGTTTTTTTTTTATAATAGTAAATACTGATATAGATCACGAGCCACCAGTAGACAAGATCTGCCTCTGCACGCAACCAGTGGTCAAACTCCGCCTCTGCACGCAACCAGTGGTCTAGTTGCGCCTCCGAACAACCAGTGGTCTAGTTTCATCACCGCACAGCCAGTGGTCTAGTTTTGTCTCCGCACAGCCAGTGGTCTAGTTTTGTATCCACACAGCCAGTGGTCTAGTTTTGTCTCCGCACAACCAGTGGTCTAGTTTCGTCTCCGCACAGTCAGTGGTTTAGTTTCGCCTCCGCACAGCCAGTGGTCTAGTTTTGTCTCCGCACAACCAGTGGTCTAGTTTTGTCTCCGCACAACCAGTGGTCTAGTTTCGTCTCCGCACAGTCAGTGGTCTAGTTTCGCCTCCGCACAGCCAGTTGTCTCGTTCTGCCTCCTCACAACCAATGGTCTAGTTTTGTCTCCTCACAGTCAGTGGTCTAGTTCCACAATTGCACGCCACTAATGGGTTAGTTCCACCTACAAGTACGAAGAGAAGCAGAGGAACGGGACGTATCCGAACGTTGACACTTTATGTAGCAGCTAGAATTGTTTAAACATTTGGCAAGCTGGTTTACTGACAAAACACCTGTGATTAAAAGAGATTGATCTATTCGTATAAAGAGATATTTCTCAAAAAAGAGAGATAATTCATTAGGTCTAAGAGACATCTTTTCCCCACAAGAATTTTTTTTTCCATCAGAGATATCCCTTTTACAGAAAGAAATCACTTTTCCCTTAATTAAGAAATATCCATTTTCTCATACGAAATATCTCTTTTTAACCATTAAGGTCAGACGACACGTTCCTCAATAATATATAATTTTCCCCTAGAATTTGTCATTGAAGTACTGCTACTTTACAACTTCTTCACAAAAATTGAGGTACCTTACCAGGCATTTGTGCAAGATACCAGAGGGTGGTGTTTCCTAAATAATCATATTTGAAATCATTTGAATTGTCAATATCACTATTTTTATGTACATTATTTCCTAAGACATTTTAAAAACAGTTTAGAAATCACAAGATAATGTTAATATTATGAATATTTCTTATATTACAAGGAAAAGCAAAACAGAAATTTGAGGAACGCGTGTCGTCAGACCTTAAATACTTTCAGATATCTCTTTCATGATAAGATATACATCCCTCCATGAATCCTAAAATGAGATACCGTTTTTTTAAAGCGATATCGCTGTGTCGAAAAGAAAAATTTCTTTTGACGAATGTGCTCTTGAAAACGCTTCATGCATCCGTCGTTAACAAGTCGTATAAATGAACAATTGGACAGTGAAATTCATTGTACTGATGAAACAAACATACACACACCCTCACACATGACTCTATGCTTGCCCTATTCTTATTATTTGTATTTATGGGATTTATGAGATCGATCCCAGGACTCTATGCTTGCCCTATTCTTATTATTTGTATTTATAGGATTTATGAGATCGATCACAGGACTCTATGCTTGCCCTATTCTTATTATTTGTATTTATGGGATTTATGAGATCGATCACAGGACTCTATGCTTGCCCTATTCTTATCATTTGTATTTATGGGATTTATGAGATCGATCCCAGGACTCTATGCTTGCCCTATTCTTATTATTTGTATTTATGGGATTTATGAGATCGATCCCAGGACTCTATGCTTGCCCTATTCTTATTATTTGTATTTATAGGATTTATGAGATCGATCACATGACTTTATGCTTGCCCTATTCTTATTATTTGTATTTATGGGATTTATGAGATCGATCCCAGGACTCTATGCTTGCCCTATTCTTATTATTTGTATTTATAGGATTTATGAGATCGATCACATGACTCTATGCTTGCCCTATTCTTTTTATTTGTATTTATAGGATTTATGAGATCGATCACATGACTCTATGCTTGCCCTATTCTTATTATTTGTATTTATAGGATTTATGAGATCGATCCCATGGCTCTATGCTTGCCCTATTCTTATTATTTGTATTAATGGGATTTATGAGATCGATCACAGGACTCTATGCTTGTCCTATTCTTATTATTTGTATTAATGGGATTTATGAGATCGATCCCATGACTCTATGCTTGCCCTATTCTTATTATTTGTATTTATGGGATTTATGAGATCGATCCCAGGACTCTATGCTTGCCCTATTCTTATTATTTGTATTTATGGGATTTATGAGATCGATCCCAGGACTCTATGCTTGCCCTATTCTTATTATTTGTATTTATAGGATTTATGAGATCGATCACAGGACTCTATGCTTGCCCTATTCTTATTATTTGTATTTATGGGATTTATGAGATCGATCCCAGGACTCTATGCTTGCCCTATTCTTATTATTTGTATTTATAGGACTTATGAGATCGATCCCAGGACTCTATGCTTGTCCTATTCTATTATTTGTATTTATGGGATTTATGAGATCGATCCCAGGACTCTATGCTTGTCCTATTCTATTATTTGTATTTATAGGACTTATGAGATCGATCCCAGGACTCTATGCTTGTCCTATTCTATTATTTGTATTTATGGGATTTATGAGATCGATCCCAGGACTCTATGCTTGCCCTATTCTTATTATTTGTATTTATAGGACTTATGAGATCGATCCCAGGACTCTATGCTTGTCCTATTCTTATTATTTGTATTTATAGGACTTATGAGATCGATCCCAGGACTCTATGCTTGTCCTATTCTATTATTTGTATTTATGGGATTTATGAGATCGATCACTATTCTTTATCTTCAGCTTTTTCTTAAGTATGAACGATGATATTATAACAATAACATATGCACTTGTTATATATATGTCAGCGTACACCTTAAATCGACGAAAAAGATGATGAAATTTCTGTTTTTGTGTAAAGGTTATCTCTATTTTAGAAGATCTCTCTTAACTTATCACCTTTAGAAAAGAAATTTCTCCATAAAAGCAATATCTCTTTTTAGCTCTTAGGAGCCAAAGACTCAAAGAGATAATGCTGTGGTCATTTGTGCGGTGTGCGTCAACTTTTTTAAGAATATGGGCCATATCTCAAGAACCCTTGGCCATTTTTGTCGAATTTGTCACAGAATATCCTTGGCCCAAGGACTCTCATTTATACTAAAAATTAAGGTGACCCTTAACAAGGGGGTATAATTGGGGAAATAAAAACAAAAGTAGTGGTTGCTAAAATTCTCCTTCTCAAGAACCATATTTATGCATTAGGATTAGGATTAAAAATTGTTCAAGGCATCGCTCTAGGGCAAAGGGCGTGGTCTCAAGGTCAAAATTGACGTAAAATTATGTTTCGTTAAAACTTTGATACTTTGCCCACTATAAGGTCTAGGATCATCAAATCTTGTCAGTTGACGAATCTTAGGACCTCATGTCACGTTGACTCAAAAGTAGGTCACGGTGACCTACTTTTTGAGTTTTGCAGGTACTAGTGTTCATTTTCAAATTGATTAAATGATGCATACTAAGTATCTTGGACATTTTGAAGCCTATGATCATCAAAATTTATCAGTTTATGCATCGTGGTGCTTTAAAGTGTGACAACTAAAAAGTAGGTCCGGGGTGATCCCATTTCTGAATTTTATGGCCAATCATTTTTAAAACATTTTAGGTCATTATTTCGGATACCGAGAAGTTTGAATCATCAAACCTCGTAAGGTGATGCATCTTGGGGTCTTGAAACATCAAAAAGTAGGTCATAGGGACCTATTTTTTGAATTTTGCAGATATTCATTTAAAATTGTTTTAGGTATATTTTGGACATTGTGAAGCCTAGAATCAGAAAATCTTGTCAGTTGATGCATCCTAAGGTCTCGGAGTATTTCAACTAAAAGTAGGTCACAGTAACCTACTTTTGGAATTTCATGGCTATATTCATATATTTCAGATACTACTTGGCTTAGAATCATCAAACTGTGTTAGTTGATGCATCTTGGATCCTTGGAATGTGCCAAACAAAAAGTAGATGGTGGTGACCTGCTTTTGGAATTTTAAGGCTAAATATCTAAATATTTCATATAAAAAGAGGCTAAGAATCATCACATGATTATAGTAAAATTAAAGCGACATCTGTAACATAGTAAACAATTATATAAGTTTGTCAGTTGATGCATCCTAGGATCTCGGAGTATGTTAACCAAAAAGAAGGTCACGATGACCTATTTTTGAATATTTCACAGCTATATCTAAATAAAGTAAAATTTTGTGAATTAATTTATCTTTGGTCTAAGGACTGTGTCAATTAAACAGGTCACAGTGGCATACTTTTGGAATTTTATAGTTGTATCTCGATATGTAGGGTCCTAAGAGGCTTAGAATTATCAATTTTTATTAGTCGACTCACTTGGGTCCTTGAATTGTGTCATCCAAAAAGTAGGCCACGGTGTCCTTCTTTTGGAATTTCATGGCTACATTTGAATATTTAAGACAATAAAGGGCTTAGGATAATCAAACTATGTCAGTTGATGCATCTTCGGTTATCAGAGTGTGTTAACCAAAAAGTAGGTCACGGTGACCCACTTTTGGAATTTCAAGGCTTTATCTAAATATATAGGATACTAAGATTGAGGCTTAGAATAGATGTGATAGGGTTGCACAATATATCAAAAGAGCGATTTTAGGCCCTTTGGCCTCTTTGTTTTAGTAAAGAGATACCCCTCCCCCTTTCTGGATTGGCAATATAATGACCAAACATAGATTCAATATTTGTAAAGTGTTATCTGTCATATCATACTCTAAAGTCAATCCAGTACTACACCGAAAATTGAAATCACCAGCTTTTTTTTGAATTGGATCAACTGATAACGGACAATGGAAAAGATAACACTATACGTGTTATATGTAATATATATTTTAAATATATATTAAATATATCCCCTGTGACGGCCCAACAACAAAAAATCACTCCAAGAGGCCCGTAGGCCACAACACTCACCTTAGTCACTTTGACCCAACTGTCCTTCATCAGCTTTTTTTTGGGGGGTTTCCTTCTTGATTTCATAAAAATTTGGACTTCATATTATGGACCAAAATCCAGCCCTAAGAGAGCTATGTTTTAATTCAAAGTTGAATCCACACAACATTGGGGAGTTTCAATATCAATACAATCAACATGGCCCTGTTGTTCTGGAGAAGACGTTTTTCATGTTTTTCATGCGTTATGTAAGCTTTGGATCTCTGATTTCGACCCAACCCTAACCCCAGGGCTCATAATTTAAAAAAAAGATTCCAAATAACTTAGTATATTTTGCTTTTTAATATGCTTTAATGTGGTCTTGCCAGTCTTGAAAAGATTTTCTTCCTATATTCTCTCTTGTAAAACTCTGATCCCCTGTTGAAGCCTCAACGTACTCCCGAGGACCCTGATATGAACAATCGTGAATCTAAACTACATAAGGATGCTCGCATATAAGTAATGACTGCTGTTCATAAGAGGAAGATTTTTAAAAAATAATTCCGATATATTTCTACTTAAAACTTTGATCTCCTATTGTGGCCACACCATATCCTGAGGGTCAGGATTTGAATAAATTTGATTCTACACTACGTAATGAACTTTTCACAAACATTTCACCTTTTTTGACCCAGTAGTTCTTGAGAAAAAATAATTAAAAGATGCAATTAAAATTTCACCTAATTCTTGATTATAGACTCTTCAAAGAGGATTTAGCCCTTCTTTTGAAGAAACTTGACAATCTCCCTTTCAGAGTTGTCGTTCGTTCCTATTTTAGAAACATCTGCAATAGACTCGCGTCAAGATTTTTGACATAAAGCAAAAACATGATATTCCAATTATTTTAAATTAAACAAATAGTTCTAAATCTACTTAGTAAATATCTACTTTTAAGGAAAAAAATAGCGCGGGTATTTTACTATAATTAATTAAATCAAACGCACTATCGGTATTTTTCGTGCTTATTACTGTGAGATAAGCGAGGCAACGACAGAACGACAGAGGTGAATGTAGGAGCCGATGATAGAGAGTGCAAACTTGAATCTCCTTCACTTACGTTTCTCTCTGGCAAATTTGTTTGAAATTGGCCTAGTGGTTCTGGAGAAGATGAAAATTTGAAAAAAAAAATTTGAAAAGTTAAAGTCATATGTGGCGTATTTTTTTATAAGTTCAGACTAACTAAAATCAAAAAGATCTTTCTATTTGTTTTATTGTAAGGGGTCAGGTTAAGGTGATGAATAAAAACCAAGACACCTGCGGGTTCGTTATTGGTGATTTATTTGTAAATTTCTGTAGATAATAATACCCTGTGAATATACATATAAATAATATTAGTACAATTTAATATAATCAGGATGACAATTCTTTAAACATACAATATGCTCATAAAATCACAATACATTCTTACTATGCATACTTTGAAAGAGTTATTCCCATTTTCACAGCATTTAATAAAAAACTACATTTATCATTGTACAATTTATATATATATTCCCTTGAAACATATATTGAATTGTTTTACATTATTTATTATAATCAATAAATGAATTCTAAGTCCACTTATTAATTAAGAAAATATGAAAATGATAAGTACATTTGTAAAAATATGAAATGTACCTGTTTATGGAACAGAATGCCTGGTACCTTTGTATTAAACAACAATCACTGGCACTTTATCATTGTATGTACTGTAATAAAATAATATCATTCACTCTCAACTCTTGCACACTCAATATTTTCATTAGTTTATTAATTTCAGATAATTCAGATAAATCAGATTTTGAAATATATTTTGTTAATAATTAGAAGTAAATAAGTTACTTACATATTAGCAGCTGGTAGCCAGTTCACGGTAAAAGTTATAAGTTACATATAAGAATCATGTCTTCACAGTTTGAAAGCAATCTGAATAATGTCTTTGTCTCATGTCCAGAATTTGGAGGTAAAAGTTTTGACCAATAGGATTAAGGACAGATGATACAAACAAACTTTTGTCAAAAAAATTGAAAACAACAACTTAAGTCATGATTTAATTAGTAAAATGAACAAGTTTCACCGCGTAGTTTTTAATTTTTCATTCAAAGTTTCACAAAAATTGGATTTGAAGTGAAAAAAAAATTTGTATAGATTAATAAGGATGGTTGCAGACAGGTGGAATTTTGAACATCGTAGAAGGTTTACAATTTCTTAATATTATAGAATTTTATTATTTGCGTCATTTGCAACAAAAATAGGCCCAGAAATTTATACCAATCCAGGCATCGATTTTTTTTGCTTGTATCATCTGTCCTTAAAGAAAGTTGAATTCTACTCAGGTAGCTTTATTACAGGTGTAGGGGTAAAATAAGTGGTGGATCTAAAGTTTTAGCTGATTGTTTATTTTATTTCAATTGGTTTGTTTTATTTAATTATTTTATTTGATAAATTATTTTATTGCATATTATTAATATTTAATTTTAAATTATTTGTCTTTGTCACACAGATTAATACATACACTTCAAAGTTTAAAATCAATTGCGTTATATTCATAAATGTATAATTAATAAATTATACATTTGAATATTATAATAATTAAAACAACATAAAACTATCACTATTACATTATTACTCTATATAAAGATAGGACTTTCCTATAAATTACACAATTTAAATCAATCACGTTTCAAAGATATTAGAAATTTAAAACACTAACCGATTTATTTACAGACTCCACATTTAACAAAGTTTAAAATCAAGTTAACTATGGAAATATGAGGTTTTTCAAGTTCATAATCGATAATAATTTTGATTTGAACGTAAATAACATATATCATGTTTATCTATAATATGATAGAATAGCGATACGTGAAGACACAGCGTTAAAACCACGGAAAAAAGCGGTATACTGCCTGGTATATTGTGAGGACACTTACGTAAAAATCCACTTAAACAGCGGAATATGCATGTAGAGGGGATACAAACTTAAGTATATATACCACCGTTACCATAACAGCAGTATATATGAAGAGGACATTATCCTGTTATATATAGACATGACACGAACGTTAAAAATACTATAATAGCGGTGTACTGCATGTATATAAAGAGGACACAATCGCAAACAAACAAATTCAGAGAAAGTGTATTTAAAGAAGACACAAACGTGATAACCACTATACAATAGCAGAATATTTAGGAAGAACACAAATGTAAATACCAAAGTGATTATAATAGCAGTACATATAGAGAGGGCACAGACATAACGTCACTTTAATAGTATATATATATACCACTTTAATAAAAGTATAATTATATGTATATAAAGGGGACACAAACGTAAAAACCATTGTAATAGCAGTATACATGTACAAATATAAATGTCACATAAATATGTGTACAGCAGTGACTTTAATAGCAGTGCATAATATCACTATAATAGGGTTGTCCTAGAAAAACGCAAACTTTTTAAATATCTCTTAAAATACCTGACCCAAATATTTAGTCATTTTTGCTGTGTTGAGAATGATATTTTTGTTATTTTGATTTCTTACTTCTTTTGCGAATGAGTATCAATAAAGTGGTCAGCGCATCGCAATTTTTTCACTTTTTAAAGAAGAGCATTATCAGCGATGTTTGTTTGTAACCCGATTGAACGGAAATATAATGATAAAATTTATATGGACAAAAACTCTATGATCTTTGGTACTCATGCGTGAAAATGCATTAATGGCAAGTATACGACTTCTATGTACAAACGCTTTGCTTTAGATATTACCGAAAATGGCGACATCGAGTGATAATGCATTCAGTACTGTGTTGAGTGGGATAAGACTCCTGTTTAGAAATAACAACGCTTAAAAGACACAAACACATGTTTTGGACACTGGTCTATACCCGTTAAAAAGATTTAATAATTGCTAGACTTGTTATCCAATTGAGGAGGCGCTTGGTAGACCAACAAAAATGACGAAAACTGAAAAGTCAGGAACTGGACGTCATACGTGAAGGCCGAAGTTTGAACTTTTCTAAAAGTTGGGAAATAGTCTATTCAAATATATTTTGATGACTCTAGAATTATGAGATAGAAACTCTCGGTTGCTAGCCTTGAAAAGACTGGTTTTAGTGCTTATGTAAATAACCGATGGCTCATACATATTAAACCCTGTCATGTAAAGCTTAGAATTCCAATAAAATTTAAGATGTTATAATTCTCAAAACTGATACCAATTATGAATCCATTTTAAAATGTAATTTTTGTATTTCTTTATTTATTGCTTTTTGCTCTATCATATAAAAATTGCATTGATGGATTGCATTTAATGTACTGAACTGGTTTACTGATAAATTCAAGTTCAATTAATTACAATGCTCAGTATTTCCGGATCTGAAGAGAGCTCAGTTAAGTGATCTATTAAATGCATGATTCTGCCACCTTCAAATGGTAATACGTCTTTTTTAGCATTCAAAATAGTTTTTTCTATAAACCTTGCATATTCATCAAATGTAGTACATGTATATTGAAGTTTTACATTAGTAAGGGTTTCTCTTACTAATTTCTGCTGACTTTGGTTCTTCTTTTTCCAAGAAAAATCCTTCTTGTGTCTGAACCCAAATCTTTTCCCGTTTTTTTTAATAATCCCTCCCAACATTGTCTACTTGTTGGGCCTCCTTCAAGGACTTAGGAAGGTTACCTGTATCTCCAAAAATTTAAAACAGAAACGTTAAGGAAGTTAATTTATTTTCTGCGACATGAAATGGTTTCGTATGATACAGTGGGCATGTTCATGAAAGCACTGTATCTTAAGATTCCTCTTAAGATATGTCTTAGATTTCTAACACGTATGTCTTAAGACATATATTATAAGGCCACTGTAAAACATATCAAGAATACTTTTGTTTTCTTTTTATATAGGGGAAAAACTTTTCTTCAATAAACCATGCGATTATGCAAGTTAAATTTCGTCTTGAAATAGTGAAGTGACATTAAGATTTGCAGTGGAATTTGCTTTTAAACACCATATTATTTTTAATTTAAATATGAAACCACGATGTATTTTGAGTTTTAGAGTTGAAATTAATCTTCTAAGTTATAGTTGTTACAACGGTAAGTTTGATAGTGACATAAAGATTGTTGCTTGGTCGAATGAATGTTTTGTGATCAGCTTGTGTATATTTTACATACTAACTCGGTATTCTTTCGTTATCTCGGGCGAAGTCATGTTTTTGTGCTAAAAAGAATAATGATTGTCAGAAATTGTTCTATGATGATGTTTTTGTTGTTCGATATTTTACACCGGAAGTGTGTCAAGTGTATCCATTCGAGGTTGTGAGTAGTCTTGTAGTGGAGTACTCATCCTATACTTTACCTGCTTTTGATGAGGAGACCGGAGACTGTCCATCAACAAGCGCAGATAAGAAACTGACTCAAGTGATGTCTCCATGTATAGTCATTACACCGGGAAATCTGCACATGAATCTCTTAATTTCTTAAAAACATGTCAAGTGCACTCTTTCACCTAACGTTTTATACAGAAAAGAGATTGAATTATCTATCATGGACAACATGGAGACTCTCGCAAGGGAAAAGAATGACGAGTATGCCTCTGTAATTTTACCCAACACAATAATAAAGGGCGTGGGCATTGTCACGGGCTTTTCAGGAAATATAATGGTGTTTACGCTCTACACATCCTGGATTCAGACCAATGGAGATTCCCGTTACTTCATACCGTTCCTAGCTATGGTTGATGCACTTGGAAGCTTGATGCAAGGAACTTTTTATCTTTTAGCTGACGAATATGCATTCATCTTTCCAAATGATATAGTCTGCCGAACTATGTATTTTATATTCACAACTTTGTCTGGTATTTCTGCCCATTGCCTTTTAGTAATAGCTTTGCAACGTTATTTTTTGATTTGTAAACCGTTTGGTCGGCAATTGTCACTCACCACCAAGCGCCTAGCTACAGTGTTTATTTCATTGGCGTCTTGTGTTTATGCTTTTCCATTAATTTTCTACAGTGGAGTGAAAGAAGAAGAAATATCATTTAGAGGACAGAACTTTACGGCTTTCGTTTGTAGAATGGTAATGGAAGTTTCTTCATCTTCAACCATATACGTCACCTGTCTATTTCTTCTGACTCTGGCCAACGTCATCGTTACGTCATTTCTCTATGTTCCAGTTTGTAAGACTGTGTATCGGGCGATTAAGTTAGTGAAAAAAAGAACACAGACACAAAACAGTTCCCGTAACATGGGGCAACAAGCTGAGTCCAACCAGGAAACACTGCTTCACAATAACGATCACGTTTCTCAAGCCAATGATATGAGGAAAAGGAAAATGCCTACGAAAGCAAATGGCGGCGGCGCCTCAATCCGAATCAGTCTCATGTTCCTCATTGTTATAGCAGTGTACATTATTTCTTATATACCAAGTTTTATAGTAGTTTTTATTAACCACACCCATAAAAACTTTGATCCGCTACAACTTACAGATGCAGGACTGAATACATGGAGATTCTTTAACACCGTTTGCTTCTTTAATCATGTCTGTAATCCATTTATTTACTGGTACTATGACAAAAAATTAAGAGGGGCTTTGGCTAAACTTTGTGGCAAAAAGAACTAAAATATTTACTCTTTGGAGAAAAACACACCTCCATCAACCTTCATTTAAGGAAGCGGCGGATCTGTTTTTTTTTTTTTTTAAATACACAGAAGTCCTTAACATATATAAAGGTATAGACGAGAGAATTGTTTTTTGCAGATTTCTTATGTTAAAGAATGATATGAAAATTATGACTGTTGGCTTATGTATTGTAATACTTGCATTTCAACACAAGCTACAATAAACTCTATGATAGAACTTTATTTGTCAAAATCTATAGGACAAGTTTTATTTCCACGTAATCGAAGATTCGGGGGTATATAGTTTTTGCCCTGGATAGCTGTTTGTCTGTCGGCAAAAACTTTAACCTTACCAATAACTTTTGATTGGTTGGAGATTTCACATGTGTATTCCTTGTGACAAGACCTTCCTTTGGGTACCTACCCAACATATTTGACCTCTTGACCTTGGAGTTTGATCCACTTTTGCAAAAATTTCCCAACTCTAACCTTAGCTATAACTTTTAAACAATTGGAGCTAGGGCTTTCCTATTTCACATGTGTATTCATCGTGACAAGACCTTTCCATGGGTGTAAATATTTTTGATCTTTTGACCTTGACCATAGAGTTTGACCACTTTTAGAAAAAACTTTAACCTTAGCCATAAATTTTGAACAGTTAGTACCAGGGCTTTCAAATTTCACAGGTATATTCCTTGTGACAAGACCTTCCTTTAGATACCAACTTTTTTGACCTTTTGATCTTGATCTTGGAGTTTGACCTACTTTTGAAAAAACTTTAACTTTCGGCATAACATTTGAACGATTGGTGTTAGGGCTTATTTAATTTGAATGTGTATTTTCTATGACAAGGTCTTCCCTTGCGTACCATTAATTTTGACCCTTTGACCTTGACCTTGGAGTTTGACCCACTTTAAGAAAACATTAACCTTGACCATAAATATTGAATGGTTGGTGCTTAGACTTTCATATTTACCAGGTATGTCCAATGACACAAGTCTTTTCTTTGGGTAACATCTTTTTTTATCTCTTGACCTTGGAGTTTCACTTGCATTTGAGAAACTTTAACTTTCGCCATAAGCTGCCATACGGGGGCATCAGTGATTCACAAATACATCTTGTTTATTATGTTGTACATTTTTATGCCCCTGCAATAAAATGGCCGGGGCATATAATGTTACTCTGTTCTGTCATTCCGTCATCATTCACTTTATGTTCATTATCTCTGCAACAGTTGCACAAATTCAACTCAAATTTTACATATATATACGTCATAGAAATACGCAGGTCAAGATCGAATTTTATCATGGTCCATTGATTTTTGACAGAGTTATCCATCTTGAACTTAGAAAAAAATAAGAAATTTTCAGTTTCGGCTCTCTAACTTTTGTAGGGATGTATGTATAAGGTTTAAATTGCATATGCAGGTATTTTACCAGAAAATACAGGTCAAGTTCGAATTTGGTCATGGTCCGATGATTTATTGACAGAGTTATCCCTCTTGACCTTAGAAAAAAAGAGGAAATTTTTAGTTTCGGCTCTGTAACTTTTATAGGGATGTATCTATAAGGTTGAAATTGCATATGCGGGTATTTTACCAAAAAATACAGGCGAAGTTAGAATTTGGTCATGATCCGATGATTTTTGACAGATTTATCCCTCTTGAACTTAGAAAAAAAATAAGAAATTTTCAGTTTCCGCTCTCTAACTCCTGTAGGGAGTAGGTATACATAAAGCTGAAATTGCATGTGCAAATATTGTACCAGAAAATACAGGTCAAGTTTGAATTTGATCATGGTCCATTGATTTTTGACAGAGGTATCCCTATTGAACGTAGAAAAGATAAGAAGTTTTCAGTTTCCGCTCTCTAACTCCTGTAGGGATGTATGTCAAAGGTAGAAATTGCATATGCAGGTATTTTACAAGAAAATACAGGTGAAGTTCGAATACAAATTCAAAACTAAATATGGCATTTGAAATTATGGCTGCCTGCGGGGGCATTTTTGGCGTTACGACGCATTTATTTATTTATTTATTTTTTTTTTTTTGATTTTTACGAGTATTTATCTAATTAAAGGACTTTTATTTCTGCAGTGTTTAAAACTATGATGCACAGAATGCAGGCACAAAATGCGTTGCCGTAAAAGTTAAGTAGTAAACATTATTCCATAATTGGGGATTTGAAGTGTTTAAAATTAATCAAATAATTGCTTATAACACAAAAATCCATTCAGCAACATTTTATAGTCTTTTGCAGTTCTGTAAACAGATCAATGGTGAATCATTATTAGAAACTAACATGCGTTTTACTAATCAAGCAAACGTACATATTACAGAAAAAATAATGTCATAAAGATATAGAATAATGGTTGGTCTTGTTAATATAATTGTTGCATATTGCAAAGAGATGGCTCTATAGGGCCCGAAGAAACGATTTATGACTACATATTGGACATGAACAAATCACATTATTACCTCTACCAACAGAATAGGAGGAGATAAGGTGTTTTCATTCACGCCCGTCTTCCTTCTTGTTGCTTAGACGACAAAATTTCGTGAAATCCAGCTAAGGTTGGCAAAGTTGTTTGTCCGCAAGACATTTTGAAAACATATCGTGATAAATTTCAGTTACTGTTATTTCATAACATAACAAGACAAACAATGTCGATTATGTAACAAAAATTATCAAGTGAAGATGCGAATTCAGGAAGTTTCTTTTATAAATTTATTGAAGACATTCAATTCGCCGAATAGGGTAAACTATGTCCTATAAAATAAAAACCAATTTACCGAAGTTATTTTGTGCAATATGGAAACTTTCACAGGATTTCCTGTTAAAAAGTGCATGTTTGAATTATTCGGAAACATTTTATAGTTCATGTAAAACTTGTTGTACGTCATCATATGAACTTAGATTATTTGGTCATTTATTATTATGATTTTGAATCAAACATTATTTACAAGAAAATCACACGATAATAATGGAAGAATTCTTTATTTGTATTTTGTCTAAATGCATTTTTATAGTTTAAACAGAGATGGTTTTATCAATTTTTTCCTCATTTTATGCATCGCCATTCCCCCTCTCCGTAACTTTTCCAGTTATTAAACGAAATGATGTCCTCTTCTTTTAATAAAAGCCAAGAACTTGTGTAATATGGCTTTTGTAAATTGAATGATATTAATTATTTGAAATTCTTTTTAACCGAACATACATTGAGTTCATTAATATTACTTATTGTTTTACTTTAAAATTATTTTCAATATGAATTTACGTTTAAAAGTGTTTTCTAATGATAAATTTTGAATTTTTTTTTTCATTTAGCTGTCTAGAAAAAATAATCGATGTTGGGCCGCTCGGTGAAATGCTGGACCGGTAGAAAAGATGTTGGATATATAGTTATGACGTTTTTTTTTTTTTTTTGGGGGGGGGGGGTCTCTGCATTCGTTAATGTTTGACAGTTACGAAATTGACCGAGTTAAATCCATTATGCGGGTATACTAGTATGAAATTTACATTTGTCGCCATATTTATCGCAAACATTGAGGCCAGCGCAAGATAAACTTCGAAAGGCTTAAGGTATAACAAAACATTTATTGACTGTGTTTTCGGACAACATTCTTTTTGTCGAACTCTCGGACCAAACGATTTGCCTTTGGTCTGACGGCCTCTGACTTTGGTCTGGCAAAACGCATGTTGTTCTTTAACCCAGGCAATGAATGAATATTAAATGTTAAAAAAGTTAAGCTGAGCTACTTGTATAAGCTGAAGAAATAGAAAATATGTGGTCTACAAATGTTTTGAAAATCTTCCCAAGAACCATGGACCATGCAGATATAACAAAAATTAAAAGAAAGCTTTCTGAGTAAATGTCATAAAAAATATTCAAATCTTGGCAAGTGGATAGGATGGGGTTACAACGGAGAATCAAAGTTTTACATGGGGATATACATTTAAAGGGGAAAATCTTTTAAATCTTCTCTATACGAGCAGTAAGGCCATGATTAATCATATCAGTATGTAAGTATCCTTATCCCTCTTGAACTTAGAGAGAAAAAGTAAGAAATTTTCAGTTTCCACTCTCAAACTTATGTAGACAGGAACATGTAGATAAAATTGTTGAAATCATGGACCTTCTGGTAGGCTGGGTTCACAAAGAGGGATACGGGCACAAAATTGGAACTTGATGAATTTCAGACATCATAACCAGAAACCGAGTTTCTATGAAAAACATCATTTGTCCCCAACGGTGAAAATGAAATTCCGAAACCTTGTAGCATATCAACAGGACGCAAACAATCATATTAAAAAAAGTTGAACTGGTTACAATTCCTAGTAAATCGTGAGAGGAGTTCGAGGAAGAAAGTGTGAAAGACGGAGGGAAGAACACTATACCTGAACTTTCTTTAAAAAATGCGGGTATAAGAATGGTTGAGATTCCAACCCTTAAAGCAAATATATTTCTGTTGCACATGAAACAATGCACTGTGCATCAGGTATTTTGCATTGTTTTCAACCCCTAATTGGTCTCTAGGGTCCTCAGGTTAAAAATGAAAATTCCGAAAGCTTATTGCACATATATAGGACACCACCAATCACGTTCCAAAAATAATTGGGGGTCTGCCTAAAATGTAACAGGAGTTCAGTATAGGAACAAGGATTTTTGTAAAAAAAAAAAAAAAGGGGTCATTTTTCGAACCCACCCCCCCCCCCCAACCACCACCACCACGTGGTCCGCAGATTGAAAATGAAAATTCCGAAACCTTATTGCACATCTACAGGACATCACTTTTCAAAAGATGATTTAAATATTTATAAAAGAGGAATTCTAGGAAGAGGAGTTCAAGGAAAGAGGTTTTTTTTAATTACATAAAAAATAACTTTTCGATCTTCAATTGACCCCCGGGGTTAAAATAAAAAGGAAATGGGTGAACAAGGCGCGCTGAATGCCTTTAGCTTCAGGAATTTAAAAATCATATCAATTTGTGAATTTATTATTTAGAGTAAAGTTCTCTTTATTGAAATTTATGAAATTAAGATAATCAAAACTTTTCCGAGGAAAATTTTCTCGGCAAAAATTATGCTGTGATTTAAAAAAATTAATGTGGTATTCGTGGCATTCGAACTCTAGCAATAAAAATTCTGAGTAGCAGTTTCCTTTGAGACTAACACGCTAACCACTACGCTACACAGCTTTTAATGAATAGTGGTATTTAAATCATGTATGTGATATTACCCTTGACTAAATGGACTTTCTCGGAAAGATACGAATGTTGTGTCATAAAAGTGTATTTTTAAGATATAGTGGCTCTTTGCTCCATGTTTTTGTTGACCCAAAAATGTATATATTTCGCAAATTTTGAGGACAAACTTTGAAAAATATGGAGCGAAGACTCGCTCATATCGAAAAATTGTTTTAGTTTGAGAAAATGATACTTTTTGCCCTCTCTAGTGTGTGTATGCTATCTCGTAGGCAAGTTATTTCAATCTTTGTGAGATTTATGCAAATTGTGGAGATTTTACATAAAGTATACTTTAATTTTAGATGAAATATCAAAGAAAAAATTGTTATAATTGAGATATAATTTTTCACCTTCATGTTTGTTGCACTATAGGCATTGCGCTCGCGTTGTTCGCCCATCCTCTTTCGAAACTTTATTGCGCATCCTCAGAACACCAGAAGATGAAATTATTACTGCATAAAATGTAAGCGGAATTTTGGGAATCAGGATTGTTTTGTAGAAAAAACGTCATTTTTCAACCCCTATGTGGCGCGCAGGTTGAAAATGAAAATTTTAATACCCCCATTGCTCTAAAGGACACCATCAATCAATGTCTTAAAGATGATTTGGTTACTCTATAAATTGTAAGAGGAATTTTGAGAATCAGGATTTTGTAGAAAAAAAAAACCTCTTGACCCTCGTTTAGCTCCCAGGGTAAAATTGAAAATTCCGAAACCTTATTGCATATCTATAGCACACCACATATCTATTCCAAAAGATCAAATGGTTACTGCTTAAAATTAAAAAAAAAACGAGTTTGGAGAAGAAGAAAACGGACCTGGGTACCAACAAAATACCAGAAGGTTCTTTTGAAAGTGTGGGTGCATTAATGCAGGTTTATAGGGAAAAGTATTCTACATGTATTTCGCCAAAACTTCTTTTGGAAAATGATTAATGGTGTCTTGTAGATGTGCAGTAAGGTTTCGAAACTTCGGTTTCACAGCGTACCACGTACAGACTGAACGGATGATTTGAGAGGGTCAATATAAACTAATGGTCACTGCCTACATGTCAGCAAACCAAAGATAAAAGAATACCCTGTATGTCATGGTGGTATACAGATCAGCGAACAAGTGTTCACTTTCAGCAGATACATGTTCTTTTATTGAGATTATCAGAGAAAAAAGTAGATACATCCGTTTTTCACCCTTTTTTAAATATGGTTTACCACTCATGGGGGAAAATCGAATAAATTCTGATTAATTATCTACAAGTATTTAATCGATTTGCTTAATAGAGTCATTTCAACATCATATAACTCTCGTACTCTTTGTATAGTAATTGCTCTCTAGAATTTTTAAACTAGGAATAATAGTGACACAAAATAATAAAAAAAATTAAAATAGTGACAAATTTATGAAGAAATATGAAAAGAAGACCTTGACAACAGCGCCTACTTGGTTGGTTGATTCTGAATTGACAGGAATTGATACTTATTTAGCGAGCAGCTTCAGTTAGAAGGCATTTCAAAGTAAACAGACAGCACAATAAACAGGTGTGAGAGCCAGGAACATGTATGCGGAGTATTGTATTCTTATGGTATTGTCTCTATTACAAGGAGGAGTGTCAACAGGTGAGTTAAAGGTATTTTTAGAATAAATTAAATTAGTTTACAACGACAACAACAAAAAAAGTAAAAAAAAAATGTATCGTAAATATTTCTTATTTGGAAGTACAATTAATAAAAATGATCAAATACAAAATTTCTTTTTTTAACTCTTCATTTTTCTTCGTAATTTTCAAAATTCATAAATCAATCCTAGATTTATTATCCAATTAGATACGATGAATCTACATTTAACTGATATCTTTTAAGATATATAAAAAGTTCTTTGTGGTGTACAGTTTTGATTAACATTATTTTAGTAATCCAATTGTCCGGCATCTCCGTCACGGTTTTTTTTAACTTTTTATAAGAGATGGAGATCTTTTTGGTCATGTATTATTTAGAATGAAGGGCAAACGATCAGGTGCCTAGGAAGAGTAAACATCCCCTGTTGACTGGTCACACCCGCCATGAGCCCTATGTATTGATCAGATATACGAAACATTCTGTAGTCAAATTCAGTATAAAAACGAAGGCCTAACAAAATACGACCCAATGATACATTTTTTCTACAATTATGTCAGTCAACGTTCTATTCGATAAATTGTATTTGCTAACAAGGTCATTGTATAGACCATAGCATTTGCAAAATGATGACTTCAAACGAGACTGCTGATATCCTTGTATCACCAAATTATTTTTCAATAGCTTGCTTCGTTTTAGAAATTGTTTGTACGTGGAACGTGTTTTTGCTTATCAAATCAACTGAGAAATATAAAACTCCATGTGCAGAATAAAATGGTATATTGCTACAAAAAGGGGAAGTAGGCGATAGAAAGGTCGAAATGATCCCGTTTATCCATATAACAGTTTAGTTGTTATTTTGCTCTCAATGTCTTACTCTAGCAAAATATCCAAATATGAAACAGATGCGTCGTATTCTGCAGTGTCTTTTGTTTCGAGTTCAAAGGGATATATCGAATCAACGTAGCAAGGAAAATGGGTATTTTTAATTAATAAAATTTCTTCGATGGATTTGAATGTCGAATTGAAGGATAAATATGAAAAATAAGAAAATGTGTTAATGTGTACATTCAAAGTTTTTGGGGGGTTGTAACGTGGATAAAGAAAACATACGAAGCATCTAATCTTGAACACAAACTTTTCATTTCATTAGTGTGTCAACCCGCGATACCTCGTTTTCATCTACAAAAGGTAAATAGACTCAATTTTCCAGATGATGAGTGAGAAAATTGCCATTAGATTTTCCAGATTTACTTTTACGGCAACTTTGCCTTTATATAGTTTTTATGTAATGGAACATTTCAAAATTTGATAAACGACAAATCCTTCAACAATAAACAATCTTGTAAATAATGTAACAATTGTCATACTTTAAATTATTGTGCATATATCCATTTTTTGTGTTTAAGCTTCATATTAAAGTCTATGTATGTCGTAGAACATGTCCTAGTGCATCCAAACAAATATTTAAAAGTTGGTAAAATTGACAAATAGATACTAGTAACTACATTGTATTTCTAAGCTGACTTTTTTTTTTAAACAGAATGTTTTTTTAGGCTTAGTCTTCCATTTCTTCGATTTTATATACAGCCCCCAAAACTTTTTTTAAACACAGATATACATGAAGGACCATCGCTGTTTAGCATCAGCGTAAAGCAAAAAATGACAGTCCGTCTTACCGTTCAAATGTCCAATCGATCTATCTTTGCTATTTAGAACAATCTAATATGTCAATATGTCCGTAGCAGTTGAATAACTCGCAAATATTTTAGACAGTTGTTAAATTTATTTTTGTGGATTTTGATTTGAAATAATACATTGGTAGTTCATTAAAAATATAGTTTCCAATTAAGTAAAAGATTTTGATAGTTATTTTCACATATGAAATGAATCAGTAATCATATTCATAATCATAATATTGGTGAGACACCACTGACAAAAGACCTATGAAATGAGCAAATAAATATGTATAAGTATGTTCACAACGCAGAGTTACATTTACGATTTCATTTTTTGGGGTGGGGAGTGGAGGGAAGGGGGGGGGGGTTCTCAATTGTTTTCAATTGGATGAAAATAATTTTGAAGGGCTTGTATATATTTTTTTTCACATCGAATTTGTTCATTCTTTCGTTTGCCTTTTGCGTGCATTGTGGCAACGCATTTTGAAAAAATTACGGTGATCTAGGCAACAATAGCCAACTGACTATACTTTGGCCAAAGTAGCTTTACAAAATCAACTTGTATAAAATGCATAAAAATTCAAAGAACTGTTTTAAAAAAAAAAAAAAAAAAAAAAAAAAAAAAAAAAAAAAAAAAAAATTCATCATATTGTGCAGGAACAAACATTTTTTTCATCTTCTAAATGCTTATCAAATAACTATATTAAAAAAACCCGTCATATTCTGTGGGAAAATGATTTTCAATGGAAAAATCTTAACTTTTCCCCTAAGAAAAATGCGATGCTTTTATGTCATACGTCTACAGAACTTATTATAGACTGGAAATAAAAAAAGAAACGTGCTACAAAACAATCATTCTTCCATTATTACTAAAAGACTCACTTCCCTTTTATTACATTTATGAGAACCTTTGGGAACTACACAACCCCTAAAATCTTTAAAACGTCTATATCTCAGATCCTGAAGTGACGTCATCACCGAAAAGTCATTCAAACAGGTTCAAATACTAGTAATTATTTATCATACCTAAAATTTGCAAGAATATTGACCATATTGATTTTCAAAGTGCGTTAATATGGTCGATATTAACGCACTTGGAAAGAAATATTTTTATTTTAAAGTGCGTTAACTTGGTCCCAAATTAAACGCACTTTGAAATTTTTTTTCAAAATGCGCAATTTTTGAAAGTGCGTTGTAACAGTGCATACATAAAATGTATAGAAATAGAAACTGCCCAAACTTTAATGGTAAACTTTCAATAACTACATTAAATATTTTATCAATTTATACGGATGAATTATGTTATATTATAATATACTATTATCTAATATTTGTTGTTTTGCGTCAAAATATTCAATATTTCAAGATTTATCAATACTGTGTAAATACTTATGTACATGTTTCTTTTTTTACAGTTAAATTTTCAATGAATAATAATATTTACAAACTAAATATTCTACATGTAGTATTTAACATACAACATATCTGTATTTTCGACACATCATAAAAAAATATCTAACTCGATATTATGTGCTGTATCATATTCGACGTAAATGTAAGCCACAATGCGTAAAGCAAAGAAAACTTCTGTGATGTACATCATACATATTTGATATTTTCATTTGAGTTCCTGGCGCAGATGATCAAGAACACATAAATAATTGGAAATTTTACAAATCACCCATGTTGCAACGCATTTAATGATTTGTAATTTAAAACTAACGACATCTTGTATTCTATTTAACGATTTTAGTGCAGTTAATGCTTGAAAGGAATAATATGTATAAATAATGGAAGCCATCGGTAAATGTCTGCGGTGTTAATTTATTTAATACACACTTACACACAAAAATTGCATTAGTTATTTTCAAAAGTGAATAATGACACATTAACCTGTTTTAATCTAATAATGTGTTTTGGGACAATGTGTGCATTTGCGTCTATATATACATTATTATTTGCTTTCTTTAATTTTAGATATAGAAATGATGATTTTAAGTATGCCTTTTGTTTTGCTAACTAGTGCATATGTTTCTAAAAAAGTAATTGAAGTTGTCTTTGTGTTCGGCAAAAACAGAATTTCATTTTGGATAAAACACATCAGAGGAGATTTATCAATACACTAATATATTCTAATATAAAAAAGTGATGTTTATATAGCATCAATTATCTGTCATTATCATCAAATTGATTTCAAAAGAAATAATACAAATCTCCAATTTATGTTTAATGTAATCAGTATTCAAGCTCAAAAGTCCATTCAAACAATACAAATCAGCAGCAGAGCAAAACAGACCTCAGAGGTGCATGGGATTAGGTGCCATGGAGGAGTAAGCATCCTCTGTTGACGGTCACACCCGCCGTCTACTCCTTGTCATGATCGAGAAAAAACGAAAAATCCCATAGACGTATTAGTATTAGTATTAAAAACGTCAGTCACCATTTGAATTATTGATAGATTTTATTTGATGACAAGATCATTGTATCATCCAAAGAACTTGCGAAATGATGACGTAAAACGAGACTGTTGATAGTCTTGATTCATCAACTTGTATGTCGATACCTTGCCTCGTTTTAGAAACTGATCATAGGTAGAACATGCTCTTGCGTATCAGATCAACTGAGAGATATAGACCCAATATGCAGGTGATAAGGGTATATTGCTATGTTAGTAAGGGAAGTTGACGATAGAAAAATTAGATTTCATCAAGTTTATTATAAAGCTTTGTTTTTAGGTCACCGTTAACATCTTTTTCTAGTACAATATCCAAATATGAAACAGATATGTCAGAATTTGGTATCTTTTATTTCAAGGTCACTGGGATATATCAGATCGACATATGAATGAAAGTAATGAAATGTGGTGATAACGAGCAGTATTCAGGCTCAAAGTCCATTTAAACAATATAGATCGGGGAGAGCAAATAAAGACCTCCAAAAACATCAGAGGTGAGATCAGGTGCCATGGAAGAGTAACTATTCCCTGTCGACCGGTCATACCCGCCCCGTGGCCCTTGTCATGATCGAGAAAAATGGAAAAATCCTAAGACAATTCAGTGTGTAAATAATAGCCTAGGAATTAGTATGAAAAACGTTAGTCAGCATGATAGGTTGTATTTGCTGACAAAGTCAATGAATCGACCATAAAACTTGCGAAATGATGGCTTCAAACAAGACTATTGATATCCCTGTTTCATCAACTTGTTTGTCATTAGCTTGCCTCGTTTTAGAAATTGTTCATAGGTAAAGCATGCTCTGGCGTATCGAATCAACTGAAAAACATAAACCCCATATGCAGGTGATAAGTATATATTTCTACATAAGTAAGGGAAGTTGACGATTGAAAAGTTGAAGTTATCACGTCATTAAGCTTTGTTGTTATGTTACCATTAACGTCTTTTGTTAGTAAAGCATCCAGATATGAAACAGATGTGAAAGACTCTGTGGTATCTTTTATTTCAAGCTCACTGGGGTATATCTATTCGAGATATGAATGAAAGTAATTATTGTTGATAGATAATAAGTCGTTGATATATCGAAATGTCGAGTTAAAGTGGAAGACAGCTAGTATTTTCATCTTCTCGTGTAGAAGTTTTTGTATAAATTCCACTTCATATGAATACAAAAATAATACCATGGTACCCATGGGAATCCCAACAGATTATTGGAAGACATGATTTCGAATGCTTTGTAACAAAATAATTTTGCAAATGGTCAATGACAACGCAAGTAAATCTACGAGTTATATATATTTTTTCATGCCAGCACCTACTGCGACATGGAAACTCGGTTTATTAGGTCTCATCCGAAGGACCGGTCTCCACGCCAAGCAGTGAAATTCGAAATCGCGACGTAAGGATCAACTCCTTAATCCGAGACTCTAAAGCAGACGCTCTAACCATTGCGCCACGCTGGGAATGGTTGAATAAAGTGTTGAAAAATCGTACATTTTGATGTTATTTATTTTTTTAAAAAAAAATATTGCAATTTCAAAATTCTAAAAGTTCCTCGGAATTTTTGAGTATCCACATCTGATTTACATTACTTCTCAAATATACTGTTGTACAGTACTCCTGAAGTTTTTTCTTCACTGCTGTTAATATTTTAAAGAGTACTAAAGAAGGAGGCCTGGTAGAATATTTACTTGAACCCGCTTTGTATCTTTCTTTGTAAGGACAATAATGCAATATTTATGTCATTTTTTTTAAACACTGAATTGTGTATGGATTTTTTCCATTTATATGAGCATGCCATGGGGAAATAAGACAATGTAACCAATCAACAGGGAGTGACTGACTCCTCCATGGCATCTGATTAATCTTCTGTTGTCAGAGATCCGTGTTTACTCTGTTCACAAGTTGTACTGTTTATTTGGACTTTCATGATGATTACTATTCGTTATTTTCACATTTCATTCCGTCGAACCCTGATGATTTTAACATATTACTAATTTAAAAGACAAAGTAACAATTATAAAAGCCGATAATAAATGTCTACGGCGTAAATATTGTTCAAAGCTCGCAACAAATATGAAAAAAATTATTCGTTTCAAACAGAAAGTCAAGGCGTTCAACGAATGCTTTGTTTAATTACAATGAATACTTTATTCGTTGAAATCAATTGCATGCATTTTAGATGTAGAAATAATGATTTTATTAAGTGTGCCTTTGGTTTGTCACCTAATGCATATTTAAAAAAAAAGAATGAGGTTTCATTAAAAAAATTAAGAAGCTAATATTGAATAAAATAGAGAAAGTTTATCAATGCACCGAACTATCCAAATAGAAAGTAGAATATCCGTCTTTGTCAAAAAAAGTCAGGAAAAAATCGTCAAGTAAGTCAGTAATGCTTGATCTCAACGATTTTCTGATGATTTAGCCTTCAGGCTTTTTCATAATTTTGATTTGTCAATTATTAATTTGATTGAATCAATAAAGATCATTAGCAAACTCACAATGATACTCAACTCTAAACCAGTCCGAAAGTTCTGAATGCAAATCTTTGCAGAGCTAATATCATAAAATTTTAATTGATACAATAAAATAAGGCATTTATATGTGATCCATTCGTATAATTGAACGAGATAGAATCTTTTTATCGCTGCTGTTAACGTTGAAGATTTTGTAAGCTTTTTTTCCACCAAGATTGTTTATCTCTTGGGCAGTTTTACCCTAAGTTATACACTAATTTGACAGTTTGTCTCTTACATGTATATAGGTGTTATTCAGGTAATTTTTAAATGTTTATTCTTATTCAGAAGAGGAAATGATATTATTTCAGCGTTTAGTTTATGGTTTTACTTTTACAACCGCCTTTCTCTGAATATGATTGAAGAAATCTGAAATGAAATACCATAAGGATACGTTTTTTTTTGCGAACTTGAGTTAGTAAAAGCATGCATTTTATAATTTCAAAAGATCAAAAGTTATTGAAATAGAAAAAAAATATTGGAAACAAAGTAAATACGGACCTCTAAAAACATGAGGTGAGATAAGGGCAATCAGAAGTTAGAAGGTTATTCCCTATTCCCTATTGACTATTCGAATGGCGAACCGGATGCTGCTACCGGTTCCCTATTCAAGTTACCGTAAGTGTCCTAATAATTTCTTTTTCAAAAAAAAAAAACTTGAATAACTCATTATATTACATATTAAAGAAGAATTTCAAAGACATCACTTAAACAAGAAGAGTGAGGACCCCAAACCAATGTAGCTAGCCTGACCAAAATGATGACAATGGATAGAAAAGGTAAACCTTGAACCAGGAGCTGGCTTACATCCTGGATCCCATATTTTGACCTTCATCTTTCTACAGGAGAGGGGTCTGGGAGGGACCCCTTGACTGTCAAAAGGAATTGAGTTTACAAGAGTGGTAACCCATTTAGCTAGCCCGGTCAAAATTGGAAAAATCCCGTATAATACAGTTATAAGAGTACATAGTTCTAGGGGCTGCCTAACACCCTGGATCCCATATTTCGACCTTCATCTTTTTACAGGAGAGGGTTCTGGGAGGGACCCCTTGACTGTCAAAAGGAATTAAGTTTACAAGAGCGGTAACCCATTTAGCTAGCCCGGTCAAAATTGGAAAAATCCTTTTATCATTATTTTCATTATTTTTATTTCAATTGCTATCCGTTTTTGTCCGGCGACGTGCTTCGTGCGATGTGCGTTAACATTTGAACATTTTTAGCTTCTTCTCTGAAACCGCTCACCAATTTCAACCAAATTTGGCATATAGCATCTATGGGTGAAGGTGAACAAAAATTGTTAATTTCATGGTCCCTGCCTCCCTGGGGCCTGAGGGGTGGGGCTAAAACCACCAAAATTAATGCAGTCTTTAAAAATCTTCTTCTTAACTCCTGGACATCAACCAGTCAAACTGTTGGCATGATTGTAATAAGCATTGAGCCCTCTACCAAAATTTTGAAATTCATGGCCCCAGGGTCAGGGGTTCTGGTGTTAGGGTGGGGCTCTATTTATTATATAGAGAAAAATGCATTATTTCTTTGAAAATCTTCTCTGCTCCTGGGTATTATTTAAACAAACTAAGTACATTGTTATGATAAGCAAGGATTCTCTTCCAAAATTATGAATTTCATGGCCCCAGGGACAGAGGTTCTGGTGCTAGGGCGGGGCTATGTAAATCCTATAGTGAAGGTGATTTATTTCTTCGAGAATCTTCTTCTCTGCCCCTGGGTATTATTTAAACAAACTAAGTACATTGTTATGATATGCAAGGATGCTTCTTCCAAAAGTGTGAATTTCATGGCCCCAGGGTCAAGGGCTCTGGTGAAAAAAAGGGGGGGGGGCTCTATTGATTATATAGTGAAAAAACAAAATTTCTTTGAAAATATTCCTTTCTGCTTCTGGTTAAAGAGCAAAGAAACTATGTGTAAAGTTATGATGAGCAAGAGTGCTTCTTCCAGAGTAGTGAATTGCATGAGCCCTGGGTCAGATGTGCTGGCGTAAGGATGGGGCTCTTGATAATATAGTGAAAATGCATTAATTCTATTTAATAATCCTGTCTGCTCCTTAGTGTTAAGCAGATAAACAAAGTAATTACTTATAATGAGCAAACTTCTGGTCCCAGGGTCAGAGGCTCTGGAGTTTCTCGGTGAGGAGGGGTGCTCTATTGATAATATAGTGAATCTGTAGTAAAAATGCATTATTTCTTTAAAAATCTTCTCTGCACCTGGGCATATCAGAGGCAAAAAAAGTAAATGTTTTAATAAGGAAGGGTATTTTTTTTACCAGATTTTTCAACATCTGGACCATTTGGTCAATTGTTCTGGTCCTGGCAAGGGCTCTATTAATTTGTATTCTTCTGAGAGGAGTTATTCCCCTTTGCCATTTACTTTTGATAATTAATCACTGTAAATAATGTACTTGAAAGGTTAATATAATAAGAGAATTATGCAAGAATTTTTATTGTACAATACAAAAAGTACTTTCATAGTTTTAATGATCAGTTAAACTTTTAAGTAATCGATAAATAAAAATGAGACAAAAATAACTTGTCTTATTAAATGTTCATCAAAGACCAAGAGAGGCCAATTTAAGAGTTTTCAACAAGGAATAAAATAGTATAGAAGCACTGATAGTTTGTTGATATACTGTATGGTGATGGTGATAAATGGGGGAACAAATTAGAACCTAATTTATGAACTGTTACTGAATGCTAGACTAATTATTTTGTTGATCCTGATCATCTTATTTTTCTTGCTTTTGGGCAACAAAGCTTCATCTTTCAGTTCATTTTATACTCTATAGATCCTCTAAATTGTTGTATTATACTCAGGTGACCGTTAAGGCCCTTGGGCCTCTTGTTTGTCTGTTGAAATTGAAATAAAAAATATACTAACACCCTTTTAGTCTTCTTGTTTATTTCAATAGAGTCTACATGATAAAATAGAAATTTTGATACGATTAACTGATTAATCGGTCGGGAGTCCAACGTTAACCGATTCGTAATTCTGTATTCCATTGTATGGTGTACAATGTAATATTGTACACCATACAATGGTGTACAATTTTCGACTTGTAAGATGTTATCTTTGTCTTGTCAGATAATTATGTCGATTTGTCAGATTTTTTTGTGTACTTGTCACTTATTCACGAGTTCAAAAATTCAACATAAAAAAATGTGTCCATGCCCAGATTGGGCCATCAGTTGTCAACATATTTTTCTGACAAGTCAACATAAGTCTCTGAAAAGTCAACATAAATATCTGACAAGTCAATATAAAGATCTGACAAGTTGATATATTATTGACAAGTCAACATAATTATCTGACAAGTCGACATAATATTCAATAAGTCAACATCATTATCTGACAAGTCGACATAACATCTGACAAGCCGACCTGTCAGAAAATTATGTCGACTTGTCAGATAATGATGTCGACTTGTCAGAATATTATGTAGACTTATCAGATATTATATAGACTTGTCAGATATTATGATGAAAAGTAGATGTCAGTTAGTGGCTTTAACATGCTGTAATAACAAAATAAGCAGTCAAACTGTTAGCATGACTGTAATAAGCATTGAGTCCTTTACCTAAATGAAATTCATGGCCCAAGATTAGGAGGTCTGGTGCTAGCTTGGGCTATGTTGAATATAAATGTATAATGAAAATGCTTTTAAAATCTTCTCTGCTCCTGGGTATTAAGCAAACAAACCAAATGCATATTTATGATGAGCAAAGGTGACTCTTCCAAATTTGTGAATTCCTTGGCACCTGGGTCAGGGGTATTGGTGTTAGGGAGGGGCTCTATTGATTACATAGTGAAAACGCATTAATTCTTTGAAAATCTTCTCTACTCCTAGGTATAAGTGAAATAAAATAAGTGATTGGTTAAGATAAGCAAGGATGCTTCTTCCAAAATTGTGATTTTCATAGCCCCAGGGTCGGGGATTCTGGTGTAAGGGTAGGACTCTATTGATTACATAGTGAAAATGCATTAATTCTTTGAAAAATCTTCTCCTCTGGTCCTGGATATTAAATCAATGAACAATGTACATAGTTATGATGAGGAAGGGTGCCTCTTTCAAATTGTTAATTTCATTGCCCTTGGGTCAGGGGTTCTGGTGTAAGGGTGGGGCTCTATTGTTTTTATAGTGGAAATGCATTAATTAATTCTTTGAAACTCCTATGCTCCTGGGTATTATGTCGATGTATGCCTAAGGATATTATGTCGATGTATGCCTAAGTACATAGTTATTATGAACAATGGTGCTTCTTCCAGAATTGTGAATTTGAAGGGGTCAGAGGAACCCGAGGTTGGTTGGTTAATGACTATGTACTGAAAATGCTTTGAAATCTGCTCCTTGGTATTAATCAAACATTAATGATGAGCAAGAGTGCCTTTTTCAAAATTGTGAAATGTGCGGCCCCAGGGTCAGGGGTTCCTTTGGGGTGGGGCACTACTGATTATATAATAGAAATGCATTTTTCTCTTTGTTCCTCTGCTCTGCCTCTGGGTATTAAGTAATAAAACTAAGCATACTAAGTGTATAGTTATGATAAGCAATGGTGCCTCTTTCAAAATTGTGAATTTCATGGCCTCTGGTTTAAAATAAGAACCAAATTCAATTGTTTGAAAGTTGATACATGATACTCAGGTGACCTTTAAGGTCCATGGGCCTCTTGCTTAAGGAATGTGTAATATTCTTGCGTATCGAATTGGGAGCAGGTGTTAAGGGTATATTGCTATATAAATAAGGGAAGTTGACGATAGAAAATGCTCAAAATCAAGAAACGTTAAATCCAATGTGATCAACGTAAAGTTTGAGTCAAGAAATAATTCTTTTGCCAAAAATCGAAAAAAAATTACTGCAGTGTTAACGTTACGAACAGAAAATGAGTGTGTAATTTATTTTATGTAAAATTATCTAGGCCTATATTTTTCTTATGCATTGCTTTCAAAAAGAAGTTACATGTCATATAGATCGGAAGATCTTTACATAAATGGATAAAACGTTTCGATCATTAAATATATATATATATATATATATATATATATATATATATATATATATATATATATATATATATATATATATATATATATATATATATATATATATATATATATATATATATATATATATATATATATATATATAAATGAATATGTTACAAATGAGATAATATCTCTGCTATTGACAAAGTAATGTTACTTCCATATTCTCTTGGTATGAATCGAACATGATGTCCACAAGTTATTAATATAATTATCTGTGCAGAGAGAATTAGTATGAATTAGTATGCATTGAAAATACACATCCATAATTAATTTGATAAAGATATTCGATATCTCTTGACCTGATCTGCTTAATTCCTATTGTGTTGCTAAACATGAATGATGTCTAAGAGAATGGCTAGATGTAATGTGATTATAATGGAATAAATATTCAATTTTAATTTTCAATGTCCTGCTCTTGATTGGGTGTTTAGCATGTCTCCATCAATCCTCATGCTCTCCAATTGTTCGTGAAGATAGTATCACAAGAATGCTATTAAACGACTGGTCTAATACGCCTTGACTAAATCTAGTAGAATCTGAGGCCAAGATATCAGGAAGAAATATTTCGTACGGAAATGCCTTTTGAATCCTAATAAGCAGAATCAGTTCTTTATAAATTGTTTGAAAACAGTGCAGTTTCAGCAGTTTCTTTATAAATATGCAAAAATATCATATTTCAGAATCATTAACTACTACGTGTTCGTCTAAAAACGAGAAAATCTGGTGATTAATAGATAATTACACTTCTCACGGTAGTAAAACATGTAAACAATCCCAAAGACATACGGTTTATGTATGCCTTGATTGATATTTGTCATTGACTCGGGAATCATTTGTTTGGCTGTTAAAGACTATATAACGTTTTTAGGAAATTAATTCCCTGGTTGCTCTCGACCTACGGAATCTGTCTCCTAGCAGTACAGGAAAAGCGCGCTAGACCGTTCGACTATCTAGGCAAGTCATAAAACTTGCTTTCGATACCGATGGAATTCTAGCGGCGCTGCTCTACACTACACGGTCATTGAGAATGGAAGTGAGATACAGTAATTTGGACATTAGTTTTATTAGAGGATCGTTACCAATACACGTTGTAATGAAATTAATTTTTATTTATAAAGCACATTTTACAACAACTCTAAAACTAACATAACTGCCCTAAGTGAAGGAATATTAATATAGAAAGCACAAAGAAATTCACTTTTATAAGGATACCCACTTCCTTCCCAGCCCGGGGTTGAACTCTCACTTCTTTTCATTGGTCATTTGCAAAATTATTTTGTCAAAAAACATTCTGATTGTTCACACAAGTACTCCGAAGTTGATATGAAAAAGAAGCTTGAGTTTCTGTTTGACAATATCTATGTGGTTTTTGGAGACCACTTCCAACAATCTATTGGAATTCCCATGGGGACCAGTTGCGCCCCCTTATTAGCAGAGCTACGTTTTGTATTCATATGAAGCAGAATTTGTTCAAAATCTTATACGTGAAAAGAAGAAAACACTTGCTGTGCCTTCAACTCGACATTTAGATATATCGACGACGTACTGTCAATTAACAATGGATATTTCCATTTGTATGTCGATACGATATATCCCGGTGAGCTTGAAATAAAAGATGCCACTGAGTCTGACACATCTGTTTCGTATTTGGATATTTTACTAGAAAAAGACATTAATGGTAATCTAACAACCAAGCTTTATGATAAACATGATGACTTTAACTTTTCAATCGTCAACTTCCCTTACTTATGCAGTAATATACCTTCATCACCTGCATATGGGGTTTATATCTCTCAGTTGATTAGATACGCAAGAGCATGCTCTACGTATGCACAATTTCTTAAACGAGGTAAGCTATTGACAAATAAATTGATGGAACAAGAATATCAAGTCTCGTTTAAAGTCGTCATTTCCTAAGTTCTGTGGTCGATACAATGACCTTGTCAGCAAATACAATTTATCATTAAGTCAAATGCTGACTGACGTTTTTCATACTAATTGTTAGGTCATTATTAACACACTGAATTGTCGACGGATTTTTCCGTTATTTCCCGATCATGACAAGGGGCACACGGCGGGTGAGACCGGTCGGCAGGCGATGCTCATTCCTCAATGGCACCTGATCCCACCTCTGATGTTTTAGAGGTCCATGTTTGCTCTGTTTCAAAATTTTTATTGTTTAATGGACCTTTTAGCTTGAATACTGTTCGTTATCTCCATACATTTCAGGCAAAAGAAAGTACAAAATGCTTTATCGGGTTACACTATTTATTTATAATTAATGGAAACACAGCCGAATAAAACCCGCGATCTTTAGCATCGGAACTAATTCAAAGATTCTATTTCAAACAAATTGAAGCTAATGTAGCCATATTTATGTACGCATATCAGTTTAGAAATGTGTCGGTTTGTGATTTGCGAGAAGGTCATATATACCTTGAACCCCCTTTATTATGGATTCCCGATCTTCTGGCAGATAGTAGGAGTAAATTCGTAGAATTTTAGATTTTTTAAATTTCTTTTTACATTACTGGAACCAAGGTTCATGAATTCATAAAAGAAATGAGCTGTAACTTTATTGGTCTGTAAAATCTAAGACGTTTTTGCAAATTTCAAAAATTAAAACGCATTACACTCCTTCGTGACAAAGAAGTAATGACAGTCTTCAAACAATACCATACATGAAGATACTTACATATAAACATACAATATTGCAATCTATTTATTCATGAACAAAAAAATTGTATCATTAATATAATTGTTTCTTAAATTCTGCCCCCCCCCCCCATCATAAAAATACCTTTACCACTGGACTCGAGTTGAATGGATTTTAACCTACATTATGTTTGCATGTTCATTTGCAATTGTTCGAAGTGATTAGACTTGCTTTCGGGGCTATGGTTTTTGCAAAGAACTTCTTTTTGAAAATTCGATGAATTTTTTTTACCATCAGTTATGCAAAGTATAAAATAATAAGTGTTGAAATAATAAGATTTTCAAGCAGAATATTTTCCAAAATACAATAAGCATATTTCCAATTTTGATCACATCACTTAAAATATGCTAATTCATATAACAGAGATCGGAAAATCTGCATAAGGTTTATGAGTATTCGTTAGAAAATTTTTATCTTTTCAGTAATGGACTGCAAAATATCCGTGGAAGGTCTGGAATACAGAGGAAACATATCATTTACCGTTTCCGGTAAAACCTGTCAGAGGTGGGACAGCCAAACTCCACATTCACATGATTACGCTAACCGACTTCCGGGGAACGTCAGTAGACACGAGAATTACTGTAGAAACCCAAGACCTGGAATAGAACCTATTCCATGGTGCTATACAATGGACCAGGTTACAAGATGGGAGCATTGTGATATTCCATTTTGTGGTAATACGTTACTCAAGTTTAAGGGGGTTATGTTGAATTTATATATTGAAAGATATTGAGATAAGTGATTTACTTTAAGAATATTTTTAGAATATTATCTGGGACGTAAGCACGATTTCGATAGAGAAAAAAAAATTAAAAAGAGGTAGGTTTTTGAAAACGATGTTGAATACAGAATCCAGATATACTATAATTTTTGCAAGTCAGAAGAGACATAAAGATTAAAGGAAATTAATAAGTTAGTATTAAACAGTCATTGAACACTCAGAAACAAGACAAGATTTGTTTAACAATATATTTTTGTTACACTGTGTTCTAAGCACTCCCATCCTGTTTTTTGTTTATGTACAACTGAAACGATGCTCTTATTAAAATGCCATCTAAATGGCCCCTGTTAAGTTAAAATCATACCTTAGTTTAATATTTTTGAAAATAAGAATATATTGTTATGCATAAACCTCTTTGCAATGATGCAACGTGCAAGTAAAAAGAAGACACTTCTGGCTGAAGTGCTTCTTTCAGAAGTTGGAATATGTCTGCACTCCGTCTCCTTTATTGCCAATACCTTATAGAGGTATTATTAAACTATCTTTTAGTTCATATATCTTAAGGTTCATAAGCCCTCTGCTCACTCATATAAAATGTTTCTTTAACTCTTATGATTTTCTAAAAGAAATGTAT
Organism: Saccostrea echinata; assembly: GCF_033153115.1. NCBI lineage: Eukaryota > Metazoa > Mollusca > Bivalvia > Ostreida > Ostreidae > Saccostrea > Saccostrea echinata. The sequence goes on along the minus strand of NW_026889802.1, from coordinate 185,588 downwards.
TTTTTATTAATAAAATACAAACAATTATAACGTAGCTTGCAGGGCAAAATTGGACAAAAAAGACACTTCAACTTGACAAGATTATGAAGGAATAATAGACATTTATGTCATTAAGAGTTATCTCTCTTATCAGAGTGTCGATGAACCTTAATAATCAGATATTTTATTTAAAATGGATTTTTAGAATTTTATTTAAATGATGAGAAAATTTGAAGAGGTTTTCTATTAACATTTCTAGTGGTAGACTGTAGAAAAACCAGAGAAGGTATGGAGTACAGAGGAAATATATCTATTACTATATCTGGAAAGACCTGTCAGAGATGGGACAGACAGAAGCCATGGACCCATAGTTACACCAACATATTGCCTGGAAACGCCAGCATGCACGAAAATTTCTGCAGGAACCCACAGGCCAAGGAAGCAGATGGTCCCTGGTGCTATACCACGGACACAACCACGAGATGGGAGTACTGTGATATACCCTTTTGTGGTAATAGATTTATCACATCCAAAAAATTTACACTGTGTTTCATCAACTTGGGTTTTGTTTTGTAAAGCGTTGAAATAAAATACAAAATCAATAAAAAAATGAATTAAGGAAAAGTCTTTGAATGAAACTTTTATACATTTTATACTTCAATAAAATAAATGCATGGCTTTCAATGGGAAATGTCAGACAATATTGATCTGATATAAAACATTTGTTTTGATTTAAGTTCTGCCTTAGTAATAAAAATTTTAGCTATTAAATGTTCAATAAAAATATTATTACATTCCTATTATCTAAATTAATTAGAGGCATGTTTGTAGGTACTGATATGAAATGGATTTTATTTGTAATGAAAAAATATGGATAATAGCAAGATTTTGTTAACTTGTCAATAATATCTTTTGAAGTTCCATCTTGATTATTCAACCAAAGCTTTTCATACAAAGCTGGACATATGTACTTTAGAGCCCTCTATCAGCAAAATGAACAAGCATCTATAAATAAATTTTTTACATATTTATTTCTACTAAGACTATATTCTTGATAAATACTGATAGAGATGAAAATGTAGCAATTAAATGGGAAGTGCGAAGTTACATTACTTTATGTCTAGCGTATTACATCCTTAAGGGGTACTTTTAGTACTTGTTTCACATTAACCGACTGATATAGCAGAGATTGCTTGTAAACTGAACAGGCAAATGATAGACAATCAATTAATGAAGTGAACATTTCATTTAAAGAGCATAAGAGAAGTACTTCATGGATAAATGCCCATTTTATGAATTGAGACAAGTGTGATAGACATAGAAATACCATTTATCCTTGTTGTAATACACCTACCATTTGTTGATAATTCATATCATTAATTTGCCTAATATCAATTATTGAATGGTTTTTGATCGTGAAACAATCATTTCTTAATATTTTAAACATTTTAATAGGATTGTATTCAATTATGCTGTTTGATTTTTCAATCAAATTTTTGTCATCCTTTCATTTCCCATGATCAAGTGTTTAAAGTGGTGGATAAATAGACCACCAAATATACTGAGTCCTCAACCAGTAAAGGCCGTTATTCTTTCTAAAACCATAGAAACGGAACGAAAAGCAAGCTTGCTCTGTAACTCATCAACATAGACTCGCATACTAAAAAAAAACGGCTCAATATCTGCAAGCATCTTAGAGAATAGTCAGGAAAGTCAAACGGGACAGAGAGACTGGCATGCAGATGACAGACAGACGGACAGGGAATTTACGGTCTCTTATAACTCAGATTTTAAAGGTAGGGACGAAAGTCAATCTCAACAAAAACAATATCAAATATAGGTCTTGTATGAAATAAAAATATCAATAGATAAATTTGTGAATGCAACGTGCTTAGATCAGATTATTTTTAGTTAATAAGGACTTGATCGAGAATGCTTTTCACCCAGGCATTTTTTTTTTTATAAAACACCAACACTCTTTATGAAAAGTATTCGCTGTAAGGTGAAAGGTTTTAAAACAATCATGAAAGGGGTGTTGCAGTTTCTTTGTTATTTTCATTCAAATTGTAGCAAATGATACCAACAATTTAAATTTACAGAAAAGAATGTTAATTTTTTTCAGATACTACTATAATTGGAAGCATCATACCAATTTTAAACTAATGATTAAATGAAATATAAATTATTCATAAAACAAAATATCACAGATTTTGTGATTTTTAAAAAAGAGAATCCTCATTGTTCTGAAAAATTTTCTCCATGAAACATAATTAATTTAATTCTGCAACCTCCATTTTAATAATTTCTATAATAAAAATACAATGAGTATTCATGTCGTAAATTTACTATATCTTTTGCGTTTTAATTCTTAAAAGAATGTAGAGACACGATAAAAGGAGAAGAATACAGAGGGACAATATCCCACACAACGACGGGTCGTGAATGCCTTAGATGGGATAGCCAACATTCCCCGGAACCATCATTTGCCTTGTTTCCGGAGGGAAATTCTAGTTCTCATGAAAATTATTGCAGGAATCCTGCTGAACAAGATGAAAAACCTTGGTGCTTTACTGACCCATCTGAAAAGTATGCAGAATATTGCAACATTCCACTTTGTTCTCAAAGTAAGTTAACTTTTTGAAAAAAAAAAATGTTGTTTGTTTTCTGACTGTTTGATAAAAAAACTAAAAAAAAAAATTCTTTCTGTGGTGTAATTCATCTAACAAAGCTTATTAGATTATGACATATAGAATGAAACAATACAAATCGGGTGCATACACGGACGTCTAGAAACATCAGAAGTGGGATCAGGTTCAGAGGTGGATCAGGTGCCATAGCATGAGATGTTTAAAAGCAGTGGCAATTTATGCAGGTAATGAAAGCGCTTTTTTTAAAATAATGATTTAGATTTTAAATTTGAAAATTTATATTATTTCTTTTAGGTAACAAAGAGTGTTTAGACAGTGCCAAAGGTCAACATTACTTTGGAACTAAAGCTGAAACCAAAGACGGCATAGCATGTCAACGCTGGGACAAATTACAACCGCACGAACATAAGTTTTCCCTTGGATTCCTGGGACTTTCTGCTTCTGAACATGAGAATTACTGTAGAAATCCCGATAATGGGGTGAAGCCATGGTGTTACACATTAAATGACACAGTACGGTATCAGTATTGTGATATTCCGCTCTGTGAGGAAAGTAAGTACAATCTTTATTTCTAAAACCTTATATTCGATTCAGTATAAAAGAAAACAACTCGTAAAACAAACATACCTTACAACAGGTATGAACGCGGTCTGAGTACATGTATAATGCAAACTAGGACAAGTTGTATCCAAAAACCTATATGGATTTTACTTTAATTTCAGATCATCTCTTTATGTATTATGAAAAAATGTCAAATGCACCAATTAAACATGTTTTTGAATTTAAAAACGATTTGATTTTGAATAAAAATAAACGTACAGAAAATGAATATTGGATTATCAGTTGAAATACAAAAAATAACAATAAATTCGATGGAATTGTTAGATTTTTAATTTTTTTAAATCAGAAGACTGCAAGGAGACGGAGGGGGGCATGGGATATCAAGGAAAACGTAATATCACTCAGAGTGGTATAGCCTGCCAACGATGGGACAGTACCTATCCCCATGTGCCTAACAATAGAATAAGTTTCCCTGGATCGACTCTATCGCGACAGGAAAACTACTGTAGAAACCCAGACGGTGAACAAGCACCCTGGTGCTACACTATGGATCCAAATGTACGCTGGCAGTTCTGTGATATTCCATTCTGTATAAACTGTGAGTACAAAAATGTAAGATGAGCCAAAGCTAAGAGTGGACAAAATGGTAATGATCTTACAATTAAATGAAATGTATGGAGATAACGAACAGTTTTCAAGCTCAGAAGTCCATTAAACAATACAAATTTTGGAGCAGAGCAAACACGGACCTCTAAAACATCAGAGGTGAGATCAGGTGCCATGGAGGAATGAGCATCCCCTGCCGACCGGTCACACCCGCCATGTGCTCCTTGTCATAAGAGGGTAATAACGGAAAAATCCGTCGACAATTCAGTAAATAATGAGTATGAAAAACGTCAGTCAGCATTTGAGTTAATGATAAATTGTATTTGCTGACAAGGTCATTGTATCGACCATAGAACTTACGAAATGACGACCTTAAACGACACTGCTGATGTTCTTGTTTCATCAACTTGTTTGTCAATAACTTATCTCGTTTTAGAAATTGTTCATACGTAGAGCATGCTCCTGCGCATTGAATCAACTGAGAGATATAAACCGCATATGCAGGTGATGAAGGTATATTGCTGCATAACTAAGGGAAGTTGACGATTGAAAAGTTAAAGTAATCACGTTTATCATAAAGCTTGGTTGTTAGATTACCATTAATGTCTTTTTCTAGTAAAATATCCAAATATAAAACAGATGTGTCAGACTCTGTGGCATCTTTTATTTCAAGCTCACCGGGATATATCGTATCGACATACGAATGGAAATAACCATTGTTAATTGACAATACGTCGTCGATATATCTAAATGTCGAGTTGCAGGTCACCACAAGTGTTTTCTTATTTTCACGTACAAGATTTTGAACAAATTCTTCTTCATATGAATACAAAAAATAGGTCTGCTAATAACGGGGTGCAATTGGTACCCATGGGAATTCCAATAGATTGTTGGAAGCCCTGGTCTCCAAAAACCACATAGATATTGTCAATCAGAAACTGAAGCACCTTTTTAATATCAACTTCAGAGTACCTGTGTGTACAATCAGAATGTTTTCTAACAAAATAATTTTGCAAATGACCAATGACAGGTTATTAAATTTACAAGTTCCATTTTTAGGTCACCTGAGTCACTCAGGTGACCTATTGCTATCTCTTTTCGTCCGTCGTCGTGCGTCGTTCGTCGGTCGTAAACTTTTGAACATTTTCAGCTTCTTCTCTGGAACCAGCAAACCAATTTCAACCAATTTTGGCATATAGCATCTATGGGGGAAGGGGAACAAAAATTGTGAAATTCGTGCCCCCTGCCCCCCTGGGGCCTGAGGGGTGGGGCTAAAACCATCAAAATTAATGCAATCTTTAAAAATCTTCTTTACTCCTGGACATCAAGCAGTCAAACTGTTGGCATGATTGTAATAAGCATTGAGCCCTGTACCAAAATTGTGAAATTCATGGCCCCAGGGTCAGGGGTTCTGGTGCTAGGGCGGGGCTATATAGATCACATAATGAAAGTGCATTATATCTTTGAAAATCTTCTTCTCTTCTCCTGGGTATTATTGAAACAAATTAAATACATAGTTATGATAAGCAAGAGTGACTCTACCAAAATTGTGAAATTCATAGCCCCAGGGTCAGGGGTTGTGGTGCTAGGGCGGGGCTATATAGATCATATAATGAAAGTGCATTATTTCTTTGAAAATCTTCTTCTCTACTCCTGGGTATTATTTAAACAAATTAAATACATGGCTATGATAAGGAAGGGTGACTCTACCAAAATTGTGAAATTCATAGCCCCAGGGTCTGGGGTTCTGGTGCTAGGGCGGGGCTATATAGATCATATAATGAAAGTACATTATTTCTTTGAAAATCTTCTTCTCTACTCCTGGGTATTATTTAAACAAATTAAATACATAGTTATGATAAGCAAGAGTGACTCTACCAAAATTGTGAAATTCATGGCCCCAGGGTCAGGGGTTGTGGTGCTAGGGCGGGGCTATATAGATCATATAATGAAAGTGCATTATTTCTTTGAAAATCTTCTTCTCTACTCCTGGGTATTGTTTAAACAAATTAAATACATTGCTATGACAAGGAAGGGTGACTCTACCAAAATTGTGAAATTCATAGCCCCAGGGTCAGGGGTTGTGGTGCTAGGGCGGGGCTATATAGATCATATAGTGAAAGTACATTATTTCTTTGAAAATCTTCTTCTCTTCTCCTGGGTATTATTTAAACAAATACATGGTTATGATAAGCAAGGATGCCTCTTCCAAAATTGTGAATTTCATGACCCCTGGATCAGAGGTTCTGATATTAGGGCGGGGCTCTATTTATTATATAGTGAAAATGCATTAATTCTTTAAAAATCTTCTCTGCACCTGGGCATATCAGAGGCAAAAAGAGTAAAAGTTTTAATAAGGAAGGGTATTTTTACCAGATTTTTGAACATCAGAACCATTTGATCAAGTGTTCTGGTCCAGGCCAGGGCTCTATTAATTTGTATTCTACTGAGAGGAGTTATTCCCCTTTGCCATTTACTTGTGATAATTAATCACTGTAAATAAAGTACTTAAAAGGTTAATAGAATAAGAGAATTATGCAAGAATTTTTATTGTATAATACAAAAAGTACTTTCTTAGTTTTAATGATCAGGTAGACTTGTAAGTAACAGATAAATAAAAAAGAGACAAAAATAACTTGTCTTATTAAATGTTCATCAAAGACCAAGAGAGGCCAATGTAAGAGATTTCAACAAGGAATTAAAAGAGTACAGAAGCACTGATTATAAGTTTGTTTATGTACTGTCTGGTGAGAGTGATAAATGGGGAACCTAATTTATGTACTGTTCTTGAACACTAGACTAATTATTTTGTTGATCCTGATCACCCTATCTTTCTTGCTTTTGGGCAACAAAGCTTCACCTTTCAGTTCATTTTATACTCTATGGATCCTCTAAATTGCTGTATTATACTCAGGTGACCGTTAAGGCCCTTGGGCCTCTTGTTATTGAAAAAGCAGCTGTCAATGATATCAAAAAGCCTGGACTTAAATTTATCATGGGGAATGGTTGTATATAAAGTTGAAAATTCTTAAGTTTTTATGTTGTTGATTTTGGTAAAACTTTGTGATTTACAAATTTTTCAAAAGTTACTTTGAATTTTTAAGTATCAACATCTGATTATCACCACTTCTCGAATATTTTGTTGCACACTACTCCTGAGGTTTCTCTTTCACTACTGTATTTGATGAAAACTGGGCTTCCTACATTGTGTAGGTAAAGGGGGGCTCTAACATACGACCATGTATGTACATGTATGACAATAACTGCTTCAAGGTCAAATCCCATTTTAGTTTGTTATTAGGGAAAAACAATTTTTTTTCCAACATCAGGTCTCAAGATCATAAACTGGGAACAGACCTAAGTCAAATTTTCAATAAAACATGTTTAAAAATCAAAATGGAAATTAAACAAAATTTCATTTTGTGTTATCTTACAACTTCTTAAAAAATGCCTCTTAAAAAATCACTATCTACAAAATCTTGGTTTTGATTCAGTTAATGATCTTGAGACTAGGAACGGCGTTTTATAAATCTTCATTTCGTATTTAGAGAAAAAAGATAATACCAGAAATATATTGATAGTTTACTCTAATTCTAAGAGTTGTCATCCCGATGAACTCTATTAAATGAACAACAAAAACCTAGGGTAAAAACCTAGTCAAATGTTTCTATAGTAAAGATTTTGTAAAAAAAAAAAAAAAAAAAAAAAAAAGAAATGATATTTGAATCGTTGAGATCTTTTTAACAAGCATATCCATTTGATGTATTATTGTAGTTCTAGATATAATAGCAAAGTTACTCCCAGAGCTACATTAATTATGACATACCTATTCGACATATTCAGGAGTAAACCAACGGCGATCATCGTGTTATTCTTCAATTATGAATGGCATTCATTTATCAAGACCGTCACGGTAGGTAGCTCAATCGGTAGAGCGCTCGCGTGATCGGAAGGTCGTGTGTTCGAATCACGGCAGCGACTGACCTAAGTCGATAAAAAATAGGTAGCAACTGTTCCTTCGCTAAACGCTCGGAACTTCGATGTGACAGTTGCGGGTCTTTCGGATGAGACCTTAAAAATCGAAGCCCTGTGTCACGATAGGCGTTGGCACGATAAAGAACCCTCACTGCCCAATGGCCCTCAGTGCCGAGTCAAGGTCTAAATTTGAAGCCCTTCAACGATGTATGGTGACTTCTCTATATGATTGAAAAATTCTCGAACGGAACGTAAAACAACATACAATCAATCAATCATTATTTTTTTTCAAGATAAATTTCTGTGGTGCATTAATTTTGGCAAGTAACTTATACTTAAATAGAAAAGATTAATTAAAAAGGAAATTATTTTCATTTTAGTTACCAAAGTTACAATTTAAAAGCAAAACAAATTAATCTAAAATAGAGATCATAAATTGAATCTTGAAAAAAAAAAAGGATTTTATTATACCACGTGGAGCAATAATGCATTTGTTTATCAGTTCAGTAAATCACTCCTTTTTACTTTATTTTGTAGCATCATTTCAATGTGATTTCTCGGGAGAAATGTGTGGTCTAGAACAACCGAATGACACAGGGATGACTTGGTTTTTGAACAAAGATGGTATGTCTGGTAAAACGTTTTAAATGAAAAACGTGAAGATAACGAACAGTGATCGATAAAAAAAAAATCTATAAACAATACACATCTGTGAACATGACACAATACACTAAATCTTGGAAATTCGGAGGTGGCTAGGGGGATTAAGCATCCCCTGTCGACTGGTCACATCCACCGTCAGCCCTTTCTATCGATCAGGTACTAGACAGTATATTTAAAAACAAGGCCTAACAAAAGATAAAAACACTTCAGCCAAAATACAACCTTAGACTTTAAGTGAGGTTGTTGAAATCCCTGTAACATTAACCTATCTGTCAGTAGTCTGTTTTGGTTGTTAATTGTACTCGGATCATGTTTTTGGTTACTAGTTTTGAATAAGTTGCACCACATGCAGGTGATTACGGAATTTACTACATAAATAAGGAAAACTGGCAATGGAAAAGCGGAAGTAATCTCGCCTTTCATACAATTAAGTTGTTAGTTTCCCCTATTGTCTTCTCATGTTGACGTTTTTGAGTAAATTCAGCTTTAGAAGAATATGAAAACAAGTCGGAGTAATAATAAATGCATAATTAGTGCCCATCAGAACTCCCAACAGTTTGATGAAAAGCATCTTCGCTAGCCAAGGGCGACGATTCGCTCCTCTCCTCTTACGATCCGCTCCTCTCCTCTTTTCACTTTTTTTATGATAGGTATTTTTCATTTTATAAATTTAATTCTCATATAATTCGTCTTATTGATTAAAATACTTTAAATTACGGGCAGATTAATCTTTATAACACACTTTACAGCAAATTAAACACAGCTCATATTGCTTCTTGAAAGTCATGTGACTGTAAAAATAATTTCCGGAAATGACAATATATAGCATTAAAATATTTCAACCACGCTCTTCTTTTTTTCAGAACGATCTTTACGTTTCCGTCCTCCAAAAAATGTGCCTAATTCACAGTTATATATTTCCACATTGAAATCACCTCTCTTGCGCTCTATGAAAATGGGAAACTGTTTGATATTGGCATATCGCAGTGAGGGCATTGAGCTACAACTGACGACTTCCACACAAAATCTGACAAAACTTAAAGAAAGCTCCGAGTTTAGAAGAGTTAAAGTCAACATAAACCCTCAGCCGGATAATTACAAGGTCTATTTCAACCTCTTTACTTATGTCTTAAAGTTGCTTTGAGTGTTTTTACATGTGCTATTACTTTTTTGTTTTGCTTCTAAAGGTATTTATTGCACCACATATCGCTGCATCTTTAGTAGCTGAATCGTCAACAGTAGCAGCTATTAAATTTATGGAGGTTCAAAATGGGCCATGTACAGGTAGATACTAAGAAAAAAATTCAATTTTTAAATTATTTTAAATGAATAATTTACTAATTGTTGATTTTCTATTATATTCTTGTTTGTAAAGATTGCTTTTCCTGCCTCGATGACAGATTATGTATTAGCCATGGATTTTGTGATATGACACCAGATTGTCCTGACTACAGTGACGAGGAAAATTGTGGTGAGCACATTTTAGAGTTTCTTTTCCCTAGAGATTTCGTGGAGAAAAGAAGAATTAATCTTTCCATTTGTTTCAGCTTTGGAGTGCTACCATGAAAACGAGTATAAAGGATTTCGTAAAGAGACTAAGTACCTTCATCAATGCATGGCAGAATTGGGGAATACTTGTAGCTTCGATTTGTCAGGCAAAAGAGAGCCGGGTTGTTTTGTTGATTCTGAGTTTAAATGGGAGGAGTGTAGTGTACCAACATGTGGTGAGTCATTACAATATCTGATTTTCTAATTTATCTACAAGTAAAAACTAACTTATAGTTAACACGAAACGTTGTGTAAAGCAGTCAAAAACTGCTTCAGTAGACTAACAGATAGAGGTTAAGGTAGCACAAAACACCCATTAAATCTATTTTAACTAATTTCTTAAAAATTACAGGAAAAAAAAAAGAATAATATCCCTATATTGTCAATAATCAATGATCTTTGTAAGAAAAATGATAAGCAGTGACATGTAAAAAATTAGAGACATCCTATGTATTGGTCACTTGGGAGCTTACATTTTAGAATGTGTTTATGGTGTCTAAATGCAATATACCAGTCTGTTATTAAATCCAGTGTAACTTTTGTTCCATAAATAGTAGAGGACTGATATTTGGACACACACACACAGATATATATATATATATATATATATATATATATATATATATATATATATATATATATATATATATATATATATATATATATATATATATATATATATATAAGGAGTCTCCATTCTTTATGTACAATAAAGGTTAAGGTCATATTAAGAGGTCAAATATTGTGACGTCATCTACTGAATCTTTCACTTTTTTGCCATTGATTTTTTTTTTAATCGCCAAAATATCTGAAACGATCGGTTCAATTTTCCGTATTTTGACACATTTTAATCTGTGATCCATTTGAATCAATCTGTTGATTTTTTGTAAAAATTGAATCATACATTTTCTCTAAAGAGAACCTAAACTGAAGCATATTTCTATGTGAATTTTCAGTGCCAGGGCTACGTATATCCTAGTTTTACATCATGTTTTACTCAAATTTACCAGTATCAATATATTTTGCTGAATTTTAGTAACAAAAAGGTTGCCTTTATAAAAACCATCTCACAATTTTATTTTGCATTAGATCAATTGATAGTTTTTAAATAAGGCACATTCTCAAGTCGAATTTCTGATTTCACATAATACTTACATGGGTCTGATAGATCATATTTCAAGCTGCGTGGGTAAAAAAAATGCAGTTGGATTTCTTTCATATCGCATATAAAGAGAGATTTGGTATACTAGAACAAAATACCAAAGTTTAAAAAAAATGAATTTGAGGAAAATTTGGGCCTATCTTCTGTGTAGTACCTGAAATGATTCCCCAATTATTAACCTACTTAAAAATTTTAGTTGTTTTCTTCACATAGATATTCCTTTTTTAGATTATGAAAACATGATTCCTGTTGAATATACCAGTAATACCTAAACTTTAGTTTAATTAATTCGATTTCTTTAATCTTTTTTTGCAGACAAAGGAAATTTTATTTGTGACTTTGAACAAGATATGTGTGACTGGCAACAAATGCTAAGTGGAACCAAATGGAACCGTCAAATAGATGAAAACACTGGTAAAATATATCTGACCTTTGTAAAAATCAGCTAAAATAGCCAAGCTTCCCCCCCCCCCCCCTGCTTTTCATGAATATATGTGTAAACCAGTATTCGAAATATGGCTTAAGACTATTTGATAAATAAGTTTTACTATGATAATTATTATAGAAAATTTTTTATCGGTCTTCTTTAATGATTTTCAAATAAGATGGACTGTGTATTCTTTTCTTACATTATACTCACTTATTTTTATTTCTGCTTATCACAGGAGAAATGTTTGCCTCCGCTGAAAAGAAAGAAAGTTTGAGAGGCAATACTGAGGAGAAGGCCGTTTTATACAGCACGCCACAGCCTTCATCGTCCGAGTTTGGGTGTTTAACAATGACATATTCTGGGGAAAATGTCAATTTAAACGTATTTATAACACAAGGCACAGTGCTTACTTTGGATGGGATGATTTTCCAGCGACAGAATATAAATTCAGACCTTTTTGCCACTACAAGTTTTCAGACACCTATTGACATACCTTATTTGGTAAGGGTAATGACAGCATCCTTAAATATTGTGCACACAAAAGTTTTATATGTATTATTATCTTTTAAACTAACCTAAGCAAATGGCTCATGAGAGCTTTTCTGATTGTTTTTTTTTTGTCTGTCATCTATCTGTTTGGTGATTGTCGCCGGTTAACTTATCAAATTACGTCCTTGACTTCTTTTGAACCCTTTTGTCTATATCAACCAAGTGTGCAACACAGGATATTTTTCAACGGAAAAGAAAGAAGATGTAACTTGCGAAGTTTCCGAGAACGTTTTACTTTGAATTATTTACTCATAAAATTTTTAACGTAAAAATGACATGACAGTGCATTCAAGAAACAAACAAAAAAAAAAAAAAAAAAAAAATGTACTAAACTACAATTAAAACTCTATTTGTGATGAACAAATTATCTTCCCCATAGGTGTTTAAGTTGTACATTCTTTTCAAAATTAGTGTTTTATGACCACACGGAAGAAGTATGTTTATACACAATATGCATGCAATAATAAATGAAGAAGCATACATTTATACTTAATACAATAAATAATAATAGGATATTTGTATCTCAAATTGAATATTATGAAGGAAAAATTCTTTAATAGTACTAACCATGTCATGAAAAATTTACAATACACTGCTGACGCAAATACAAATAAAATAGTCTGTCAATGTAAGTTACAAAAGCTGGATGCTTCGGGTGGAATCAACTGTGAACGGCTGCAGAAAAGAGTCACTGTACTAAGTATATATTATACTGGTTAGAATAAAAATCTTGTTATGAAACAAAACAGGGTCACTATTGGTGATTTTTAAATGGAAGCATCCCAGCAGTAAGGAGTGAAATGAAGATTTTTTGTTCAAATGTTGACTCTTCAGGTTAATGTGTAGCAACAATAGGGATTCAAAGTAATGTGAGGTTCTTAATAACATACAAGTTGTGAACCTGACCTTAATAATCAATATCATGTTAATAGAAATTGTTGTTTATCAAGGCAAAAATAAGGGATTTCATATATATATATATATATATATATATATATATATATATATATATATATATATATATATATATATATATATCTTAACCTTAAAAAAGAAATATCACCTAGATGAACGTTTTGGTGACTTGTTAGTCGTTTACTTTCCCTGTATGAAAGTTTCATTTCTAGGTTTCAATTGTTGCAACATTCCAAGCTAATGTAACTGGTATTGTGCGACTTGGAAAAATCAGTTACGAAAAAGGAATTTGTAAAGGTAAATTGAAACATTTTTAAGAGACAAATGTCTTAATACTTATATGATAATACATTCTTTATTATTCTTTTTTATTTTGAAAATGATTGTTTATTATCTTATTGACTTAAAAACTGATAAATATTCTAGATAAGGATCCTTGTTACAAAACAGAATATCAATGCGACGACGGAAGGTGTGTTGATGCTGACCAGTTTTGCAACAAGAAAAATGATTGTCCAAATAACGAAGACGAAAATGTATGTAATTACACCAGCTCCAAATGTGTGCAGATGGAAAAGGGATGTGTTCTACCTTGTCCCTATCAATGTGAATGTAAAGGAGTAGTATTCAAGTGTCAATCTCCAGAAAATGTAATAAAAGAGGTCAGAGTACTAGATCTCAGTTCAAGCAATTTCGACACCAAGGATTTAAGAGATTTCAGTTTCCTCTTACATTTGAATTTATCAGGGTGTTCGAAAGAAGATTCCTCACTTCGGGATCTAGGAAAACAACTACAATCTCACAGCCTTCAAACTTTAGATATCTCATTTAACAGAATACGAAATTTGCAACAGAGTACCTTTGAGAAGCTTTCAAACATATTATACCTTAATGTTTCACATAATCAAATCACAGATCTTCAATTTGACTTCCTTGGAGTTATTCCAAAGTTACGACACTTGATTCTTAGAAATAACAAAATAGTGATAATTCATTCAAAAGAAATCTATAGTCGATATAATTCTAGCCTTCAGTTGCTAGATTTGAGGAACAATAAAATAAAAACAATTTTGCCAAAAGCACTGCACTGGCTAAGTTTCTTATCAAAATTATTATTGAGCAACAACTCCATCACAAATACTGATGACTATTTCTCAAGATCAATGAAAATGCTTGTTGAAGTAGATATGAGTTTTAATTCTATAAGTATCATCACAGATAACATGTTTTCAGGTTTGAGGAGGCTTGGATACCTCAATTTACAACACAACCAAATACAAGTTTTAAATGATTTTTCATTTTCTACACTGACATCTTTACAAACACTTAATCTTGCCTTCAATAAAATCCACACAATTAACAGAATGGCTTTTGAGAACATGGTATCACTCACCAAACTCAATCTCACAGGAAACCAGTTAAGAAAACTTTCTCCTGCAAGATTTGTTGCTTTAGTAAAACTTCAGATATTGGATTTATCAGACAATGACATCACTATATTGGAGAGTAATGCCTTTCGAAGATTAGAAGAAGTAAAATATTTATATATTAACAGAAACAAATTAAGCGTGTCACGAACTATGTTCCAGGGTCTTTGTAACCTTGAATGGATATGGACAGATTCTTATATTATTTGTTGTGCCAAACCATTATCTGTTGACCCTTCAAAATGTATTTCCCCACGAGACCGAATCTCAACTTGCGAGCAGTTGATTAGCGTTGGATTTTTAGCCCAGGTGATATGGTACGTGGCTCTTTTCTCGTTAATCGGAAACCTTTATGTTATATATTACCGCATGAGAAGTACAAACAATGGAAGGAATAATGCACACGGAATTTTAGTTTTAAATCTCAGTTTTTCCGATTTATTAATGGGAGTTTATTTGTTCATTATTGCAGTAGCAGACATGAAGTACCGTAATAATTACGGTTTTAACGATAGTCAATGGAGATCAAGCAATATTTGTACCGTTGCTGGCTTACTTGCAACAGTTTCAAGTGAAGCATCAGTGATTTTCGTGTTTTTAATAACCTTGGAACGATTACTGGCATTAAAATATCCATTTTCTACCGAATTTTTGAGAAAGAGGAAACATAAATTTGTCATTTCAGTAATGGTATGGCTTATGACCATCTTACTAGCAGCTTTTCCCATCTCTGTTTACCCAGACTTCTATAGCAGATCTACAGTATGTATCTCTCTTCCGTTAACTGCTGAGAAGGTTGCTGGATGGGAATATGCAACCTTTGTTTTTATAGGATTAAACTTAATAATTTTTATCGCTATAGTAATTGGACAGATACTGATATTTGTGGAGGTGAAGGTCATTGGAGGTGCCTTACAACAAGACAACAGAAAGAGAGAAATTGCTGTGTTGAAATCTCTATCTTATGTCGTGTTGTCAGACATGTGTTGCTGGATTCCTATCATATTGATTGGTGAGAAACTTTTGAATACACAGGCTCAGTCTTACGTATAGAACAAGGTTGCCTATATAAGTACTCTTTAGAAAATAGCATCACCATGTAATTTGCGTACATCATATTGACAAAAAAGCATTTAATGTTGTGTAAAATAGTGTCAGTATATAGTCCAAAGTTTTACATAAAACTAAAAGGAAAGACTAAAGAAACAAGAAGTAAAATAAACATTAAGTGTCCATTTTATCAAATTAATTTTTATTTTACATTTTACATCAATTAATATTCAGGAATTATGGCATACGGAGGGATGGATATATCGTTCGATGTTTATGCATGGGTTGTTGTACTCGTGCTGCCTCTAAATTCTGCATTGAATCCATTCATTTACACATTTATTGTGATATACAGACAGGTAAGTTCATTAGCAAACTGTTTGTCTTTCATCGTTATTTTCAAGTAATATTTATTTCTACCTTTCATTTTGGTTAAAACTTTTCTTACAGAAACAGGAATCACAGAGGGGTCAAAATATATCGATGGATGAAAGGCAAAATGGACGACAGCTCAGCAGAAACTCGACCACGGTTTCGGGGAAAAAGGATCATTCTATATAAGGCCGTTTTGCGGTCTACAATGACCATTCTACATAAGGCTGTTATGCGGTCTATAATAACTTCAAATTTTCAAGTAGTACTTTTTCCCTTAAAAACTTCATGAATTAGAAGGCTAATGATCCAATTTAATTGTAAATATTGATTGGTTAATGATGCAGTATTTGTTATGATATAGGGTCGCAAAGTAATGTACTATCGGTCTTATTAGCATTAAGGTAATGGGAAAACTCAAAGGGTAGGTGTGATATGCAACTTCTACACATATCATAACTACCTTTAACCAACACCAAAGTTTGCGCGTAAACTTCTTATAAACAAAAAAGTGACTACCAGATTATGAACTTGGTTAAAGGTGGTTACGACACGTGAATAAAAACTTTTTGCTTCATTTTTACGATATTTGCAGGAAAAGCTAATTACTCGTGTATCTTCAATCAGGCATTTTCTTTATTGTACTTCTAATGTCAAATAGTTTCCCTGATATTTACAATTCAAATATATTTATAAAGAAGCAATTATTTTGGAGCTTTCAACATCAGAATGATATATTTGAACCGATTTTTACATAATTTTTATTGTAAAATTTATTAAAAATGTACTATTTTTTAATGCTTACATATACGGTACCTCTGTTTATTAAAGTCTTACATCTTTAAAAATATGGTAACATATAAATGTTTTGCAATTATTAGTTAATTTAAACTATATTCAGTGAAAATAAATGCATTTTTTCTACATTAAACCATTAAAATTGT
The DNA here is from genome assembly GCF_033153115.1 of Saccostrea echinata. NCBI lineage: Eukaryota > Metazoa > Mollusca > Bivalvia > Ostreida > Ostreidae > Saccostrea > Saccostrea echinata. Next base: position 168,759 of record NW_026889802.1, on the reverse strand, counting down.
GAGGGTGGCAAATACTTAAAAGAAAAGTTTCATAATTGAAATACTGACTTTAGTTTCGTTACACATGTATATTATATGTATTTTGTAAGATTTTTTGCATTTTTAAAGAGACAGAAGAAGAATTGTTTTATTTCCAAATAAGATGCTTCAGGGTTTTAAATTATCGTCAATAAATGTTAAGAAGCATTGTATGAATATCTAGTAAAACAAGAAATGGCAGTAAGCGATTGAAGTTTTTTATAAATTAAAAAAAAATATATAAAAATAACTTAAATCAAATTATATTGTGATATAGACAACTCATTCCAGAAAATGGAAGCAGTGCATCATTATGTTTTTTTTAAATATTCAAAAATAAAACATTTTTATTTATAAAAAGATAAAGGTTTATTTCAAATATTATTTATTCACATGATATGCTAACTGATATATACATTGAATATACTATGCATCTGCTCATATTTTTGAATTATATTTTAAATTATCTCACCATAACACAGTCAGTAAGTGCATGTAAAAAGTATTAAAAAATTCAGTAAATACGTGTATTTCCTAAGCAGAATAGGAATTTCATGTATTTCCTAAAATTCCGGAAATGCATGAAATTTCTGATTACACAAATTTACTGTAACACACACACACACACACCCTCACACACACACACACACACACACACACACACACACACATATATATATATATATATATATATATATATATATATATATATATATATATATATATATATATATATATATATACAAGCATTTTTCGCTATAGAATAAAAATCTTGTTTTAAACCTCACTTTCCTAAAAATTTATGAAATTTAAAATATATATACATGTATATATTTTTAAGTATTTTATTATGCCCTAGCAAAATAGACATTTTTATATTTGTTCTTGTAATTAACTTTTTTTCTGTTGATTGAATTCTTTGTTATCTTTCAACAGATAGGCTAAGACATACAGGAATCGTATCATTTGAACCTGAGCTCGCAAATTTCATGTGTACTATATTCATGAGGTCGCCTGAATTGGCCTTATTTGAAGCATTTCATGAAGACTCTGACTGCTCTAAATAGAAATTAGCATCACTCTGTCTGTCATTGTCTGTTGAGGACTGAACTTTGCAGCAGAATCTCCCACATCGTCTCTGGAATGCTTGGAGATTTTCCTTCCGAAGTAAAATATAGATCCAGGGATCAATCACAGAGTTTGTCATTGCAATCCGGGCTATTAATAAATCTCTTGATGGATTTTCTTTATTCAACATTGCTGCATACCCAAGTATTAAGAACTGAAAAGGAAAAATGTTTGAAAAATTAAAATTGTGTTTATTTCTTGTTTACCCACTGAGTACTTGGTTTTTATTCAAACTTATTTATGGCTTCATTAGTTCATTTTTTCAAAAGAATTGATTGAATGATTTTTAAAAAAAATCACATTGTTTTTTCAATAATTTTACTGCTGAGAAAAATTAATTCCTATCTATTGGGTCGCCCGCGTGGCGCAGTGGTTAGAGCGTTTGCTCTAGGGTCGCGGAGTAAGGAGTTGATCCTTACTTCGTGGGTTCGAATCCCACCGTGGGATGTGAAGACCGGTCCTTCGGATGAGACCGTATAAACCGAGGTCCTGTGTCGCAGTAGGTGCTGGCACGAAAAAGATCCCCCACTGCTCAATGGTCCTGTGTGCCGAGTATAGGTCAAAATTTGCAGCTCTGCACCGGCAAGTGGTGGCGTCTCTACATGAGTGAAAAATTCTCGAGAGAGACGTTAAACAATAATAAGCAAACAAACCTATCTATTGGTGGTGAAGTTACTGAGTCGCCAGAAAAAGCAAGTAGTCTTTTTGAATAAAGGACCAGGTAAGCTATAGTTTTCTTTAAAAAAATCTAACAAGTCAATGAAATATAGGATTATATCAGGCGATAGTTTTAAATACTTACAATTTGTGGACTCCAGCATAAGGTAAAAACAGTCACAAACACTAGCAGTAATATCATGTTATATATGGTGCTTTCTCTTTTTCTTCGATTTTTTCTCTTTTCGTTAACATTTTTGCAAAGTTTTATCACTACAAAACAATTGAGGGAAATAGTCGTAGACAAAACAAAGAGTCCAAATATTGAATAGATGTATGAATTAACTCTGTCTAAAGTAGAGGTTCCCACAAAATTCAAGAAGCACCAGGAACCTGGATAGTAAATAACATTGGAACCGATTCCCACCAGAGGCAGACTAGAAATGACCGCCCCAAGAACCCAGACAAAAATTAGTATGATATTTGCACGACGCTCCCTCCCAGGCAGGTTGTATTTGAATGGATAGAAAATAGCCATGAAACGATCCAAAGACATTGCACAAACAATCATAGCTGAAGATGCCGTCATAAACGTTATAATGAACGAACTGAAGTCACATAAAGGCTTAGGAAAATCATACGTAAAGTTGGAGAAAAATCTCATCATCACGGGTACACCAAAGAAGAATCCCCCCTCCATCTGTCAAAGCCAACCCCCCGACAAGTCTGTAAAATGATTTCCATTTATGCCTCTTCTTGGATAACACTAGAGAAACCACTGCTATGGCGTTCCCTGCTACCCCTAATACAAACTGAAAGGCTGGAGGAACCATTGATTCCCATATCTTTGTCACAATAGTTAAGTTAGTTGTAGGTGATTCCGTCAATTCCGGCTGCATTTTGCGAAGTGATGGTTTAAGACAGAGCTTGTATTTAATAATATTGTTTAGATAATATTTCCTGTTCCTGCATATCCTAAGTTTTAAAAATTGAAAACTAAATAAAGCAAATGAATAAGAAAATATATCAGTATATACTCACTTTAATTCAATGAAATATCCGGTGATGTAAAAGTATTTCAAGATTAATTATAACGAAATTCTATTTATTCCTAATGTATTCATCGATAAAAGCTATTGGAGATTTAACAAAACAAAATCATGCCACAACTGACGATTAGTTCCCAGAAGGAAGGGATGAATAGAAATTGCGGAAAACTGGAATTTAATTGATTTTTAGGGAAAAAATCAAAACACTTTAGCTTTTTTTACAAGTTGCATAGTTAAAACAAATATTTCTTTTGCTATATGAGTATTTTATACATGTATTTAATGCTTTACTTTATAAAACGTGTTAATATAATTATATTTTTAAGTTAAAAAAAGTAATAAATAAATTCACACACTTAATGCGTATTACAATCGGGCAGCATTTTCCTTCAACTACTATTCAATTTATTAAATATAAATGTACAACAAACTTTTTTTATTTTTCATGTGGCATAGGCGTCGAAACCATGGAGGGGGGGGGGGGGCTAGTGTGAGGCATGGCCCCCACACTTTCTTTGCAAATATACCTCCCCAAACGTTTTTGTTGGTTTAGCCCCCCTTTCAATTTGCTTCCGATGCCTATGTGTGGTATTTATATCCTTCAGCGAATGCACATATAGAGTATATATGATTGTAAGAATACATTTCTAAGAAACATGGCTCAAACAGAAGGGAGTCTATATAACCTATACGAAAGTCACTTCGCAGCGATTTTTTATGTACTTGATAGGTAGTGTATACGTAGATGAAACATTATGTGTATATTTATTTGAGGAGTAATCATTATCAATGATTTCTGAGATATAACTGAATGTAAGTACCATTCTTTGCAGCTTTTATTGTTTACCTACAACTCCCAAAAAGCTTACAGCTAGGAATATTTTTGTACATTCTTAAACTGTTTGTATGATTTCTCCATGATCTTCGATAAGCTGTACTTTCAAAACAAAGGTTCACTTTATCTTGTCTCTTCTTTGGACAATTTAGTTTATGCCTCAGATTTTTTATTCGCCGTTTTTCGTATTATGAAGCAAAATATTTTTCTATGACCTACGGAATTTCCTGTATGCCAGATCATGACAAGGAGCTCACGGCGGGTGTGACCGGTCGACAGGAAGTACTTACTCCTCTATGGCATCGGATCCCACCTCTAATGTTTTAGAGATTTGCTCTGCTCCCAGTTTGTAATTAATTTCGCAACATAATTTTGAGCTTGATTACCGTGTGTTATCTTCATATTTCATAACTCCCCAAGGCACATCATCCCTGGCATCTGAAGGAGCAATTGTATCAGATTCTGTGAAGTCTTTTATTTCGAGTTCAAGGGATATATCGAAACAATGTAGGAATGAAAATGAAAATCATAATTGATATTATCATAATTGTCGATATATCTAATGGAATTGAATGCCACAGCAAGAGACCATTTCTTTCTATGTTTTTGAAAAAAAAATTCATAAGAACACAGAAAAAAAACCCAGCCCTGTCAGGCCTGCTAAAAACGGGGCTCAATTAATACTGTCAATGAGAAACTCATCCGTCTTTTAATATCAACCTCGGAGTTCTTGTGTGTAGAATCAGATTTTTTTTCACTTTTTAAATTGTATATGGTCTGTTGAAAGTATATTTTATTGAAATTACATCGTTTTTACATTTTTCTGTGTGTACAAAAACTATTTAATTTGTCATTATGTTGAACGATAAACTTTTTCAAATCTTTCGAAAGAATCTAACTCTACTATAATACTGTATATTAAAAGTTAAAAAAATTTAATTAAAAAAAAAACTGAATTGAAATATACATATTTTTTTATGAAACATTGTTGTAATGTGTAAATTTTCTGGATGGAAGTAAAATCCACTTTACAATATGACGTTATTTTTATAGGAATAACAGGTTCATAGATTAAGTGAGCCTATACTAAAAATAAAACATTATGAAATACAGCATTGAAGTTATATCAATAAATTTGGCGCTTTATGACATATTTTAATTTTCATATTTATATGAGATCGATAAAACTGCATTGAACATTAATCTTTGATCAATTTCTCATTAATATTACTAGAAATCCCTCGTTGCATGCTTATGGTAATTATGAGGAGAGAAAAGGTTTAGGTTTATACATTAAACTCACTGGATTTTACCAGGTGTTTAAGGAAGGAAGAGTTTTCATGAATAATTCAACCAATAAGGAAATGTAAACATAGCACTTTAATATATTTGTTGAAATGAATAATCTAATTTAAAAAAAATAGTTTTTTGTGAAACCCATTCAGTACTTTGTTATTGTTAACATTTTGCTTGGAAAGGAACTGAGATTTGTCAGATTAAAAGTTTTTACCCCAAATATATTACGTAGTTCTATCAACAATACTGTGTTTGATTGGTAAAACTATAGTTCCTTGTTACATTAAACCCTTTACCCATCCCAAATATAGAAATCTGTTATACCAGTATAACTTAATAATTTCTTTGTCAATATGTTGGACCAAAATTATCTATCTGTATAATTCGAATTTTCTCCAATAATGACCGAGTACATTAGTACTCGATCGGAAAGGCATGCTAGTAAACGGTTCTTAAAAATTGATCGATTTATCTACCCTTCTCTCAAAAAATCTTTAAAAATACAAATCTGTGAAGAGGGCTAAAACACGGACCACTGGAAATTCCAGAGGTTGGATCAGGTGCCTAGGAGGCTTAAGCATCCCTTGTCGACCGGTCACACACGCCGTGAGCCCTGTGTATTGATCAGATAGACGGAATATTCCGTAGTCAAATTCAGTACAAAAACAAAAGCCTAACAATTGGTATGATAAAGTAATATGTCTTATGTCAGTTTCAAATACACTGAAAGGTAAAAGAAATACAGGGTAAACTTTTGAAGTGATTTAATGTTATTTTTTCATACATATTTTCGAGTATTCTAATCTTAAATTTAAACTCATCGTTAGCCAACAAGTGACCAGAATCTCATTTGATTTTGACTGATAATTCATGAGTTACTGAATTTCATATAAATGTAAACGGTGAAAATCAAAATCTACTATGCCTATGCTATGTCACAGCCTTGATTCTCTTCAGCATGGAGTTCATCAGTGCACTTATCTTTCTCATAGGAATATTATTCAACCCCTCCAACAAGGCAGCCCTTAGCTGGTGGAGAGTCGCTCGGGCTTTCCGACGCCTTCAAGCCCAGTTATGGACAGATGATACACCCCCACCCCTCCGCCTTCCAAAAAAATAAATGCCTGGATTGGTATATATTTTTGTACCTATTTTGGTTGTAAATGATTAGAATAATAAATTTCTAAAATATTAAGAAATTATAAACTTTCTATGATGTTCCAAATTCCACCTTTCTGTAACCATTCTTATTAATCTATACAAAGTTTTCTCGCTTAAATCCAATTATTGTGAAACCTTGAATAAAAAAATTAAAATCTACGCTGTTAAACTTACTCAATTTACTGATATAAACATGGCTTATAGGTGCTTAGACACAGATTTGAACTTAATATTTTCTCAAATTTTCTGTATAATATCACGACTTATATATTACAATAGCATTTCACACAAAAAATATAATTAAAAACTTATTTTATCTGGAAATTATTGGAACTACGAATTCCGGGACGCGTTTGATCAACACATCTTTGCACTTACACAAATTTTAACTTTATCCTTAATATTTAAGAAAAGAAGCGATTTTGTTATGTATTAATGAAAAGTATTACATCTATAATCCAGAAAATTCAGAGTAGAAATGTTCGAAAGCAAAACCAACTCATCAGTATTGTCAGTCCGTGCTCTGTGATGTGTACAGAGTTTAACAAATTGAACACACCCGTGAAACGTAAACTGTGTTTGTAAACAGGGCACGAGCTCTGTTATTGTTAATATTTACGATTCACCGGGTGTGTTCAATTGTTAAACTCTGCACACACCACTGAGCACGGACTTCCAATACTGTGAGTTGGTTTTGCTTTCGAACATTTCTACTCTGAATTTTCTGGGTTATAGTTCATATTTTTCATTAATACACAACAAAATTGCCACTTTTCTTAAATATTAAGAATAAAATTAAAATATGTGAAAGAGCAAGGATGTTTCAATCCAACGCGTCCAGAAATTCGAAGTTTTAATAACTTCGAGATGAAATAAGATTGTTGTTATATTTTCGTATGAAATGCTATAGCAACATACAAGTCATGAAATTATACAGAAAATTTGAGAAAATATTAATTTCAAATCTGTGTCCAAGCACCTTTAAGTTGTCATTTTCAAGATATTTGATGAAAGTTTGTATCAGCTGTCCTCAATCCCACAGATGTTCGATTGGAGAAAAATATAGACTTTACGGATTCCAGTTTTAATAACTTCGAGATGAAATAAGATTTTTGTTATATTTTCGTATGAAATGCTATAGCAACATATAAGTCATGAAATTATACAGAAACTTGATAAAATATTAACTTCAAATCTGTGTCCAAGCACCTTTAAGTTGTCATTTTCAAGATATTTGATGAAAGTTTGTTTGTATCGTCTGTCCTCAATCCCACAGATGTTCGACTGGAGAAAAATATAGACTTTACGGATTCCAGTCGAGTGGGCCAATGTGATTGTATGTGAGAAAATCTTGGCAAAATCTGGCTGCATTGGGTAGGGAGTAAACATGCTGAAAACATAGACATACGACGCACGTGTGCGCGAGTAAAGACGAGCTCAAAAACCAAAATCGTGCAATCGGTTTCTTTCAGTGTTTAGGTGAATGTAATGATTATGATTGCCTACTGTATTAATAGCGATTTCAGTGGTAGTGGGGTAGTGATTACACAGGTGGCAGGATGAATAGCTCAGTCTTGTTGTGGCGTTGTTACTGGTCAACGTCATCATCACGGTTGGTTGGAAACCCTTCCAGTTCTGTAATGGATAAAGTCCCCACAAATTGCACCTCAACCTGTTATTGCCTTTTTCTTTACTTAGGCAATGCAGTAGGCAGACCCTATGGAACTTCCGTCAGCCGTATCATAATTGCAAGAATTTCAAGTTGTCTATAAATATTGAAAATCGATGTGTATATCTCCAGTGCATCAAGTGGCATTACAAGAGATGTTTAAAACCTGTCATCATCAATATGCACGTGTTTTTAACTTTTTATTCTACTTTCTTTCGCTACATGGCTTCATACATTTCACTATCGAGTAATTATGAACACCGATTTTAGTGGACAGTAACTAAGATACCTCTCTGACCATTTTTCATAATTTTCAGTCAGACAGTAAAAAAAATCCACATATTATGTTATCCTGCGTTTTTTGTTCATTGCAATATATTTTTAATATTCCCAACAGTCAAAATGAATTTGAATTACCATATCTACTGTGGATTCCTGAACTTCATAAAAATCCTTACCAACAAAGATACATAGCGGGTTACTGTAAATGTTCTACCAAACCTCTTTCTTTAATCCTCACTAAAATCTTATCAGTAAAAAAGAAACTACACAACGATATTTTCAACTGCACAACAATATATTCAAGAAGTGGTGTAAATCAGATGTGGATACTTAGAAATTCCAAGGAACTTTTAGAAAATTTGAAATGAATTTTTTTTTACCAAAATCAATAACATCAAAACGTACAACTTTTCAACACTTTATACAACCATTCCTTACGATAAATTAAAGTCCAGGTTTTTTGACATCACTGACAACTGTTTTTTCAATAAAAATGGAACTCGTAAATATACTTACCTTGTCATTGGTCATTTGAAACATTATTTTGTTAAAAACATTCTGATTTCTGTCCACTAAACATAAGAACTCTGAAGGTGACATTAAATAGATGCTTGCGTTTCTGATTGACAATATCTTCGTAGATTTTGGAGACAATGTCTTCAAACAATCTGTCGGATTTCCCATGGGTACCAATTACGCCCAGTTATTAGCAGACCTATTTTTGAATTCATATGAAGCAGAATTTATTCAAAATTTTGTACGTGAGAAGAAAACACTTGTACTGGCCTACAATATATCGGCGACGTATTATCATTAAACAATAGTTACTTTTATTTATATGTCGACTCGATATATCCCAGTGACCTTGAAATAAAAGATACCACCATGTCTGACACATCTTCTTCATATTTGGATATTTTACTAGAAAAAGACGTTAATGGTAAGCTAACAACCAAGGTTTATGATAAACGTGATGACTTCACCTTTTCAATCGTCAACTTCCCTTACTCATGTAGCAATATACCCTGATTACCTTTGTGATAGAGTGATATTTTAATTTATTTTATTAAGTGAATATTTATGTCTATCAGTTTATTTGATACACAAGAGCATGCTCTACGTACAAGCAATTTCCAAAACGTGGCAAGCTATTGACAAACAAGTTGATGAAACAAGAATATCAACAGTCTCGTTTAAAGTCATCAAATGCTGACTGACGTTTTTTCATACTAATTGTTACACCATTATTTACACACTGAATTGTCAACAGATTTTTCCGTTTTTCCCGATCATGACAAGGAGCACACTCTGTGTGTGACCGGTCGACAGGAGATGCTCACTCCTCCATGGCACCTGGTTCATCTCTGATGTTTTAGAGGTACTACTTTGCTCTACTCCTTATGTGTATTGTTTGATTTGGACTTTTGAGCTTGAATACTGTTCGTTATCTCCATATTTCATTTGAAAAAACAAGGAATCTTTTTGATTCGATGCTAAATATGGACTACGTAGCATCGCTAAATCGTGTTACCATCAACTGCGAAATAATTGCCGCACTTCGCCTTTAATATTGGAGAGTGCTTGTAAGATCCTTACATGCTCACTTGCGACCTCTCCTCTGGATTATGTCAATGTCTTACTGTACGCTATTTATACCAGTTCCTTGAAAAGATTTCAAAAGATTCAAAACATAGCTACAAGGATTATTACACGTACAAAGAAATATGACCATATAAAACCCATGCTAGTTAACGTACATTAGCTTCCCATAGAACAGCAAATCTTGTACAAGCTGTTCGACGTGGCTAGTACTGCCTTGTTGAAAAGTCTACCTCAAAATCCGAGATTTAAGGGGAATTCCATTCGTTTTAAAAAGTTATTATAGACTTAGCTATTTATCATTTCTTACCCAGATTCTTCTTTAGTGTTTATTTTTAAAATTGCCAATTTTTACGTTCATCTTATTACAAGGGACAATACAGCATTTTTACATGTATCAATACGTCAAAAGGGGAGAGAGTGTCATTTTACAACATTCCATAAAGTTTGAGCCCCTGAAAAACTGGTATAAACAGAAAATGTTTAAACGGGCTACCGAGAAGTAAAATGCATCCAGAGTACTTGTTTTTAAAAGCGAAACAGATTTAATGTCGATTGTTGTTTGCTGTAAACTGCAAACAAGTGACGAAGAGTATTCTGCTGCTTCTGGTGTTATAACAGTATTTCAGTTGAGGTTCACGTCAAAACATGGCTGATGCAAAATAATTCCTGAATCCCTCCTCCCGATTCGGGCATTTTTGCACGAGACAGGAGCTGAATTTTTCTTTTTTTTTTGGGGGGGGGGTGAAAAACTATATGTAAACTTCCTGTATTGCCGAGATTCATTATAATTTAGAGCGTGCTGATTTTTCTATACACTGTATTTTAGTGGGGCGTGATTAGGTCCTGAACATAATTTTCAAGCACCTGCTGGACTTCGACCGAAACAAACTTGCGTACCTTGCATGATGGCTCTATATTTTTTGGTACTAAAAACTTTATAAAGAATTGTTTTACAAGATCTGAAAGGAAACCTCTCAAAAGTTTGTTTTTAATTAATATCACCTACTCAAAAGTTGAGCATTTTCGTAAGAATATATAGCAAAATTTAATACTATTTTGCAACCTGCATCTTAGACCTGACAGTGTATAGACCTGAACATATCCTGGAGATTTTGCAGCTCATTGATTCACCTTCCTTGGTGAGCTATTATTTTTATATTGTATGTATGGCACGCCAAATTCACAAAAATTAGATAAACTTTTCAACCGTCAACTTCCCTTATTTATGTAGCAATATATCGTTATCACCTGCATATGGGGTTTATGTCTCTCAGTTGATTCGATACGCAAGAGCATGCTCTACGCATGAACAATTTCTAAAACGAGGCAAGCTATTGACAAACAAATTGACGAAACAAGGATATCAAGTCTCTATTTTTGGTCGATACAATGACCTTGTCAGTACATACAATCTATCATCGAGTCACTGACTGACGTTTTTCATACTAACTGTTATACCATTATTTATACACTGAACTGTCTACGGATTTTTCCGATTTTTGTTTCCCGATCATAACAAGGAGCACACGGTGTGACCGGCCGACAGGGGATGCTCACTCCTCCATGACACCTGATCCCACTTCTATATTTTGAGGTCCGTGTTTGCTGTGCTCCAAATTTGTATCGTTTCATTGGACTTTCGAGATTGAATACTGTTCGTTATCTTCATAAACATGGTTTAACAGTTGATAAACTAGGTTTGTCGATTGTAAACTATAATTTACGAACTGTAAACTATAGTTAACGATTCGTTAACTATAGTTTTCATCAGTAAACTATATTTAATGGTTGTAAAGTGTAGTTTACGAATGCTAATCTAAGTTTATCTGTCTGTAAATAAACGTTAACAATAGATTTTGCTGATAAATATAGATTCTCATTTGTAAACTATTATTTACATTCGTTAACAATAGTTAAGAGTTCTTAATCATAGTTTCGCAAATCGTGAAACTATATTTATCAGATAAACTATGTTTTACATTCGATAATTATAGATTTCGGTCGTAAACCATAGTTAACTGTCATTAATACTCATAAAATGTATTTAACAGACGTAAACTATACATAACGATCGTAAACCATAGTTTTGAGAGATAAACTATGATTCATATTTGCCAATCATAGTTTATCGTCATAAACTATAATTAACACTCGTAAACTATAGTTAAGAGTTGTTAAATATAGTTTATGAATCTAAACACCTGTTAACTGTTAATGATAGTTTTCAATTCAAAATCTCGCTGCACCAATCACTAGAGGAAAAAATGAATGTGTGTCATTGCCGTAAGTTCTATATAAAAAACGCAACATATAAACAGAATTACTTGAGTAATTTCTCATCTTGATAATCTTAAATTTATGTTAAGCTTTCAATAACTCTTTAGATACCAGCAATCTCAGTCATTTTTGTTTGATCAATGCAAAAGGTTGGAAAGACGGCAAGGATAAATGTCAGTGATTTATTTCGTTGCTAAAGAAGAAAAATTTTATTACAAACCATCAAAATGAATTTCCCCCTATCTTTCTCTTTTAAATAAAACATACATTTTTATCGATAATTTTCCCGTCATTTTCTTTTTATTTCCAGCTAGATTTGCTTTAAAATGAAAGAACACTTACTTTTAATGTCAACAAGAAATATATATATATATATATATATATATATATATATATATATATATATATATATATATATATATATATATATATATATATATATATATATATATATATTTATTTATTTAAGAACCACTGAAAATAATCGTTATATAGCTAAATCTTATGCTGCAACTACAATTAACCTATCTATAAGTTACGGACAAAACTATTGTTAACTGTCGTTTTGATCGTAAGCTATACTATAGAGTCGTGAAATATAGTTTTACAGAAAACTGTGCATCTCCGATACAAAATCATGGATTCTGGCCTTAAACTGTGTTTCTAAACTGTAAAACTATATTTATCACAAATTTGTGAATTTGGCGCATTAAATATTTGTGAACTATAGGTTACAACTGTAAGTTATAATTAACATACGTTAATTGTATTTTAGAGTTGTAAACCATAGTTTACAAATCGTGAAACCGTCTTTATCAGATAAACTATGTTTTGCAATCGCAAATGATTGTTTTCGGTGTTAAGTATAGTTTACACTTGTGAAACATAGATTAAGGCGTTAACTATGGTTTAGAGATGTGAAATATAGATGAACGTCGTTAACTATGGTTTACGGTCGATAAACCTAGTTTATCAACTGTGAAACTAGGTTTAACTCATTTTTGTGAATTTGGCGTGCCATATGTATGGTATTTCAGATACAACATCGATGTCAGAAGTGGGTTTTTTTTTAATTAAATACCCCGCACAAGCGATCGTGCATTTTGGCGCCGAAAATCTCTTTGTCTCATACAAACATTATTTATGTTAAGAAACACTTTTTGTTCATTTTGTAGAATTCTTTTTTGAACTTTGTCTTTATCTCTTCTAGACAATATTTATTTTGAGAAACACTATTTGTTTATTTTGTAGTATTCTTTTTCTCTTTGTCTCTTCTAGACAATTCTTTTGAGAAACTCTATTTGTTTACTTTAAAAGATATGATTTTTTTCCTCAAAAATTCTCTTTTTCTCTTTGAGATATATTTTTAGAAATACTATTTATCAATTTCCTACTATTCTGCTCGAAATTTCTCTTTGATACTTCTAGATATTTTTTTTTAGAAAAAACTATTTGTTTATTCATATTTTTTTGTGGGGCAAAAAATTTATTTCTCTTTGTCTTCTGGTCTTGGAGACAATATATATATATATATTTTTAGAAATAGTATATTTTGTATTTTTCCCTTCTATTTTTCTTTTTTAATTTTTATGTTTTTCATTTTTTTTTCCCATTTCTTCTTCCTAGTATAAACCTACATGTTTTTCAAAGCAAAACAACATATCTAAATCGTCGGATTTTCTGATGATTTAGTAAAATAACAGCAAGTAGGGATCATAAAAACGGGTGTATATAAGTATAGGAGCGATAAAATCTAGATCATGACTACTCCTATTAATATCAATGAGGCTTCACTTGAATCCTTAAAAACCATCAGAAATATTAGAGGCAAAAGGGCTAAAGCAATATTAGAGATCAGAGATAAAAGGGAGAGGTAATCTTAGAAGTTCTAAAATTAATTCCCAATACCCCAAGTACAATCTTGGATCCCTGGTAGAAGATGGATTAATAATTTTGCCTTCCATTCTAAGACACTCTGATAATCCAGAACAAACACATCAGACATTCAAGCAACAGAAACCTCAGAAGATGGCTAAAACGAATAGTTTTTAAAAAATCCAAGATTTAGAGAGAGAGTTATCGGTAAAGGAAAGATAAGAGAAAGAGAGATTCAGATTAGAGATGGAAAGGATGAAATTAAGGAGAAAGACAAACTTTTGTGGAAGGGAGAAAGATATGTGGCTGAACAAGAAAGAAAAAACTAACTCTATTACACAAGAGCATGAGTGCTAGTCGAGAGAAAGCAGAGAATGTTTGAAGAGATGCAGAAAAAGTTTGAAATTAAAGAGGAAGAAATGACTGAAAAAAATTCTACTAGAGAAAGAGAGACGAACAAATGCAAATATTTGTAGATCAGAGAGAGAGAGTGGGGGTACAAAGATTATATTAAAAAGAATGAATAGAAAAAGTGGAACAATTCAGAATAAGAAAGAGCGAAGTAGATCTTAAAGAGAAAGAAATTGAAAAGAGGGATAGAGATTTAAGACAAATGACAAAAGAAGACAAAAGAGGGAGAGAGATTTAAGACGAGTGAAAGCAGAGAGAGAACATTTAGAATACATTTCACACATAAATAGGTTGGCTCCTCAAAATGTTTATCATAACAGTGAAAAAACAGAAGATAAGAGAAGTAGCACAAAAACACGATGCAGTCTTGCAACTCCCATATTGTCAGCATATGATGGGAAATCAGAGTGGAAATCCTATGTTGTACGGTTTTACCATATTGCAATGAAATACATGTGGAATGATAATGAAAAAAATGGACAAATTGATAGTATCATATCAAATAATTTAGTTATCGATAAAATCCTTTTGAGAAAATTTTTTAGTTGATTTAGATATTATTGGATTTTTTTTCTGCCCTTTACTGGCTTTAGATACAAATCATACATACAATGTATTGGACCCGCAGGACGACTTGACCTGGCGAAGTAACCTTTGAATGGCCTTCAGACAATTTTTATATTTTCGGTTATGGCATATAACTAACCACTGAGGCTAATTATAGGGATTGATTGATTGATTGTATGTTGTTTTACGTCCCATTCGAAAATTTTTCACTCATATAGAGACGCCACCATATACCGGTGAAGGGCTTCAAATTTTGACCTTTACTCGGCACTCAGGGCCATTGACAGACGATGCAAACAAACTTTCATCAAAAATCTTGAAAATAACAACTAAAGTCATACATATATAAGTAAATGAATAAGTTTAACTGTATAGATTATAATTTTCATTCAAATTTCACAATAATGCGAATTAAAGTGATATACAGGTGCATAGATTAATAAGGATAATTACAGAGTAGAATTTTGAACATTATAGAAAATTTAAAATTCATAAATATTTTAGAAAATTAATATTTGTATCATTTACAACTAAAATGGGTCCAAAAATATATAACAATCCATTTTTGTCGGTATCATCTGTCTTTAATATTCATGTTGAAGACCAGTTAGAAAATTATTGACTGATGATTCGCGAAAAATCCTTTATATACATGTACCCAGATCTTGAACCCTCTTTATCATGGATCTCTGATTTTGTGGAATATGAGAATTTTACTTTATATTTAAATTCTTATGTAAAAAGTGGAAGCCAACATACAGATATATCCTAGAACCAGGGGACTTGAATTGAATCAAATGTATTCCTCACTAGACTAGAATGCTTTAATATGAATTCTCAATTTTATTTGTAAATTTCTGGAGGATTTTCAAATTAATTGCTTATTTCGAAAGTAAAACCCATTGCTGCTCCTTTTTTGAATCTGATGTAATGACATTCATCAGCTACACTACATGGGGATGCTTACGTATCGATATAAGAGATTGCAGCCTTGTTATTTCTGAGAGAGAAAAAAGAGAATTTTCATCCATAATCTTGTGTTAAATTCTGTCGTACCCCTACCTTACTTCCGGTCCATGAGTTGAAAATATTTTAACCTAGTACTTAACATAAAGATAATTGCATATAATATGCCCATTGCAACCCAAGTCTGTCCCCAGGGACTAGTACTTGGACTCACATGCTTCACCACACAAGGATTTTTTTAAATACAATGTACGTATAGTTCATCTCACAAGAAACCGAGCGATAATTCTGTATAAGTTATAAATTAAATCATAATACAGAATGTACTCTTGAGAGTTGAACACATCAACCATAAAGAAAGGAAAATTTATCAATTATCGAAGTAATTTCGCCTTTTTTAAATACAAAAAAAATATGCATTTAACATTTGTTAAAAATACACTGCAAAAATGTTACACAATACTGCTTTCATGTATTGCACGTTTCTATATTATTAAGCATTACATAAATATTTCTGGATTCCAAATAATGACACATTTCTAGTGGAATTCCTGGTGGACCAATTTTTGGGTCACCCTTGCCCACGAATTTACATCTCCAACAAAACCTTGGCAATATTTCAATTTATCATGTCTTTTGAACTTTAACCTACTTAAGAATATATTTTCCCACGAATCAGTCAGATTGACAAAAGACTTTCAAAGGTTTAATGTATTTTTTTTAAAAATTGACCAACTTAGCAAAGTCAGCGGGGTCTGAACGCTGGATTCAGGAACCATGAATTTTACAATTTCGGTAAAGGGTTAGTTACTCATTGAAATTGAGCTAATAGTTTGCCTGCTACATGTATATGAAAGAAATATTCAAAATTATAATGTATTTTAGAATATATTGCAATTAAGCCCCATCCTGGGGCCTGAAACATTTGCCTATATCCATGAATTTCACAATTTGATAGAAGACTAAGTGTTTATTGTATCATAGAAACTATTTGCCTGCTATATGTCCATGTGTAGAGAAAAATATTTGTGATGTTATTTATTTTCAACATATTTGGATAGCTGAGACGTTAAACAGAACTCATCTATGCCTAGCTATAGTGTCTGTGTGGAAGCAAACGATAGGAATTTGAGATTCAGATTTCCATACGTCATGGTGGTCATCAGATCTGGACACAAAACCACGAAGTTAACGCCCAACATTCTTTTTTTTTCTTTAAAGAAAATTGTCTATTTAATTAGAAACAAATTTTAACTGAGAAAAAAGATTGAATTAAATAGATAATCCTTATTTCACCTAATTTTCTAATGTGGTTTACCAATCTTAGAGGAAATTCGAATACCTTCTGATTGATCGCCTCCAAATAATTAATCGATTTGCAAAATAGGGTCATTTCAACATCACAGGATTGTCACTCTGTATGTATGATGATGTTAAGTGTATTCAAAAATTTGAAAGTTAGGGAACAAAAATGACACAAAATAAAAAAATAGATCAAAATAATATCAACATTGTGAAGAGATATGAAAAGAAGACCTTGACAACTTCACCTGCTTGGTTGGATGACCCCGAATTGGCAGGAATTGATTAAGCGAGTAGCTACAGTCAGACAAGCATTTCAATGTAAACCAGGAATTGATACTTATTAAGCTAATAGCTATAGTCAGACAGGCATTTCAAGGTAAACAGGCAGAAGAGTAAAAAGGTGTAGGAAACCAGATCATGTCTGGGAAGTGTTGTGTTCTTATGGTATTGTCTCTATTCAAAGTGACAGAGTCTACAGGTGAGTTAAATAACTTTCTTGATAAATTAATTTAGTTCATAATATCATGACAAAATCCACATATTTCTTTTGGGAAGAAGAATTAATTTGTCAATGACAAGATTCACCTTTTCTGCTATTTTTCTTTCACATTTAAAACTTTATAGCCCATCATAGATTTATTAACAATTCATATTCATATGTGATGAATCTTCAATGTTTTGGTAACTGCTGAGAGACAGAGTTCTGTGTGGTCTACAAAATAGACTTACACTTAAGGATCACTTTGTCTGGAATCTCGTTCACGGCTTTTACATTTACCCGGTACTTAAGGGAGCCGACTGGGGTTTTATTGTGTGAAAACTACTATAGAGAAACTCTTTAATTTTATACCCTATATACCTTACATTGACTTCAGTATACATGCCAAGTTTAGTGAAAATCTACTGTCTGGTTATTTTTCAGGGACCGTCTCAAAATTCGGGTACATTTACTATAGGATTATATAGGAAAATACCATTTTTTCGCACTTCGGAGCAAATTATACAAATACTACTATAGACTTTTTGCTCAAATTTTATTATTTGATGGGTAACACTATATTGTACATTTTATGCAAGAAACACAAAATTCTACCGTCTGGTTTCCAGAGGGGGCATCTCAAAATGTCAAAATTCATGATATTTTCCTGCTTTTATGGAGTAAAACAAAACATGACAGATACCACAGATTTACAAGTACAGTGTAAAAATGATTGCTATGTTCTCAATTTTCTATGTTTAAAATTCCAAGAGCATACATTTTATACTTTTTATTTTATGGCATAATTAATGACCCCGCTTAAAGAACTTCGGTTATTCATAACGTCAAAAACACGCTATTACGACGTCTTTCTACCCATCATTTGAAAAATCGTTAAAAAAATCAGTTATTTAAAAACGTAATTAGATTTTTTGACCTCATATTTCCTAAATTTGTTATTTTTTTTTTATATAAATTATGTAAAACTAGTTGCTTTAAAAGAGTAAATACGCTTTATTTTACTATGCTGCGCGAAGTATTGCGCAATGAAAACCCCAGTCGGTCCCCTTAAGAAAAGAGATGGGGATCTTTAAGTCTTGTGTTTTACTTAGCATAACGACTACTGACCAAGTGACCCTAAAATTCACTTTTACTTTACTTTCTAAAAATATTCGTAATGATAATTTACTTTCTAGCTTTTCAAACGTGAGAGTCAGGTTTTTATAACATCTTAAACACTGTTTTCAAGACTGTTTTGAATTATGCCAAACTGATAGATCTATTGAAAACTTAATACATGTTTATTGATAATTTTCATTAAGGTCTGACGACGCGTTCCTCAAATATCTGTTTTATAGCTCATCGTAATATATATAAAAATATTCATAACTATCATTCTCTGGTAATTTCTAAATTGCTTTCAACATGTCTTAAAAAACAAGTACATCAAAAATTGTAATGTTAGCAATTCAAAAGATTACCAAAAGGATTATATCGGAAACACCACGCTCTGGTATCTTGCACAAATGTCTGGTAAACAGGTCTGGATGATTTCCAAATATGGAAGTCAAGAACGATAACCGTGAATGGCTATTATAAATACACAGATAAACAAGGCGGTAATCCTTCTGACCAATCAGATAACGGCATTAGATAAACCCATGAGAAAATAAATAAAACACCTGGTTTTAAAGTTTTTTGCTCAAAAGATTTTTTTTTTTTGAACAACCTTTTTGTAAACTTTATGCACATTAAGGAATAATATAGTATATTTGACATTCTACCGTGAACAAACACGACTTGAAAGCTTAATATAAATTCTAAGTTGGATTAAAAATCTGTCACTACAAGGTAGCAATCCCAAAAGTTTAACTTGTGAGAAGAAATTTGATATAAATACGGCAGATTTTCAGTTTTTAGAGCCTGGCATGATAAAGTTTTCGTATGGGAATGTAACAGTCTTAATTATTTCCTGAGTGTTTATTACAAAATCGTCCATGCAGTTTCTGATATGCGAGGTACATGTGAGATATGGTGATAAAAAGCATTCATGAACATTCCCTTTTCTCCATGTTTTCCACCTTTCCTTGTGTCCATTTAAAGTGTAATAACATGGTATTCGGCGCTCTTGAAACCCGTGTTATTTTAAAACAACATGTACATGTAGTCTATACGATGAATATATTTACCAACACAAGAGTATGTTCTGCTAAATGTTATAATTGTACTTGATAATACTTGTCGGTGTGATCTATTCCTCCGTAAACGATCGCATAGTTACAAGCATTAATTTTTTTTCCCGAGATGAAAATGTCAGGTTTGTTCACGGTAAATATGTGGGGAATACCTTATTCTTCCAAACTTTTCATCTTACTTCTAAGGATTTTTTTGTCAAAAAAATCTTTTTGGGGAAAAAAACCAAAGCACGTCTTCTCTTTTTGTTCCTTTGAAATATATTTTGGGGTGTGTAAAAATGCTATTGTCTGATTGGGCAGAGAAATATTTACGTGTATATGATGTATATTTATAGCAACTTTCAGTTATCGTTTCTTGACTTCCATATTTGGAAATCGTCCAGACCTGGTAAAGTACCTCAAGTAGCAATATTTCAAAGACAAGTTTTTTGGGAAAATCATATATTACCGAGGAACCTGTCGTCGGACCTTAAGCTAGAATTCTTTTGTAATATTAGTAGAAATCAGATTAATTTGCAAACTGTGAAAAGAGTGCAGATGTCATATTTTTTAAGTCATGTGCGTTAGTACATGTTTTTTCCAATTATTTTTTTTATCCCTCGGATTACTTGTTCAAAAATAATTGTATATAGAAAAAAAAAAAAAAAAAAAAAAAAAAAAAAAAAAAAAATAGTTACAGATCGTAAAAATTCTGAATTTCTTTGTGGTGAAACTTTCATCTTCTCTTACGCTAGACAATTGATTGTAAAAAAAGATTGTATGTAGTTAATTAATAAATGTCAAATGATCATACATGTTTATGTATTAAAACACTTTTATTTATTTTGGTCATGATTGTGTGTGTGTGTGTGTGTTTATTAGAATGGTGTCATATGAAAACAGAGACTACTATCTTATTAATAATACAGTTGTCAAAGGTTTTTGGGCTGTATCCTGGGAACAGAAAGTGTGTTTAGTATTTAATTATCTTACACAAACACAACATTACCCATTCTGAAGAGTGTCAACCTGCGATACCTCTTCTTCATACAATAATGCAAGTACACTCAATTTTATGGATGATGAGCAGTAAAATTGCCTTAAGATTCTCCAGATTTGCTTTGACAATAACTTTGCCTTTGTGAAATATAAATGTAATGGAACATTCCGAAATAACAAATCCAACATTAACAAATATTTTTAAAAAAAAATTATTAACCCATCACCATACTTCGGATTTTAGAGCATATTTTATGGTGTTTAAGCCTTATATTTAATCATGTACAATGTAGAACACGTAGGAAATAATGTACATATAATGTATACAAACAAAACATGAAAAAGTTATTAAAGAAAATGGGTGTTTTGGCGGGTGATCTGTACGAATCATTTATAAGTTAAATGTCTATGATTTGGTCGGCTGACCACAACTGGACAGACTTTACATGAACAAAGTTACGTACATTGGTAAATGTTACATTTACATTGAAATTTACATTGAAATACCTTGTCAAATTGTAATATCCCAATAATTACGATAACAAAGTAACACTTCAAACAAATAAACACTTATAAGATAATAGGGTTAAGTTAAATGCAATTATATTTAAGTTTCAGTGGGTTGTAAGAATTGCTTTTTCTCTCGATGCAAATGAACTAAAGTTTTTAAATCTTAATAAATCAGTACATAAAATTAATTAAGCACTAAGCACTGCACACTAAAGAGTTCTATAAGCAGGGCAGTTTTTTTTCATATGGAGGAGTCTGTCCTTAGAAGAAAAATAGAATAAATGGGAATCTTTGGAGATCAGGTCTTCCAACAATCTGTTGGAATTCCCATGGGTACCAATTGCGCCCCCTTATTAGCAGATCTATTTTTGTATTCATATGAAGCAGAATTTATTCTAAAACTTCTACATGAGAAGACGAAAACACTTGCTGTGGATTTCAACTCGACATTTCGATATATAGACAACGTATTATCAATAAACAATAGTTACTTTCATTCATATGTCGACTCGATATATCCCACTGAGCTTGAAATAAAAGATACCACAGATTCTGGCACATCTGTTTCATATTTAGATATTTTACTAGAAAAAGACGTTAATGGTATCATAACAACAAAGCTGTATGATAAAGGTGATGACTTCCACTTTTCAATCGTCAACTTCCCTTACTAATATAGAAATATACCCTTATCACCTGCATATGGGGTTTATTTCTCTCAGTTGATTCGATACGCAAGAGCATGCTCTACGTATGAACAATTTTTAAAACGAGGCAAGCTATTGACAAACAAGTTGATGAAACAAGGATATCAACAGTCTCGTTTGAAGTCATCTTTTAGCAAGTGTTACGGTCGATACAATGACCTTGTCAGCACATACAGCCTATCACTGAGTCAAATGCTGACTGACGTTTTTCACACTAATTGCTAGGTCATTATTTATACACTGAACTGTCTACGGATTTTCCGGGTTTTTTTCCGATCATGACAATGTGACCGGTCGCCAGGTGATACTCACTCCTCCATGGCACCTTATCCCACCTCTGATGTTTTAGAGGTCCGTGTTTGCTCTGCTCCAAATTTGTATTGTTTCATTAGACTTTCGAGATTGAATACTTTTCGTTATTTTCATATTTCTTTCTTTTTTTACAGTTATGAATATGTTATAACACACAAATAACGTTTAAAATCATAGAGAGATGCCCAAAAGATAGAATTTTTTAAAATAAAAACACGTTTAAAAATGCCACATTTTGTACCAAATGACTCATGTAGCCACATTTCAAGTTTTTTAAATAGAAAATCAGAACAGAATATCGGGAAATTATTTCCATTTCCTGTTTCACAGGAACCCGATACATTAAAAGAATGTTATAGATCAATGAAGTTTTTAAGTGAGCCCCAATTTCTGCCTAATGCCAATCAAATGAGCTCTTGTTCTGATGACAAGATAACCATTTCTGCCCTGGGGGTTATAAAACTTTTTGAGAACGAACTCCGTGCTCAAACTCATACTCCGTTCTCCAAACCATACTCATACTCAAAGTTCCACTCTAATTTGTATATAAATTTTGAGTATGAGTATGGTTTGGAGAACGGAGTATGAGTCTGAGCACAGAGTTTGTTCTCAAAAAGTTTTATAACCTCCGGGCCTGATTTTTCTTTGCGAACGTTTAAGTTTTGTTTACCTTTTATTTTAGGATTGAAAACGCGTATTGATCAGTCAGAAATTATTTGGGTAAGGAACATCTTTGTTTTCTCTTTTTTATTGTCAAGATAATTTGGAATAATTTGGTATGGTAGCCCCTTATGTTAGATTGTAATGCACCAAATCTAAACATTTAAGTCCCATCCCCCAGTCTTAAATAGTTAGGGTTGCTTATTATTATATAGTCATTGTAAAGGGGAGAGGAAAGTGCTGATCTATCTATAATACAATGGGTGGATTTTCTTTTAAATTAACTAGATGAAATCCCGCGCAAGCGCGGAGAATTGAATTTGAACCACTACCGATAGAAAAATTCCAATCATATATTGTAGTTTCTATTCACGACCAACAGGCTTATAGTAGGAATTTAGAAATACTTTGTACAAAATCAAGCATTTTGCTTTAAAGCAGAAGTAGATGTACGTCACCCCCCCCCCCCCCCCCCCTTGTAAAAACTTGAAGAAAAAAAAAACAATTTCATTAATTGACGTTTATTGTGAAACCTGTTATACTATGTTATGGATATTGTACCTAAGGTGCTCTTATCTCATTTCCGTCAAGGATAAAAGCAGCGAATATACCGGTACACATTTTAATGACTAATTTTTTGGGGTAAACATTAGGTTTTAACGCCCTATGGCCGAGTATTTGATACAAAAGACTGTATTCAGAAAAATAAAACCTGAAATGTATTGATAAAAGCACAAAAATTTTACCGCTTTAATTGTATTTGAACAATACCTTATTCATTAATTTTCTCTTTTCATTACGAAGTACAATTTGTACTTCGGGTTCGTTGCCGCTATACTCTCAGTGAGGAATATACAAATTTTACCGATAAATTATGAAAACCTACTAATAGTCTTTCAATTTGTATAAATATATTAACACCTTATTGTGTTACCAATGATTTACCATTATTTCAATGACCATTCACACAAAAGCTTTTATTTTTATGTTCGAGGCTACAATCGCCTCGTTTTTCTGCTTAACATCGGGCTCGATGCTATACGATGTTCTAGAAGTTTCCGTCAATAGTAAGATCAGTGAATGTCGAAAGTAATTTGCATATTTTCCTTTTTAATAGGTTATCACAACTTATTTCTTTTATATCATTTAAATGAAGTTTTGATTGAATAATTCAGTGATGACGTTTTATGAAATAAATAAACGATTGCTTGTTGTCAGTTTCATTAAAAATTGCCAGTAACTTAGATCCGCCAACCGGAACCGCCACCGTACTCACGTTATTGCTATTTCATGGTTGTTTATAGAAAATGAAAGTAGACTTTTAATTTAACGTACGACACTTACTAATGGAGTGAAATCTGAATATAGTTTACGGACATCATCTTGTATCTAGTGTATTCATAGATGAGTTAGTAAGAACTCTGGTGCACCCGTTTCGGAGTTTATTTGCAAAATTTATTAATTTATAAGTATAGATGTTTCAAACATAACTTTTTTTATCGCAACTTAACAAGTTCATCTCTCAGTATCAATAATATTCCTGAACTTCCTTTCTATTCAAATGAAACAAAATAATTTTGAAATTTATATCGAGTATCATGCTGTATAAGGAAACATATACGAGTATCATCTGTATAAACAAACTACTTCATGTCGTGCAGTTATTGAATAAGATCACCATCAGAATTCGTTTATCCTGAATGACAATAATGGAAAAGTTAAAATATTAATGAAATCGTACATCAAATGACACTAAATTGTGGATTAACAAATACATCTGCGTATTTCATTTTAGTTATCTTACGGTAAACCCATTATGGTACTTTAAGCCTGGGGGTTATTTCGATTTTTATATGATTCTAATGATTCAATGATATCAAGATGGTGTCATGCAACAATTATACCCGCATATAAGTGTTTGCCTCTTAAAATATTCTCCTCTGTGCCTGGGAACATGAAGCTAATGAAGAAGTTACATTAGTTATTCCATAATTTGCATAAAATGATCCATTGAGAAAACTAACAATGGGCCTCGTTAGTATTTCATAAGGTAGATTCATTAGCAGTCTGAAACTTAAGAATTAAATGACGCATAAATGCTGTTACGGCTGAAATGAAATATGGAGATAACGATTAGTAATCAAACTTTAAGTCCATTGCAACAATACAAATCGGGAGCAGACACGAACCTCCTCAAAACATCAGGGGGTAGGATCAAGTGCCATGGAGGAGTAAGTATCCCCTGTCAACCGGTCACACCCACCGCGTTAAAATGACATTTCCAAAACCTTAGTGCAAATCTGCAGGATACCATCAGATTCTAAAACTTGATTTGGCTACTGTGCATGTGCATAATGTGAGACGATTTCTGACTATATATATATATATATATATATATATATATATATATATATATATATATATATATATATATATATATATATATATATATATATATATATATATATATATATATATATATATTTAAAAGGATTGATGTATTTGGCCCCAAAATTAGCCTCCCCTGTGAAAATAAAACTTCCCAGACCTTACTGCATATCTACTGGACATGACCAACCGTATATCAAAAGATAAACTGACTACTGCTTAAAATGAAGGAGGAGTTTTGGGAACCGTAGTTTTGTAGAAAAAAAGTTTTTGGACCACCAATTCGCCCCAGGATGATGATAAAAATTCTGAAACCCTATTGCACATCTACATGGTAGCACCTATATCATTTCAAATTAAAATTCAACTAACTATTAAAATTTTAGAGAAATTCTTGTAACCAGATCTTTGTAGAGCAGGTTTTTGTAGAAAAAATATTTTTACTCCAATTGACCTATTAACGAGGAACGTGTCTTCTGACATGAAATGAAAATTTTAAAACCTTATTGCACATTTACAGGAGGTAACATATCATATTCTAAAAGATGAATTATCTACTGCTTAAAATATAAAAGGGGTTTGATGAAGACTTTGAGGAAAACATCGTTTTTCCATCCTCATAATTGACCCTTTGGTTGAAAATTCTTAAACCGTATTTTAGATATTCTCAAACCGTATTGAAGCTATACAGGACACCAGAAATCATATTCAAAAGGATAAATTGCGTAAAGTGGAAGAGGTGTTTTGGAAACCAAGTTTACAGATAAAAATGTAATTTTCGTTTAGAAAACAAGGTTTATGTACAAAAAAGTGTATGTTCATGTTGACTTCCAGTTGGTCATTAAGGTGAAAATAAAAATTCCCAAACCTTTTTGCAAATTTACAGGCCATCGCCTATAATACTTCAAAAGATGAATTGACCCCACTACTAAGAAAGTGTAGGTATAATTATTAAGTCCATAGTTGTTTTGATTGATTCAAGTCAACATTGAAGCTCTGTTTGATTCCATATGGATCATTACAAAAAATCATGTTAGTTGTAAGCACATGTATTTTATTGTAAATGATGAAAAATCTAAGTCACAATATTAAATGCATTAAAAAATTGGCTAGGAGACATGCAAGTATCAGGGGAGGTATGTTGACATGAAGGACGGTTTCTTGTCTAGATTTGCAAGATTCATGAATTTGAGTTTTACACAACAGTGGTCTCCCAGTAAAAATAGTGTTACAACAAGATGTGTTGTGAAACACTGATGCCCCCGAATGGCATCTTATGGCGAAGGTTAAAGTTTCTTAAATGCAAGTCAAAATCCAGGCCAAAAGATAAAAAATGTTAAATTTGAAAGCCCTAGCTGCAACTGTTCAAAAGTTATGGCAAAGGTTAAAGTTTTTTAAAAGTAAAGTAAAACATCAAGGTCAAGCTCAAAGTTGTTGGTATCCAAAGGAAGGTCTTGTCACAAGGATTACATATGTAAAGTATGAAAGCCCTAGCACCAACCATTCAAAAGTTATGGCCAAGGTTAAAGTTTTTTGAAAGTAGGCCAAACTCCTATGTCAAGGTCAAAGGGTCAAAGTGGTTGGAATCCAAAAGAAGGTCTTGTCACAAAGATTACATATGTGAAGTATGAAAGCCCTAGCTCTAACCGTTCAAAAGTTATGGCCAAGGTTAAAGTTTTTCTAAAGTAGGTCAAACTCCTAGGTCAAAGGGTCAAAGAAGTTGATATCCAGAGGAAGATCTTGTCACAATTAATGCACATGTGACGTTTGAAACCCCAAGCACCAACTGTTCAAAAGTTATGGCCAAAGTTAAAGTTTTTCAAAAGTAGGTCAAACTCTAAGGTCAAGGTCAAAAGGTCAAAGTTGTTGGTATTCAAAGGAAGGCCTTGTCACAAAGAATACACATGTGAAGATTGAAACCCCAAGCACCAACTGTTCAGAAGTTATGGCCAAGGTTAAAGTCTCATAATATTTTGCAAAAGTGGGTCAAACTCCAAGGTCAAGGTCAAAAGGTCAAATATGATGGTATCCAAAGAAAGGTCTTGTCACAAGGAATACACATGTGAAATATGAAAGTCATAGCTCCAACCAATCAAAAGTTATGGGCAATGTTAAAGTTGACAAAAGACAGACAAACAGACAAACAGACAGACAGGACAAAAACAATATACCCCCGGGATCTTTCGATCCGGGGGCATATAAATATAAATGTTATAAAATACATAGTACATATTTGATCAGAAATGTTCATTTTAGCTTCAAACTCAGAAGAAAAAAATGCTTAAAAAATCAATTATACAGAATCATCCAATTTAAAACGCATTTTTGATCAGCTACTGATGAACTCTTGCATTCAAATTAACGATTGAAGTGCTATTGAAAAGTTAAAAATTTAACGGAATAGTTCGTATCAATTATGAATGCCATTGTTAAAATAATGTATGGCGTAAATATTGTTCAAAGCACAAAAATGCTCTTGTTATTTTCAGATGGGAATTCATGACACATTTTACAAATTTTAATCTGATGCTTTGTTTTGGTACAATGAGTGCATTTGCATTTAGACTTTTTTCTTTGCTTTCACTTATTTTATTGATAATGGAATTATTTTTCAGCATACATTTTAGTTCATAAACTAATGCGTACTTGTTTTAAAAAGTGTTTGAGATTTTGTTTGTGTTTGGCAATTATAACTTTTTGTTTGGGATAAAACCCTTGAGAACAATTTTATCAATACACTCATTGATCCCTGTATAAGGATCTGATGTTTGCACAACATCATTTATTCGTCATCATCATTAAATTGAAGTCAGAAAAAAAAAAACAAATCATCAAATTATGTGGACTGATGATAAGGCTTGTGTTTGATTTAACACTTGTCTGATTACTTGATTAGAAGATTCTGCCTTTAGGCTTGTTCTTGACTTTGATATAAAACTCTTCAATATTTGATTCATGAATCTGCAGGAATATTGGTAAATATATATAAAAATTCAATAATACAAATCGTAACCCTAAACAAATCCTAGAGACGTCATTCAAGAAATGTTAATCAACACAAAATGCATCTTTATACTTGCTTGTCAATTTGACAAAGGACAGCTTATGAAATTATAATACTTACATTAAAGTTACAGTATCAATTTGCGACCAATCGTATTCCTTGAGTTCATGGTATGAACGAAGTACAATTTACACAGAGAGTACTTGCATGTAGATTTCATTCTTGCTGCTATTGCTTCAGTTGAAGGTAATGCAAGACTCAATTTAACACTAATTTGACGAATTTTCTTTGTTGTTTTACTGGGCTTGGGAGACGTTCTTTAAAATGTTATTTAGAATATTTTCTTCGTTTGGCTCTTAATGTTTGCTTCATCCCTGCCCTGATTACAACTGTTGTCTCGTCCCTTCTCTGAATACAATTGTTGCCTATCCCTGCAATTGAAAAAAATCTTTAAAACTTCGTTATATAGGGATAATCTGCATATGAGCGCTTGGCGAAGGAACAGTCGGTACCTATGTTTACGTCGAAGGTTTGAAAGGGAGCGGCGAACTAGAATCGAACCCAAGCCCTCCGAAGCCTTACGAAACAAACGCCCTATCACTAGGCCATATGTAACTGAATAATTGTTAGCTTGTGTAAATTTCGGAAATTTGGAAATTTACCCCATCCCGAAGAGAGGGCAATGAATTATTTGATTATCGGGTAGATTTTGCAGTTATCAATTTTTGCGAAATTTTATTGTTTAGTTGTTTTTGGTATAATAATTGCATATTTCTTAATCTACTCCCTGAGAAAGAGACATTTCCCTTCCTTTGAAAACTTGAATAACTCGGGTATGTGCCGGTTTTGTTAAAGGTCTTAAGAATTTTAGAAAATTTTAAAATTTTAAAAAGCGGAACATAGATCAATTTAAAACCGCATTTAAAAAAAACAATTTGGTCAATGAAAACTTGCATTAACAGGACAGATTCAGATGTTACATAACATCCGTCCATCTGTTCCCCCTCCCTTTCTTCCTCTTTTCCACTCAACAACCAACCTACAAACCGACCTACACATCCACCAAAATACAAACGTATTTTGAGCATATAAGCTAATGTTAGCCAGTGGCTGAGGTTGGGCTTTAAACCTTAGTTTGTTTTCTGTCATCTTGAGAATGTCTTCATTTCACATTTCTATGTAAAATGTAAAAAAATAAATAATAATAATGCAATTTTGTGTTATATCTTTCTATAAAATGTGGTTTTAAGCTGGTGAAAGTAAAATGCAATCGATTTCTTTACTTGTAGAAATCTCAAAATAAAAATTTAGTCTTGAAATATTCTTTGAATATAAATCAACAGGAAGATTTGAGTTCATGAAACAGTTGCGTTCCAGAATATTTATGCAAATCTTTAAGCCTTTGGAACCATTGAAACTACGTCTCAAATTGAGTATAAACTGCTGGTTAATGGATATTTACACATCTCTCGGTATTAAAACTGTTACTGTCATAAAAAATTCCCAGGGCATACGGTTAATATGTGTCTTGATTGATATTTCAACTAACTCACGAATCATTCTGAATAATATAGCTTTCAGTTGAAAACGTTTTAAGGAAATTAATCATGTTTGCTTCTGTGTATGACAGGGCTACGTTCATACATTCCAAAGAAAAATAATGTTTGACAGCTCCAACTATTAATTTGGTTATTAATTGGAGTGGCACGTACGATTGATATGAGCAAATCATATTTTGCTAAAAAGAAATATTTTATAATCCAATGCTTTCATTTAGGTGTTAATTTATATGCTTTGCTTTCATTTCTCAGGAATTTGTTCAAGTTCCAACAAAGGAATGGACCCCGTATACATTGTAAAATTCTTAATCACAGAGCAGGCCTCTAAGTGACCTCTAAAATTTAGGCGACAGCTTATCAAAAAAATTAGTCGCCAATTTTTTTTTTCACACGTGTGACTGAAAAGAACAAAATGGTGACTAGAAAACACGATATGTCCATTGCTAAGAAAAATCTCCACTTTTTAAAGTTTCTTTTCGATTCTTCAGAAAAGCAAAAATTGTTAAAAATGTTGAAAGTTCCGGAATTCGACGATCACCAAGTCAATTTAAAATGGTCGCCAATTTGTCGACTCATGGGAAAAATTAAGGCGCCAATCAAAAATTTTAGGCGCCATGGCGACTAAATTAGTCGCCAATTAGAGCCCTGCAAAAGGGTCAAGTCTCCACCATATATTTCATTTTAATCACCGAACATGTGTCTCTGCTGGTGGACAGTCTATCCCCGAGATACTTGTCGTTCGGTACTTATTTATTCATGAAAAGTACAAAGCATAACGAAGAGATACTGGCAGTATAAAAAGGCGTCACTCTTTTGAGTCTGTAAGGGGCACAGACTCTAGGAGTTCAATCGGTATCCTTCGGGATATTAATCCTATGTCATATATACAGATTCCAAGTTTTGGTATAGAATCAACAGTTCATACAAAAAATGAAGGAATGTTAAGTTTCTATTAGAGATATATTTGACGATTCTTTTACCTATCTCGTTTGTTTTTATTTCCAAATGTTCTGTCAAAAACTGTAAAACCTATGATATTTTGATTTCTAGGTCTTCGTTTACAAGTAATCTTACTTGACAGAGCTTCTATGCCAAAACTTGGGAAAATCTGAATTGCAAATCTTCTAATGTTGTCTACTGAATAGAATGTGCCCTTTGTGGGCTTATTTATGTTGGTGAAACCAAGGGTTCACTTAATAAAATAATATCGGGGCATAGAATTCAAATTAACAACGGGGGCAAGCAGCTTCTATACAAGTATTTTAATTTAATTGATCATTCTATTTTGTCAATGAAAGTGAGAATTCTAGAATAGATTTACCGTCATACTAATTGCCCATCATTGAGTACACCTTCCCATAGACAACGTGAAGAATACTGGATTAGAAAACTAGAGAGAGAGTCATATATACCTTGAACCTTCTTTATTATGGACTCCTGACCTCGTAGCAAAAAGTAGCTTTGTACAATATGATTCTTATTTTTTTATTCCTATCTATACTGTTAAGTCAAAGTACAGAGCCATCTTACGTACAATCAGGGGTAATGAATTGGAGAAAATTGTATTGTAGCATTATTGCTCCGTAATTTGCAAGAGTTTTTTTTTCAAAGTATTTGTTACTTACAAATTTAAACCCATTGCAGTTTGTTTTTAAGTTGGAAGTAATGAAAATCTTCAACTATTACGTATAAGAATGCTTGCGAGTTAATATCAAAAATCGCAGCTAGATATTTCTGGGGGGAAAAATTTTGTCCCCATATCGCACAACTGTAACCCTAACATCTGCTTCTGGATTTGACCATATTTTAACCTACGTAAAAAAAGATTTTAAATTGACCAAAATGATTATAGCTTTGCTTTTCGAGGAATTTCTGTCTTTTGTTGTTCATTGATTTTTAAATGATCTTACCCGCTTTTTTCTTCTTCTTCTTCTTTTTTTTTTTTTTTTTTTTTTTTTTTTTTTTTTTTTTTTTTTGCTCTTTCTGCAATATCCCCTTGAATGGTATGGGATGATTGTTTATCCAAATAATTTGAAACCCCTTTTAAAAAATCTTTTCCAAGGATTTTTAAATTTAATTTGAAGATATTGGAATAGTGGTTATAATAGATTAAAAATTCGAATACTAGTATGTTAAAGGATGTTAAAGGAAAAACAGGATAACATCAGATGGAGTAATATGACATTTCTAGAAAGTCATTTTCCAAAGTACAATTGACTTATTTTCAACTGTGTTCATAAAACAAAAAAAAAAATATGCAAATCCATGTCATTTAAAGATGTCGACAAGGGTGCTTATTAACAGAATTAAAAACAAAACTGCGTTTATAGATAACGTGTTATTCATTGTTGTTATTTTTTTTAAAAATAGCAATGGTTGTCCGATTGGATTCATGTTTCTGAGAGTCTCTTATAAACAAACCCTCCGGTTTATAAATGCCTGTTCCTATGTAATAGAAGATTATATATCACTGTTCTCGAAAAAATTTCATTAATTAATCTAATTCTAAATACGAAGTAAAATTTTCAAAGAATAACATTTGCATTGCGTGAAGGCTTTCTGGGTAGTTCTTTCTTTGAAAAATCAACAAAATCTACAAAATGTGTTTTTTTGTGATTTTTTGCGGTCTTTTGACATTGTCTTTTTTATTGTTTTAGTACTCAACTGCAAAATATCCGTGGAAGGTCTGGAATACAGAGGAAACATATCAGTTACTGTTTCCGGTAAAACATGTCAGAGGTGGGACAGCCAGACTCCACATTCACATTATTACACTGACCGACTTCCGGGGAACGCCAGTATACACGAAAATTACTGTAGGAACACCCAATCTGGGATAGAACCTACTCCCTGGTGTTACACCGTGGACCAGAATACGAGATGGGAGCTGTGTGATATTCCATTTTGTGGTAATGAGTACATCCAGTATGGGGAGTCTTTTGTTTGATTTGCATATTTAAACATTCAGATATCAGTAATATAATTTTATCTTTTAAATTGCAAAACTTTTTTAAAGTCCATAGTAAGATTAACTCGGATGTAAAAATATTTTTTTTTCAATTAAAAAATAGCAACAACAACAACACAAACACACACACACCCTCAAGCACACACACACACACACCCTCTCTCACACACACACACACAAATAAAACGTGTTGCCATGGCATGAAGAAGGTCTTCCGCCCTTCTCCGTCATCGGTGAAGTTGATTCCTCACTCATAACACAACATGTATTACGTGGTGCATGTTTTTGTGTTTATGTACAAGGAAAAAGATAAAATATAATTACACGATATACATTGAACTTTAATAGCTATTTGATATATCAAATCACAGTGGTTTCCTTTAAATACAAACCAATCTCTGCTTTATAAAAATATTTTTGAAAATAAAAATGCATTAATAGACACCTATACTCAGATTAGACTTGTAAATAATAGATTAATAAAAATGAGACAAAATACCTTATCTTTGTACATTAAATGTTCTTCAAAGACCAAGAGAGGCCAATGTGAGAGGCCAATGTGATGGGATTACTATATGAGCTCAAGCATTACTGTTTATTTGGTCTGCATAGTGAAAGTGGAAAATGAAAGTGTAATAGCACTGACAAGTATTATGATTTGCTAATTAATACTAGACAAACTTATCTTGTTGATCCCTGATCATCCTATTTCTCTTGCTTTTGGCAACATATATTCATCTATCAGTTTATGTTTATCTTATACTCCTATGCATCCTTAACATTGTTATACTCAGTTGACTGTCAAGGCCCCTGGACATTTTTTTGTTATTACAATATTTTTGTCATATATATTTTTAGGTGCTGAAAGTGCCAATATTTATAAATACTGCTTTCTATCTGATTCACTTTAAAATTATTTGGATAATGATAATTGTGTAATTCTAATTAAAAAAAAAATTATCATCTGTATTAAGAAAAAAAATGCGACGCTTAATTCTCACTATAATGTCCAGTAATAAATACGATACTAATATTATTCTTACGGAATTACAATGATCCAAATGACATGATAATTTTTTTTTAAATTTACCTAAGTCATCGGCGTTGTCATTGTCGTAGACTTTATACATTTTTATCTCCTTCCTCAGAACCACTAGGCCAGTTTCAACCAAACTTCCTCAAAGTATCCTTGGGTATTCAAATTTGTTCAAATAAAGAACCACAACGTTCACCTGAGACACTATGGCCCTTCTATTCTTTATCAGCTGATTTTTACCCACAGATTCCAATTAAGATCCCATATTGTGGCCCCACCCTACCCCCTAGTTGTCATAATTTGAATAAACTTGAATCTTAACTGCTTGAGGATGCTTCTATATAGATTTCACTTACCATGGCTTTGTCGTTCTTGAGAAGAAAATTTTTGAAAAAAAAATATTTTTCCTTTAGAATAGAACAGAAGGGCCATAGAGTCTCATGTGAGTGTTGTGGCCTATGGGCCTTTAGTCTAAAACTACTAAGAACTATTGAAATGGTACTCGATTTCAATAATAATTATTGATTTTTTTTTGGACTAAAATAAAAGATTTCCTCACTTTGTCATGCACGTCAACATATTAAGCTTATACATACCCTTGTAAATTTTAATATCAGTTACTTGAATTATCAAAACTGCACAATGATGTTGTAAGCTGAATGAGACGATTTTTATATTTCTTGCTCTATCAAAATGAACTCAGTAGAAGTAAATGGAAATGCCACACAACATTGACTTGACATATATAGATAAAACATGTTTGTTTTTTTTAAAAACTCCGCTTTTTAAGTTTAGTTTTCCAATTATTATAATAATGTCATACCATTGTAATAAAACAATTACATTTCTATTACCTAAAAAACATAAAAGCTTGTTTGGTGGCAGTGATATATATGGATTTTAATTATACTGAAGAATATGACTCAGAAAAATATAAATATAACTTTTAAAGTGACATTGTAAATAATATATCTTGATTACTAGTATTCTATCAAAGAGTTTCAATTGGACATTCCTCAAAACTTACTATTTACTGTTTAATAAAGTACTATTTATATCTGAAATATCTTGACGTTATACAAAGACCACATTCTTGATAAATACAGAGAGCAATATCATGAAAAGTGCGAAGTCAATTATTTCCTTTATTGTATGTCTAAAATATTGTATCCTTGAGGGGTACGAGTTCCATGATTACACGCATTAACAAACTGATATCTATAGAGTAATAGCAGAGACTGCTAGTAAACAAACGGTACACAATCAATGAATGAAGTGAATATTTCATATAAAGACCAAAACAGCACTACTTCAGGGATTGATAAACATAATACCGAGTGAGACGAGTGTAAGGGATCCAGAACATTCCAAAGGCCATTTATCTTTGTCATTATATACTTACCATTTGCTGTTCACGTACAAAGTATCAATTATCGAAACGTTGATAAGTGTGAATCAATTTTATCTAAATGAACAAACCCCTATATAATAATTACCATGTTTTAATTATGCCTTGGGATTTCTGAAAGATCAATCAAATTTTTGTCACGCTTCAATTTCTTATGACCTTTGCACACTAAGTGTATACAGTATATAGAGATTAAGGTCAGATCTGTCTAAAATCATGGAAACAAAATGAAATTCAAAATTGATCTGTTACTCATCGAGAAATCAGATCAATACATACAAGCTTCTAGGAAAAAAAAGGGAAACCAAATGGGTTAGACTGACTGACAGATAAAGGGACAAACAGACGGACAGACAACCTATAGTTCCCCTCAAGTTTGAACGATAGAGACTTATAAAGAATCAGTCATAACAGAAATATTAACAAACACAACTCTACTTTCAAATAAAGATGGAAATGGATTGACATGTGAATGCATAGCTCAGGTTATATCCTGTGTGTTGCCAAAAGGAAAATAAGTTATTTATCAAATGTCAAATTTGAAGTTAACGAACAGTGATCAATCTCATAAATATAGTAAACGAAACGAATCGTAAACAAGGCATAAACACGAACCATGGAAACAGCAGAGATGGGATCAGGTGCCTAGGAGGAGGAATTTTAACCCAAAGTTAAACAATTTAGGCAACCTATAGATTGAATTGAAACGATGTTTGCTGAAAAAGTTATAAATTTTGACTTAATAGCAAATCTGAATAAAAAATAAGGAAATGCACAAGCAATAAGCCATCTTTTTGAATGGTAATAATTGTAATCAGACGGTGCTTAAAGCTAATAAAAAAGAGTTGAAATGCAAAAAAGTGATGTAATTAATGTAATGTAATATAAGTAATGTATGTCATATTAAATAGATATTATACTCTTCACCCAGGCATATTTTCCAAAAAGCACTCACACTCTTCAACAAAATGTACTTTCATGAACTTTAATTTCTTAAATGAAAGCTCCAATGTTATGTGTATTCATGTCGTGTAGTTATTATATCTTGTGTATTATTCTACGAAGAATGTAGAGACACGATTAGAGGTGAAGAATACAGAGGGACAGTTTCACACACGAGGACAGGTCTAAAATGTTTGAGATGGGATAGCCCCCTTTCTCCGGAACCAAGATTTGCCCTGTTCCTGGAGGGAAATGCCAGTTCGCATGAAAATTATTGCAGGAACCCAAGCAATCAAGGGGAACAACCGTGGTGCTTTACAGTTTCCTCTGAAATATCAGCTGATTATTGCAACATACCAATTTGTTATCAAAGTTAGTACACATACACTTTTTCCTTTTACATTTCTTCTTTTTGTTCGTGTCCTTGATTGTAATTTGTTAAAACATTTATAGAGTGTATTATATATTTGTTTCTGTAATGTTATTATCTCAGAAAACCCACGTCCTACATAATGTATGTTTGTTATTTAAAACAAATAATGCAGTGAATGTAAACATTCTTTTTTATAGACTGTTTTAAATTTGATAATTAATATTTCGTCTTTAAGATAATAAAGAATGCTTAGATAGCACAAAAGGTCAACATTACTTTGGAACTAAAGCTGAAACCAAAGATGGCATACAATGTCAACGCTGGGACAAACAAACACCACACAGACATAGGTTTTCCGTTGGATTCATGGGACTTTCTGCTTCTGAACATGATAATTACTGTAGAAATCCCGATAATGAGGAAAAGCCCTGGTGTTACACAGTAAAGGACACAGTCCGGTATCAGTATTGTGATATTCCGCTATGTGAGGAAAGTAAGTACAATCGACATCTCTAAAATCTTATATTTAATTAATCATATAAGAAAACAACCCCTAAAGAAACAGTACTTTGCATCACGTTTGTACACGGTTTAGGTACATCTAAACACGAAGATGAATTTATCTTTAATTTCAGATTATCTCTCAGTATTTTACATGTATGTTAAAACAAAGTTTCCATATTTAATCGATGAAACCAATAAGATTTTTTTTTTTTTTTAAAAAAAGGGTTTTTAAGGACATTAAAAAATTTCGATTGATTTATGAGTAAAAAAAATATACTTTGTCAGAGGTAACCTTTGCTTTTGAATTTAAGCAACATTTGATTTTCAATCAAAAAATGCATAAAAATTTATTTTTTGATTGTCGGTTGATGTGAATATAAAAATCACTCTAATTTAGAAGAAATGATAATATTTTTAGAAGACTGTAAAGACACAGAGAGAGGTATGGAATATCAAGGGAAACGTAATGTCACACAAAGTGGTATAGCCTGCCAGCGCTGGGACAGTAGATATCCCCATATACCTAACAGCAGAATACGTTTCACTGGGACGACTCTATCGCAACAGGAAAACTACTGTAGAAACCCAGACGGAGAACCATCCCCCTGGTGCTACACTATGGATCCAAAAGTACGCTGGCAGCTCTGTGATATTCCATTCTGTGTAAACGGTAAGTATGAAAAAATTAAGAAAAGCTAAAACTAGGGATGGACAATATGGCATGATCATACAATTAAGGCTACTGCATAAAAATTATGCATTTTCACTGTGTAGGTAAAAAGGAGCTCGAACATATGACTTTAGATGTATATGATTTTAATGACGGCTTCAAAAGCATATTTCATGTATTATTTGAACATATATTTCATCATGCATTTTTATTTGAGTATTATAAAACTTGCGATTTCTAAAATATGTTTGTTAAGAAAAAAATCAAGATAATCAAAATCTACATTTTGACTTAAGTCTCTTCTCAGTTTATATGCTGTGGGGACCAGGCATAGCATTTTAAAAAGCTTAATAACGCATCAATAGGAAGAAGTACCACAAATTTACTGGTAGTTTTTTGTTTTTGTTTTTTTGTTTCTTTTTTGTTTTTGTTTTTTTTAATTATAAGTGTTGTCAGTCTGATGAACTAATATTAGATCTGCACAAAACTCCTGTCAAATGTTCCTTTAGCAAAGATTTCATTAAGTACGTGTATGATGTACAGCATATTTAGGAGTAAGAAAAGTATAAGACAATCGTTAAGTTTTTCTTAAGTCAGGCTTTCAATATCGAGTTCATTTTGTATTATGCGTTCATTTTTGCAAATCATAGATATTTAAATATATTTGAATATAATAACTTTGCTTTAAAGAAATTTCATTTTGAAGCTAAATTTGCATTATTTTATTTAATTAAGAAGTTAAAAAGTTGCAAATACGAACAAGAAATTTAGAACCAAAATTGAATCCGGATAGATATTCTTTGTTTTTATATATTATACAATTTTATTAATATATATGTTGAATGTATGATATGAATAAATTATGTGAGACATTGTATTTAGATATAGATATTTAGATATAGAGCACCCTGCGTGGTGCTGTAGGCACTAATATTATATTTTGTTATAGAGGGAGTTTAGTCAGGGCCCCATCCCTGGTAGCTGCCCTATATATAATCTTTAATGTTATAGGTCTGGGAAATAAATGTGAATAAAGAAGAAGTTAAACTAGAATAGGTGTAATAAATAAAATCGTTTGAAAAAAATCAAACATTGTTATTGTACCACTATTAGCCATAATTATCAATTCAGGAACAATAAAGAATCTTTCTATTTTTAGCATCATTTCAATGTCATTTCTCAGAAGACATGTGTGGTCTTGAGCAACTGAATCATACAGAGACGAATTGGTTGTTGAACAGTTCCGAAGACGGTATACGGAATTAAATATTTTAAATAGTCACTTTAAGAATCCACAAAATGTATTTTCAGGATTCTACTTATTTCTATTTATATCGTTAAAAGATTCCTTTTAAAACACAGACATGTTTAGTCTTTTCACTGACAGCGTAAGCATGGTGTGAAGAATCACTTCACGTTTTTTTTTTATTAATTCAAATTTAGATCACATTTCACATGTGAATCTCAGTCCTGTGTGGCTGAACATAATTTTCGGATATTGTTAAAAAATAAAGAGCTTATAAAAATATAATATCTTAATTACGCACCATATCTTTTCAGGAAAATACTTACTTTTCCGTCCTCCGAAAAATGTGTCTAGTCCACAGTTATTTATGCCCACGCTGACATCACCTCTCTTGCGCTCTACGAAAACTGGAAGCTGTTTGCGATTGGCATATCGCAGTGAGGGTATTGAACTAGTACTGACGACCTTCACACAAAATCTGACAAAGCTTAAGGAAAGCTCTGAGGTTAAGAGAGTTAAAGTCAACATAAACCCTCAGCCGGATAATTACAAGGTCTGATACAGTCTCTCTTTAGGTACCTTGAGACATTGCTTTAAGTATATTTACAAGTATCATAACATTTTTCTTTAAATCTACAGGTTTTTATTTTACCACATTTTACTGCGTCTTCGTCTGAATCGTCAACAGAAGCGGCTATTGAATACATGGAGGTTCAAAATGGGCCATGTACAGGTAGATGCTTAGGACAAATTCAATTTCTTATTGAATTCAAATGAATAATACACTAATTGTTGATAATTTCTAATGAATTTAGTTCTTGTTTTTTTAAAGATTGCTTTGCCTGTCTCAGTGACAGATTATGTATTACCGGTAAAAGCCACGGATTTTGTGATATGATGCCGGACTGTCCTGATTACAGTGACGAGGAAAATTGTGGTGAGCACATTTTGGAGTTTCCTTCCCTTATAGAATTTGCGAATAGAAAAGAATCAACTTTATCCATATTTTACAGCTCTGGAGTGCTACCACGAAAACGTGTACCAAGGATTTCGCAAAGAAACAAAGTACCTTCATAAATGCGTGGAAGAAATGGGAAATACTTGTAGGTTCGATTTGTCAAGCAAAAGAGAGCCGGGTTGTTTTGTTGATTCTGAGTTCAAATGGGAGGAATGTAGTGTACCAAAGTGTGGTGAGAATTGTTGCATTAGCTTTTTTTTTCGGGGGGGGGGGGGGGGAGGGTAATTTCTGCATGTAAAAATTAAATCGAAAAGTTATCATGAGTTGAGGAAACGTAATGTACATGTGTCTGGATCTTAAATGATATTAGAATAAAATTCACTTAACTTATTTAAATGCTAGATATTTATTTTAAGCAAATGAATGCTTTGACAGACTAATAAATTGAGGCTTCTTAAAGACCTCCCCCTTTCCTCCCAAAAACAATTGTGAACCTGCCTTTAAATTTTAGTTTAAAACTTCACAGCGGTGTATATATATAATTTATATATATTATGAAAACATAATTCATGCTGAAATAAAAGTAAAAATTAGGTTTGGGGATATGTTTAATTATTTTGATTTTTGTAAAAGGTTTTTTAATTATTATTATTATTATTTTGGTATTTTGTAGACATAGGAAGTTTAATTTGTGACTTTGAACAGGATATGTGTGACTGGAAACAAATGCAAAGTGGAATAAAATGGAACCGTCAAATAGCTGAAAACACTGGTATGTTTCTGAGCCCTGTACTCATCAGCTTTTCTTCATATATGTTTTTGTGTATATATGTAATATAGCAATAGAATATTTGATAAAATGTATTATAAAAGCATAAATAATTATAATAAAGAATTAAATTTTCATCGATCATCTTCAATGACGTTCGAATGGTAGGAATGTATTCTATATATTATTAGCTCACCTGAGCCGAAGGGTCAAGTGAGCTTTTCTGATCGAAGAGTGCACAGCGTCAGTCTGTCATGTGTGGTCTGTAAACTTTTTACATTCTCGACTTCTTCTCAAGAACCACTTGGCAAATTTCAACCAAACTAGCCACAATGTATCTTTGAGTGAAGGGGATTTAAATTTGTTTACAGGAAGTGCAATGACCTCTTTCAAGGGGACATAATAAGAATTCGTGAAAATTTGGTGGCATCTGTAAAAAAAAAATCTTCTCGGGAACCCCTGGGCCAGAAAAGATGAAACTTGTGAGAGAGCCTCTCTACATACAGTGATACTGTAGATATAAGTTTGTTCAACTCATGACCCCCTGGGATAGGGTTGGGCCACAATAGGGGGTCACAGTTTAACATAGAAATATATAAGAAAAATATTTTTTTTAAAGAACAGCAAACCTTTTATTATTTATATTAATGTAGAAGCATCCTCGGGTAGTGTAGTGTAGATTGAAATTTGTTCAAATCAAAACTCCCAGGGTAGGGCAGAGTTTCAGGGAATCAAAATTTTACATAGGTATATATTGGAAAAAATCTTTAAAAACCTTCATCTGAAGAACAGAAGGTTATTAGTCATATTAATATTGAAGCATCCTCAGATCGTTTTAGATTGATGTTTTAGGGAAGAGTGGGACCACAACAAGGGGTCATCATTTTACAATGGAATATATACAGGAAATATATTTAGAAATCTTCTTCTAAAGAACAGCAAAGCCATTATTAGTCATATAATACTGAAGCATCCTAAGGTAGTGCAGATTAACGCTTGTCACATCATAATCACCGGGGGTAGGACAGAGCCACAACAGGGATAGTAGTTGTACATAGAGACATATAGGAAAAATCTCTAAAAAAAAAAAAAAAAAACTTCTTAAGCCCCTTTAACAATTGGCGAAGAGCAGACGCGACAAAATATTCGTGCGACCGAAAAAAAATTGATTTGGATCGTAAACTGTTGCCGAAATAATCGCATATGAAAAAGCGTTCGTACCAAATTCGCAAGATCTAAATCGACCGTTGTGCGATGCAAACGCATTACCTGGTAAATCCTGCGATATATCTTGCGTCTATATGCGACTGATATACAATGAAAGCGAGTTTTGTAAGATAATTCGATAGGATCGCGCGAGTGATCAGGTGATCGAACGATTGAACGTGCGCCAATGCGATTGGACGTGCGGCGCTCGTGCGATCATGTGTTCCATGGTTCGAATGCTCGTTCGAGTGCATTTATGCAACACACATCAGCCATGCAAATCTAAATTTAGAGAACCCGACACAGTGCTGTGATTTTTCTTATTTCTTCTAATATTGTTATCGTTTAGAATGTGCGTAATTAATTATTGACTGTATCATCATGACAGCAAAGTGTTTCGGCGGTTTGATATCGTATTGGTGTATAAATATAATATATATGGTGTATATATATAATATTTGCATGGCAAATTGAAGCTGATAAATCGTGCAATAATAGTAAAACGTTGCAAGATGACATGAGACACGTTGAGCAACAATCTCATGGTCGCAAAACACTGCTGCGATTCATCTTACGACCTTTAGAAATCGTGCATCACTCTTACGAATACACAAAACGTTGTAAGACGTTCGTATTAATGTTCGTCGTTGCATTGCGATAATTTGGATTGCATTTGGTCGCATTTGAATAGTGTGCATGTCCACTATTTTGAGGAGACTTGATGCAACCACTAAAGCGCATGCAACGAATGCGAGACATCGTGCATCGTATGCGAGAGCTCGTGCGAAGCTAAAAAATTCCGATCGCAAAGTATTGTAAAGTGCTCGTGCACCAATTGTGAAAGGGCCTTTAAGAACAGCAAAGCCATGATAAGTCATATTCAAATAAAAGCATTCTCAGGTAGTGTAGATTCAAGATTGTTCAAAACAGCAAAGGCATGATCAGTTTTATGTACATGTATATGGAATCATCCTCGGGTAGTGCAGATTGAAGTGTGTTCAAATCATGATCCGTTGGTGTAGGGTGGGACAAAAATTTGGATCAAAGTTTAACAAAGGAATATATAGGAAAAATCTTTTCCCATGGAACAGCAAAGCCATGATTTATCATATTTATATGGAAGTAGCCTCAGATAGTGTAAATTCAAGTTTGTACAAATCATGACCCCCCTCGGGTAGGGGGTGCATAAAAAGTGATCAAAATTTTACGTAAGAAAATGTTGGGAAAAGAATCTGCTGATGAAGAACAATAGGGCCATAGTTACTCAAGTGAGCAATGTGGCCTCTGGGACTCTTGTTAATTTATACTTACCTGTTTATGTTTATCTAATTCACAGGTGAAATGTTTGCTTCTGCTGAAAAGAAAGAACATTTGAGTGGGAAAACGGAGGAGAGGGCCGTTTTATATAGCACACCACAGCCTTCATCGTCCGAGTTTGGGTGTATAACAATGACATATTCTGGGGAAAATGTCCAAATAACCGTATTTTTAACACAAGGCACAATGCTTACTTTTGATGGGATGATTTTCCAGCGACAGAATATAAATTCAGACCTTTTTGCCACTACAAGTTTTCAGATTCCTATTGACGTGCCTTATTTGGTAAGAGGAGTGGCGGCATCCTCCAATATTGTGTAATTGATAATTAATACTACCGTTTTTAGATAATCAAAGCCAACGGTTTGATTATACCTTGTCTCCGTCGTCTATCTGTCTGGTGTGTGTCGCCTGTTTTCACATTAAATCCTTGATTTCTTTTGAACCCTTTTGCTTATTTGAAGCAAATGTGCAAAAAAGGACATATTTTTAAAGAAAAAGGAAAAGTGATCGGGAAACGTTTTAATTAGAATTGTTT
The DNA here is from genome assembly GCF_033153115.1 of Saccostrea echinata. NCBI lineage: Eukaryota > Metazoa > Mollusca > Bivalvia > Ostreida > Ostreidae > Saccostrea > Saccostrea echinata. The sequence continues at coordinate 124,935 of NW_026889802.1, read as the reverse complement.
ACTCCTCAATTTTTAACGTAAGAATGACATGACAGTGCATTCCAGATAACAAAAATTTTCATGAATGAAACAACTTTCCCCGAAATACTTAAGTTCGGTTGAAATTTGATTGAATTATCTTTCCTCATAGGTGTTAAAGGTGTACATTCTAAACTTCTGAAGTGAACAGAATTTTTCTGCGCAACCGGAAGAATCACACGTGTATACACAATCTGCATGTAATAATAAATGAATGTTTGCATCTCAAAATGAATATTAAGGCGAAAAAAACTATATCATCTATATAATTTATATGTAATAAAAACTATGTCATGAAAAAATTACAACACACAAAGTAGTTTGTCAATGTAAGTTACACATGCCTGATGCCTCGGGTAGAATCGGCTGTGATCACTGTGATCAACTGCAGAAAAGGGTCACAATAGGGGGTAACTGTATTACATATTATACTTTTTAGAATAAACAAAACTTTAATGGAACACGAGAGGGCCACAATCTGTTGTTTTTAACTGGAAGCATGTCAATAGTTAGGAATGAAATGTAGAGATTCTTTGTTTAAGATAACGCCCGTAGTTAGGATACAGCTACAATCAAAGTAATGTAAGGTTCTCAAATTACACACAATTTGTGAACTTGACATTAAGAATGAAAATTCTGTTAATTAAAATTATTGTGTTTGAGGGCAAAAATAATGGAATTCATTTATCTACACATTTATCTTAAAGGGAAAGATGACTCGGGTGAACGTTGTGGTTCAAAGGCATTTGGTTAGTTATATAATTTCTCTGTATGAAAGTATCATTTCTAGGTAACAATTGTTGCAACATTCCAAGTAAATGTTACTGGTATCATGCGACTTGGAAAAATCAGTTACGAAGAAGGAATTTGTAAAGGTAAATTCAATCATCTTTAGAGTCAAACTTCTTAATTACTTACTGAGTATATGATACTAAATTTTTTGAAAAATATCCTGTAAATGGTAAATTTATATCTTGAGTACAAAAATTGATGAATTTTCTAGATAAGGATCCTTGTTACAAAACACAATATCAATGCGACGACGGAAGCTGTATTAATGCTGACAAGTTCTGCAACAAGAAAAATGATTGTCCAAATAACGAAGACGAAAATTTATGTAACTACAACAGCTCCAAATGTTTGCGTATGGAAAAGGGATGTGTTCTACCTTGTCCCGATCAATGTGAATGTAAAGGAGTAGTATTCAAGTGTCAATCTCCAGAAAATGTAACAAAAGAAGTCAGAGTTCTTGATCTCAGTTCAAGCAATTTCAACATCAAGGATTTAAGAGATTTCAATTTCCTCTTACATTTGAATTTATCAGGATGTTCGAAAGAAGATTCATCACTTCAGAATCTAGGAAAACAACTAGAATCTCACAGTCTTCAAACTCTGGATATCTCTTTCAACAGAATACGAAATTTGCAACAGATTACCTTTGAGAAACTTTCAAATTTATTATACCTTAATGTTTCACATAATCAAATCACGGGTATTAACTTGGACTTCCTCAGAGTTATTCCAAAGTTACGACATTTGATTCTTAGAAATAACGAAATAGTGATAATTCATTCAAAAGAAACCTACAACCGATTTAATTCTAGCCTTGAGTTGCTAGACTTGAGAAACAATAAAATAAGAACAATTATGCCAAAAGCACTGCACTGGCTAAGTTTCTTATCAAAATTATTATTGAGCAACAACTCCATCACAAATACTGATGACTATTTCTCAAGATCAATGAAAATGCTTGTTGAAGTAGATATGAGTTTTAATTCTATAAGTATCATCACAGATAACATGTTTTCAGGTTTGAGGAGGCTTGGATACCTCAATTTACAACACAACCAGATTCAAGTTTTAAATGACTTTTCATTTTCAACACTGACATCTTTACAAACACTTAATCTTGCCTTCAATAAAATCCACACAATTAACAGAATGGCTTTCGAGAACATGGTATCACTCACCAAACTGAATCTCACAGGAAACCAGTTAAGAAAACTTTCTCCTGCAAGATTTGTTGCTTTAGTAAAACTTCAGATTTTGGATTTATCAGACAATGATATGACTGTATTGGAGAATAATGCCTTTCGAAGATTAGAAGAAGTTAAATATTTATATATTAACAGAAACAATTTAAGCGTGTCACGAACTATGTTCCAGGGTCTTTGTAACCTTGAATGGATATGGACAGATTCTTATATTATTTGTTGTGCCAAACCATTATCTGTTGATGCATCAAAATGTATTTCACCACGAGACCGAATCTCAACTTGCGAGCAGTTGATCAGTGTTGGATTTTTAGCCCAGATGATATGGTACGTGGCCCTTTTCTCGCTGATTGGAAACCTTTATGTTATATATTACCGCATGAGAACTACCTACAAAGGAGGGAATAATGCAGACGGAATTTTAGTTTTAAATCTCAGTTTTTCTGATTTATTAATGGGAGTTTATTTGTTCATAATTGCAGTAGCAGACATGAAATACCGTAATAATTACGGTTTTAACGATAGTCAATGGAGATCAAGCAATATTTGTACCGTTGCTGGCTTACTTGCAACAGTTTCAAGTGAAGCATCAGTGATTTTCGTGTTTTTAATAACCTTGGAACGATTACTGGCATTAAAATATCCATTTTCTACCGAATTACTGAGAAAGAAGAAACATAAATTTGTCATTTCAGCGATGGTATGGCTTATGACCATCTTACTAGCAGCTTCTCCCATCTCTGTTTACCCAGACTTCTATAGCAGATCTACAGTATGTATCTCTCTTCCGTTAACTGCAGAGAGGGTTGCTGGATGGGAATATGCAATCTTTGTTTTTATAGGTTTTAACTTAATAATTTTCATAGCTATAGTAATTGGACAGATACTGATATTTGTGGAGGTGAAGGTCATTGGAGGTGCCTTACAACAAGACAACAGAAAGAGAGAAATTGCTGTGTTGAAATCTCTATCTTATGTCGTGTTGTCAGACATGTGTTGCTGGATCCCTATCATATTGATTGGTAAGAGTCATTTGAATACACAGGTTTAGGCTTATATATACTATACCTTTGCTCAAGTAAACACTCTTTAAAAATTACTGTGCAAACGCGTGTGTCATATTGACATAGAAACATTTAACGTTATGTAAAACAAGGTCTGTATAGAGTCCTAAGTTTTACATAGAAGTATAAATATGAAAAAGACTGAAAAAAAACCCACCAAGAAGTAAAGTTAACATTGACAGTCTGGTCGAACCCTCAAACGGGGGTATACTTTCAAACGAATGTTTTCCGTCCTGTCATGCAATGCGCTAGAACATATATGTAACTCTTGCCGTATCCAATATAAACAAACTTGCCTATATCATCTATGTTAGGAAAAAAGATCGATAATATTGTTATTTCTGCTATGAACTTGGTAAAATATCATCAGAAAAAAATCAACAGGTGAAGTTTTCCATGATCTGAATTTATACTGTAGGAATAGCGAAATATTTCCGTCATTTCATGAAATAATTTATTAATATTGTGTGACGTCTTTATTAAGATTTTTTAAAGATATGGAATTTAAAACACAAAGAAAAATATTCCAAGAATGAGGAAAATATGAATTTAGAATTTAGATTTAAATAAAATAAAATATAACCGTGCCCCCCCCCCCCCCCCAAATCGTTTAAAAAAAATTACAAAAATTTATTTCATTCTTATAAGATACAAATACAATGAATATGATAAATTGCATTTGAATTTTATTTTTAACTGTATTTTTGTTACACTTTCTGAGCATGATAATAAAGACCGTCGAATGCTTGTTAGAGGAAACGCGGACTGAAACCTGCGATCATAAATAAATCGATATTTATACCATATTTTTGTGCACTTTATTATGAAAATAAAAGATATCAGGTAGAATAATATATTTCTTTCATAATTTCAATCTAATATTTGTTGTTTTGTCTGTTTATTGAATATTCTATCTTAAATACCTGCATGTCAAGGAGCAAAAGATCGCCAACTTTGCCAGTGAATAAATCCCGATTTGTACAATAAAGTTTTATTTTTGTAAAATACAAACTCTTAAAACACCTTTAATCTATCATTTCCGAGTGGTTTTACATTTGCAAAATGATCCGTTAGTTTCCACCGGCGTTTCTTGTAATCCTCTACTTTTTGCGTGAAATACCCCCGTTTGGGGGTATGGTTTTTCTATTTCCGTTTAACCCCGTTTTGGGGTTCGACCAGACTGATTAAGTGTCCATATATTAAACCTCATATGTGTTTACATCATTTAATATTCAGGAATTATGGCATACGGAGGGACGGATATATCATTTGATGTTTATGCATGGGTTGTTATTCTCGTGCTGCCTCTAAATTCTGCATTGAATCCATTCATTTACACATTTATTGTGATATACAGACAGGTAATTTCATTAGCACACTGTTTGTCTTATTTCGGTATTTACCCGTAATATAAATAGCTACCTTTTATTCTGATTAAAACTTTTTTTTTTTAACAGAAACAGGAATTACAGAGGTGTCAAACTATATCGATGGGTGAAAGACAAAATGGGCGACAGCTCAGCAGGAACTCATCGACAGTTTCGGGGAGAAAATTTTAAATCAAATCTATTCCACTTCTTACTGAAAATTTTATATATATATATATATATATATATATATATATATATATATATATATATATATATATATATATATATATATATATATATATATATATATATATATATATATATATATATTTGAAATGGATTATTTTCAATGAAATATTGCGATGGAGATTGCCACTACTCGCCGGTAGAATTTTAAAAACTTTTAATTCATCATATTCTTGTTGACAATATGCTAATGTTTGCCTTTGTGTGAAAATCGACAATTTGAGTAAAAGTATGACGATAATTAAGCAAAATAAAAAGGAACAGGTCATCACAGAGACGTACAAAAAATCCATTATAATTGAGTTTACTTTTATTGTTCCAGCTGATAAATTTTGTAACAAAAAAGTCTTTGTAAGAATCATTATTACAACTGCATTATAGAAGAACTTTGCTTCAATTCCTCATTTAATTGGTGATTCCGATGGTATCACAGTTCAATTCCAGAGGATGAAATTCTTCAAATTCATGTTTTAATTTTTAATACTTTTAATATTCCAGTCAACGAAAGTGACTTTGCATTACCGTACTTAAAATGTATTCCAAAACTTCATAAAAATCCTTGCAGACACTGCCGGTCCAGTAAATGTTCAACTAACCCTGTATCTTCACTCCTAATAAAAATATTAAAACCTTGAAGGAGAACTTCAGACAAACTGGTGTTAATTAAATGTGGATTCTTAGAAACTCTTGGAACTTTTGGAATATTTGAAGTTGCATCCCCCCCCCCCCCCCGAAATCAATAACATGAAAACGTATGATTATCTAACGTTTTATAGGAGAGGACGTTCTAAGTTTTAAGAACTTGTGTCCGATCCTTTTTGTTGTAACATCTAAACAATAAAATATGTTCAAATACAAACGTTTTTATACAACCATTGTTCACAATATATTTACGACCAGGCTCTTTGACATTAAAAACAACACCTTTTGTAAAAATGGAACTGGGAAATTTTCTTATCTTGTCAATAGTTATCTACATCATTACTATCGTAAAAATTATTCCGGTACTACATACAATACTCTGAAATTGATATTACAAAGATGCTGGAATTCCTCATGGACAATATCTACTATTCGGAGACAAGGACTTCCAACAATCTGTTGGAATTCAAATGGGTAACAATTGTGCTCCTTTATAAGCTGACATGTTTTTATATTCTTATGAGGTATAAAAGATTATTTTTGGGCTTCAATAAGATTTTTTCTTATACTGACTTTTTAATCAATTAAAAGTAGGTTATTGAGTACCATTCCAATATTATTATTCCATGATACGTTTTACTGGCAACTAAATAGCTCACCGATGTTGTGATTGGTCGACAGAGGATGCTTACTTCTCCTCGGCACCTGATCCTACCTCAAGTATTTCCGAGGCTCTATTTTTTTTTTCCTGTTAACAATTCGTATTATTTATAGGATTTATGAGATTTTCATATTCCTATGAAGCAGAATTTAATCAAAAACTTCCACATGAGAAGACGAAAACTTTTGCTGTGGTCTTCAACTCGACACTTACATATCGACGACATTTTATTAATTAATAGTTACTTTCATTCATATGTCGACTCGACATATCCCAGTAAACTTGATATAAAAGACACCACAGAGTCTGCCAGATCTGTTTAATATTTGGAGGTTTTACTGACTATAGACGAGAAGGGTTCTGTTTCATAATTGGATGTTTTATTGACTATAGACGATAAGAATCAACTAACAACTAAATTGTATGACAAACGAGATGACTACAGCTTTTCCATCATCAACTTTCCTTATATATGTAGTTATATTCCACAATCACATGCATATGGTGTTTAAGACTCCAGACGTATTTGAAACTCAAGAGCATGCTCTGAGTACGACAAATTTTTAAACCGAGGTAGGCTACTAACAGATAAATTGATGTTGCAGGGATGTCAACCGCCTCGTTTAAAATCAGCATTTTGTCAATTATATGATCGTTATAATGATCTATTAGCAAATATAAACTATCATTGGGTTGTATTTTGACTGACATATTTCATACCAATTTTTGGGCCGTTGTTTTAATACTGTATTTGAGTACGGAATGTTCTGCCTACTTGATCAATACATAGGACTTACGGGGATGCTTACTCCTCCCAGGCAACCTGTCCTCTACGTCTGGAATTTCTGAGGGTTCGTGTTTTATGCATTGTTTACAGATTTGTATTGTTTATTAGGTTTTTTTCTGAGATCGATCACTGTTCGCTATTCTCACCTTTTACATTGAAAACTGATCACTTATTTTCATCTTTTTCACACATATAAATATAGTTTTGGAGGAATAGTGCTACCTATATGTGTAAGGTTGGATCCATTCAGGGCTTATGATATTCGTTGAAACGTAAACATATGTGATGTGTATATGAGGAGAATGAAGCACAAGGTAACTCTTGTATTACATGTAGCAGCAAGTAGCTTTGTCGCTTACAACAGATTACCACCTCATAAACAACAGTAGATGTTTAATTCTCGATTAATTTACATTATTCCTTAAAGAGACACCGTGACGGACAAACGTGAAAATTGAAAAAAGTATAATTTTTGCAAGACACATGCAAATTTTATTCAATTCTTTAAAGCATTAGGTTTCAGAAAATTACAGGTGTCAGAATATAAAAAATCTACTTTTATGGAGAAAAATATAAGTAAAAATAATTTTAATTTGCCTCAACACGAAAATATTGCTTCACTTCTTCCTCTTTAAGGTACGCATGCGCAGAAAAGTTGAAGAAGTTACCATGGTGTCAATTCCATAGATATAAATGTCGGATGACCGAGAATTTTGATATAATCTTCAAAAAAAAAAAAAAAAGATTATCAGAACTTATTCCTCAGTTTTGATTGCTCCAATTCAATGTTGTTTACAAGTTTCACGCTAGAAATAAAAGACACATGACCTTGACATTGACGATAACAACCACGCCATAGATAGTTAGATACGACTTTTCTTTTTCCGGCACTTACATTTTGCAGTCTTTTCTTGCTTTTACCGTGCAGTTGAGATCTCAAAACTTCGCCTTATTCATATTTCTCATAAATCTTTAGCTTTATGATACAATTATCTTAAAAGAAACACATGATATTGACTCACTATGTAACTTTAAAGTTTCCTACGTGTTATATATCATTTCATACATTTAATTCAAATGAAAACCTGACATTATAGTGTAGCGTAATGCTGGAAAAGAAAATTGCTTGGGTTGATTGCTTCAAAATCAAATGGTAACCTATTGCCAAGAGGAAAGCCCATCAAAGTGGACAATAAATCATCGAATGGAATGCATTTACTCAGAAATTATGTCAATAGGGGTAAAAACGTTTGTAACTCAAACAGTTTTAAAGCTTGGGTAAAAAAAAAATGAGAATACACGTTGACAATTAAGCAAAATGCGAGGAAAATCCAAACTTAAAATATCCCTTTTTTTTGTTTTTGCTTGACTTTTATTCCAACATTAATTTCCATTTTCAACAGTTAGTGTTTTGATCATTTTTCGGCAGACGATGTTTTATGTGTAATCAATACCACTACAAGAAAATTAAACGAATATCTATACAAAATATGTGTATTTCTTTCATCTTTTCAAAAAATGTTTTAAACATGTTGGTTAACTCTATTGCAATTGAGGTGATTAATTATTGAATGATTATAATACTATAGTATAGTAAATACATACGATCTTATGTTTCAATTTGCTTTACCCATTCACAACAAAGGACAGCTCGGTATAAAAATCTGTCCGAGAAGAATGAACAGATTGGTTGTGTATTTGAATCTGTGAAAAAATATTAACAAAGAAAGGACTGATGGAGCCCAGAAGCCTACCTGTGTACAGGGAAGCTTTATAAATATTAGATGATTTAAAATGATCTTACGGTATTGATTAATGTGTAGAACTGAGAGAAAAAGCGAAAACATTAACAATACAGTTGAGAAACCTCATTACAAATAAATATATACATAAAGGTAGATAGCTGACTCCATTGAATTTAGATTGATAAATGAATAATTGATTAAAGATCTCACAAATCCTCTCATATATACATGTATTTTTATTTAACATTTTCATTAATTGCCATATGCATATCCTTTTTAATGTATTTTCTGGCATGTATTTAATATGAAATATTTTGTTCATTGTATCAAAACCATTGTAATCAGATACTGACAATAATACAAAGCTACGAAACGGTGCCGTTTGGGGTACCCCACTAGAATAAATAATTAATTTGATATTTAATTAATTATTATGAGTGTCACACAGGATGACTTCACTTAATAACATATGAAAATTGCAACAAAATAAATTTTGAAAAAGATTATTCTTCTTTTGAAATTCAGGAATGGTCTTTATTTTAGCTGCAACTCCAAGTAATAATAACAAATTGAACACACCCGTGAAACGTAAACTGTTTTTGTAAACAGCTCTGTTATTGTTAATGTTTATGTTTCACAGGATGTGTTCAATTTTTTAAATTCTGCACACATCACTGAGCATGTACTGCCAATACTGGTGAGTTGGTTTTGCTTTCTCACATTTCTACTCTGAATTTTCTGGATTATAGTTTTAATATTTTTCATTATTACACAACAAAATTTCTACTTTTCTTAAGTATTAAGGATAGCGTTTACTTTGTGAAAGTGCAAGGATGTGTCAATCAAACACGTCCCGAAATTCGTAGTTTCAATAATTTCCAGATAAAATAAGTTTTTTTTATTTTATTTCCGTGTGAAATGCTATAGCAACATATAAGTCATGATATTACACAGAAAATTTGAGAAAATATTAACATCAAATCTGTGTCTAAGCCCATTTAGTAAAAAGTTTTTATTGATGGTGGCGTTTAGTTGAGATTCTTGGGCGGCGTTTAATGGTATCCTGATGCACTAACACAATTGAAGAATATAAAATTTTAGTAAAATTATATTTTACCAAATAAATTAGGTTTCAAGCAAGCAGAACGTCATGAAACAATTGAGATTTGGAAGTGTACGTATCCTGAAAAGTGTAACCGCATTGATAATTCATTCCCCATCAAAAATGACTATAAAACAGGTTCACTTTTCTTCTGTCTCAAATAATTTTTCCCAATTAAAATACCTATGTTTTTGAAATACAATCGCAATAGACGCAGTTATTTTGTTCACACACACACACCCTCACACACACACACACACCCTCACACACACACACACACACATTCCTTATATTGACTCTTCATTCTTATTCTTCCTATCCAGTTCTCTGTTCTCAATCAAAAAATCTATAACCACGCCTACACGAACTTCATTTTGAGGACCAAATTCCCCTGGAGTAGTTTTTACTGACAAAAAATTTGCAAATGTTTACAAGTACTTTGTTATGGATATTATTCAGTAAATCTAAAAAAAAAATCAATGCTCTCGTGGAATTCTATTACTATCTAACGACTGAGGTTGCTTGTAAATAGGTATCAAATTTGTAATCGGAAGAATGATACTTATTAGTGAATGGATTACAACAGCTTTGGGATTTCTTAAAAAACAAACAAATTGAGGATGTGTTACAAGTAAAATTCAAAAGGGAATGAGAAAAACCATTTTCGAACTCATTTTTCTATTAAATAATTGTTTGAATCTCGGAAGTATTCATTTCTTTTTTTCTCTTTTCGTTCCAAAAAGCAGTACCTTTACGATTTTTGAAAAAAAAAGAATCAATAAAGCTTGCTGTACCTAGGTTATAAGTTATGTAATTATCCTCGTTTAAATTCTATACGTTTTTGTGATATGAAAAAGATACATGAATATACATGAATATATAAATATTCTAACCATTGATCGATGGTTCACAATTTGTCAAGTTAGAATATAGTGAAGGAACTTAGTAATATTTTGTGCTTTGCTATGTGAGTCACTAGAGATGATATGAATGGATAGAAATTAAAAAAAATACATGTCCTTTCTTCCGAACAGTGATTCTTGATGCAAAGAAAAATGACTTATTTGATAAGCATGTACGGCCAGAAAACTTAAGTTGGAATTTCCTCGAGTAAATGATTTTGTTTGGAATTACTGTATGAACGAAATTACGAGATTGAGGCACGTTTTTGGTATATAAAATTCAGAAAATTCTATTGAAAGGACTTGATTGGTTAATCAAGGTGGTAGATAGTTTTCTAAAACCTAACAATGATTTGACAAAAACAAAGTGTCCAAAGACCTACTCGATAGCGTGGCCATTTTGGCCTCAGCTAACACTGGAATTTCTTTGCAAAGAAAAGCATGAATGAAAAATAATATAAAACAAAAATATAGAAAACTGTGCATAAGTCAGACTGAAACCACTGCATACTTGTTTATGAAAAAAAAACTTCCAAAACTAGACTGAAGACTGAAGTTCAAGTCTCGTCTAATGTTCAGAGAAAGAGGTAAATTTTTTACGGAGAGGACCCCAACACTACCAGCTGGGGACTTACATACGGAACCACCATCACGGCAATTACGAAACAAAGAAAGGCTACCTGAAGAAATGTGTGTCACACCAGAAGTAGAGAAGGTAGTAGACACCCAACATGCTGGGCCGATGTCAATTTGTATCTGTATGGGAAACTATCACACGCGATAGATACATCCTTAACACTGTAAAAGGATATTCATTAGAATTTGCTTCATTACCTTTTCTATATTCAGTGAGAAAAACTAAACTAAATGCTGCTATGGCAGTTGCTTTAGACAAAGAGTTATCAAAGCTAATTGATAAAGGGGTAGTGGAGAAAGTTTCTCACTCAGCTGATGTGTTTCAACGTCCAAAAAAGATGGTAATTATCGGGTTATTTTGAATTTTAAACAATTAAATGTAAACATCGATGCTTATTTCAAAATGGAAAGATTGTATACATCTTTAAGAAGGATTCAACCCAGATGTTATATGCATGGGTTCTGTGGACCTAAGTGGTGCATATTTCACTGTTAATGTAGCTTTTCCTGACCGAAAATATTTAAGATTCATCTGGAAAGGAACGCTTTATCAGTACACTTATTTACCAAGTGACCTTCCTAGTTAGCCCAGGATTTTTACAAAGCTTCTGAAGCCTTATATGCTTCACTTAGATCTAAAGGATAAGTATCTGTTGCAAATATTGATGATTCCTATTTACAAAGAGAAACATATGAACAATGTTTAAAAAATATAAAAGATACAAAAAGAACTATTTGAACAATTGAGGTTTAAGATCATTAGGGAAAAATCACTGGTTGTACCTACACATGAAATTGTATTCTTTGAATTTGTTTTGAATTCTAAATCAATGACGATAAGCCTCAATCCAGAGAAGATAAAATAATGTAATAATCTCTATCAAACTTTCTGTTCAAACAAATGCATTCGAACAGACAAGTTGCAGAACTACTTGGATATCTTATTTCCTCCTCAGTAGCTATTCCTTTAGGAATGTTGTACCCAAAATACTTGAAAGAGAAAAAAAAAAACGAAGCCCAAATGTAACTAAATCAATGACGATAAGCCTCAATCCAGAGAAGATAAAATAATGTAATAATCTCTATCAAACTTTCTGTTCAAACAAATGCATTCGAACAGACAAGTTGCAGAACTACTTGGATATCTTATTTCCTCCTCAGTAGCTATTCCTTTAGGAATGTTGTACCCAAAATACTTGAAAGAGAAAAAAAAACGAAGCCCAAATGTAACAAGAGTAATTCTGATTCAAAAATAACATTATCAGCAGAGTCACTTCAAGATTTAAAATGGTGACCAATACATATAAATAGTGGTGTTAAAGCTCTCATTCAGCAAACAAGTATCAATGCAACACTTACCACTGAAGCATCAGGATTAGGTTGGGGTCAGAATACAATGATATTTCTACAGGAAATTGAAGTGAAACAGTACTCTTCTAATATTTACTATTTGGAATTACATGCAGTTTTTCCTAGGCCTAAAAAGTTTTCATAAAAAATTGTGTTATAAACATGCCTAAATTGTGACAATTCCACCATTGTTGCATATATTAATAATATGGGTGGTACAAAATCAACTGCATATAACTAAATGGCTCTAGAAATATGGACTTTTGTGCATAGAAATAATATGTGGTTAACAGCGGTTCATTTACCAGGTGTTAAAAATGTAGTGGCAGATAGGGAGAGTAGGATGATTCGAGATGAAACAGAGTGGATGTTGAACAAAAAGTATTTAAAACTATAACTTGTGTATATTTCAAACACATACTGATTTATTTGCATCTCGACTAAACAAACGGTTATAATATGATAGAACTGTTACAAGTGATAACTTTGGATTCTCAGGTTTTATCTAAACATGCCACAGTAAGTAACAATACAACCTAATAATGTTGAATTATCTGTTGAAACTGATTGCTGTAATAAATTTGGTAATCTTTACAATTTATTAATGTTTTTAGTGGAAGTTAACATATATTAGTTAATTTCAACTACCTTTCTAAATAAAGTGCTGTGGCCACGCTTTAAATCTTTCACGTGATCTCGATACTGACGTATGCTGATGGAGAAATTAAAAATTAAACGATACTTACCAAGAAGATGTTTGATTGTAATTCTCCGAAGTAAACGTAAGTGATAGAGATCAGGTGTCACACCTCACCCACCCATTATTGAGAGTTTTTTGTGGCCACATCACCTTTAAAGTTTGAATTCTGGCGTTTACTTCGGAAAATTACAATGAAACTTCTACTTGGTAAGTATCTTAATTTTTAATTTTTTTTTCACATGACGTTATACATATACTGATAACACATGTACTGATATCTGGTAGTTTAAATGTCTACAGTATTTGATGTAAAACAAAAAAGAAAGAAGAAAAAAAAGGTGCCTTTCAAAAAATTCACAATAACAGAAGTGATTGTTAATCACATTGATTAATAATGGGACCAGATGTCTCATTGATGCAATTAAATTGTTCAAAAAAGGCTTGTGAAATGCTCTCTCAAATCTGGACTAGCTCCCGCTCAACTGCTTAAAAGATGTTTGTGTTTCTTTCATTTTGTGTGGGTCTAAAATTAGCTTTGGAAGTCAGATTATACCTAGAAAGTGGTGCTTCATCAAATCTGTCCAAAAAGTAAATAGCATAATATCATTGTTTTGTGATCGAATACAATTCAGTAATTTTGAGCGACGATTTAACTATTCACAACTTGCTAAAATATATAGACATTTTCTTTAAAATTAGTATAATAGCAGTCTATGTGTCTTTCAGTCATGTAGTTTGATTTATAAAAGTCGGGAGTTCTGCAATCGTCAGGGAGCTGAACAACGGCCAAATGTAACACCAGTGTAAAAACAAAAGGAGGTTGCATTGTCCATCATTGATTTATCATGCATTAACATATTTAATATCTATTGAAAAGGCTGCTACAATAAGGATGGTATAAGAGGGAAAAAAATCAGGAGATACAGCATAAAAAAAGAAATCCACCAAGGTTAACATGAAGGGGAAATGGTGTGTTGTTGTAATTCTATGTTTAGTGAATAAGACAACAATAACAGGTTGGTAAAATTATGCTTAATATCAAGAATTGGAGAGTTTTATTTTCTATATCAATTATTAACAAGATGATTTTGTTTTCGCTTGTTAAAACATCCATGACTAATTCTGATTTTGGGACTTCTTGAAAGTGGAATCACTCTATATGATCCCTTATTGTGCTCTATCCTACCCCGTTGAAATTGATTCAGTGGTTCTGTAATAGAAGTTAAAAATTGAAAAATTTACAGACGACAGACATATAGACGAACGACATACACTTTTCAATCAGAAAAGCTAATTTTAGTCTTTGTTGCTTGTGAGTTAAAAAGCAATGTACTTAAAGAAGCTAGTTTAATTTCTTTCCAAATATTTCATTAAAGTATTTAAAAATAAGTTTAGAATGGTAAACAAGACACTCTTTAGAAAATATCAGTGAGTAGACCGTTATTGCACAGTTAGAATGCCACTTAATGGGTAGACCGTTTCTTGTACAGTTAGACTGTCGCTCAGTGAGTAGATGGTTATTGTAGAGTTAGAACGTCGCTCAAAAGTAAACCATTGTTGTAAAGCTAAACTGTCGCTCAAAGGGTAGATCCTTCTCTTGTTAAGTTAGATTGCTGTGGTTGTTCAGTGGGTAGACGTTCTTTTGCAGTTATACTGGCATGGTGGCTTAGTAGGTAAACACCTTTTTTTATATTTAAACTGATACTCAGCGTGAGAATGTTTTTTACAGTTCCTGTCGCTCGGTGAGTACACAGTTCTTGTACAGCTATACACAGATACACTGTCACTCCGAAAGTAGACTTTGATTGAACAGTTAAGCTGCCTCGGTGGCTATGTCGATAAATCGCTCAAGTAGAGTTAAGCCACCGGGATGTTCAGTAGTAGACCATTGTACAATTAAGGACATACGCAACGTAGTTTGAACTTTATTGTCTTTTCCCCTGGAGTTGAAGAGTTCCGATACTTAAAGAAACTGTGTGCTACATTTTAATGTCTATACATGTATATGCTGTTGTACGCTTCTTCTAAAACAAGTTTGGATAAACAAAACATCTAGAATATACGTTTCGTAATTCGTCCATATTTTTCTTTGAATTATACACAAATTTCCATCAATTGATATCTTTTCTAAACCCCTGGTAATGCATGCTGATTTTTTGTCTACGAACATCTGATGGTACTATAATCTTAAATTAAGAATATCTTGAAAAATTATCAGTAGGCAAGGTACGTTGCGTATGACGTTAAACTGTCGTTGAGTTAGTAAACCATTCTTGTAGAGCTAAGCTGCCACTCAGTGGACAGACCTTTCGCCTTGTGTTAGGCTGGTGGTCATTTTCACACTCAGTCTAACGGGTCTTTCGGATAAGACCTGCAACACTGTTTCTCCGTGTCACTTTACTGATGCAAATCCATCGCATCTTGACATTAGTGAAAAAATTCCGATGCCTCTAATAAATGCATTTCGAACCTCAGACCTAGTGGTAAAGAGGAAAATAAATAGGATTTAGTAGTTTTGGAACCATAATTACTTTAGTCTAAACAATGAAAGTTAAAAAAAAAAACTCAGTGGTTTAGACGTATAGATGATATATCGTTATAAAGGTAAAGTTTGTACATTTATATTTCAAAGTGGACGACTGCAAAACATCTACCGAAGGTTTAGGATACAGAGGAAGGAAGTCAGTGACCAGTACCGGTAAAACTTGTCAGAGGTGGGACAGCCAAACTCCGCATTCACATGATTACGCTGACCTACTTCCGGGGAACGCCAGCAAACACGAGAATTATTGCAGAAACCCACTTGCAGAAAATGTAGATGGCCCCTGGTGCTATACAACAGATGACGATACGAGATGGGAGCTATGCTATATTCCCTTTTGTGGTAATTCTATCCCGCTTAACAGATGTAATACTCATTATTTGTTCGTGTCATTGGTTTAGCATTTTTTCAATAATTATTTTATAGATTCGGATGATGAAAGTCATTTTATATCCTTTTAGTCAGAATATCAGATGGATTTTTTTTAAAAGATTAAAACAAATTTGTATCTTTACAACTCAGATTACACGAAGATTGTGACTAATTGTTTATAGGTAAATTGTCAAATTTGAATTTCTTTAAGTGGTGATACTATTTTGTGTATTCATACAAACATATATAATAATTAATTTTAATTCAAAATAGTAATATTGCAACCTATATATTGCAAAATGCAACAATTAACAAAGGCATTACACAAAATACTACAATACCCGTAATGCATATTAGTTACATGTATATGCTATATATTTACAATTTTATTCGAAAAAGAGAAGTACATCTATAACAGGGAGTGCTATGGCGTATCTGGCTAAAGGTTCACATTTCTTCCTTAAATTTCCACACATTTATCCCTGTCTCTTCTCAGGTAAACAAGAAGTATTATTTCGATTAATGACCTTCAGTGAAAAGTAGTCTATCGTACATGGATGAGAAATTACAAATACAATGTTATAAGAATTTCATATGTCAGCTTTAAGTGAATTTATGGCTTTCAAAACTTATTAATTCAAAAAAGAAAACTAATGTTCATTTTGTATTAAGAAGAATGATTTTCCAACAACTATGAAAATAAAATGATTTTTTCGATTAAGAATGTAGAGAGACCATGGAAGGGGTAGAATACAGAGGAACAATGTCTCAAACAATGGAGGGTTACGACTGCCAGAGGTGGGACAGTCTAGTTCTTCCCGATTCTTATTATGCCAAACAACTAGAAGGAAACATCAGTGAGCATGAAAATTATTGCAGGAATCCGGGAAATTCCGAGGATCTAGGGAAACTTCCCTGGTGCTTTACTTCAGTGCCGGATGTGCCATGGGGCTATTGTAACATCCCGTTTTGTTCCAAAAGTCAGTACATATTCATATTTAATTTATTAATTGTTTTGTTAAAACTATTTCATTTGAATAAGTCCTCATATTTACACAATAAATAATGCATACAGGATTCAGAAACAAGTTGTTACAACTTATGTTAATCCGTTTCATTATATTAACTTTCAACTATAAACATACATTTGCCTTTGCTTCATTGCAAATCTAATATATATAGAAACAAAAATTTTAAAAGGATTGAAGAAAAAACAAAAAAAAATTGAACTAGTATCTGAACTAATATTTTGGAGAGATATCATTACATAAGTACATACCCTTATAAATATAACGATCAGAAATTAAGGAGTAAACAATCTATACATTTCAAATTCAACAATTAGGCCACGAGGACGAAAACTCCGATAAGATTCAACTTAAAATCTTTTTGATGCAGAAATAAAATGATTTAATTGTTTAAAAATTTAGTACTAAAGAATAATTCCCAGTAGGATCTCCATATAAGAGATGTTTAAAGCACATGTACTGGTCCTAATGAGTTAACAAATTTTTTTCATACTTCATTGTAGTTAGAATAATCTAACTGTGTCTCAGGACAAGCCCTTACCACAGTTAGAGTACGTCCCATATACTTGCAATGTAGCAAATCGGAGCGGATCAGCTCCAAAATGATTTTGAAGTATACAAAAGGAGTTGCATTGAAAATAACAGATCAATTAATTAATAATAAAAATAATTAATATTATTGCATATATAAAGTATTTACTCATATATAGCGTTCGCAAAATAGTGTATTATGTTTTTATTTTTATACATGAAATATGGAGATAACGAACAGTAGTCAAACTCAAAGTCCATTAAAACAATACAAATTTACTAAAATATCATCATACACGTTTGGCTGTTTGGTCATTATTTAGAATATTATAACACTGTCTACTAACTTTATGGACAATCCTTGTATATGACAGTGTTTAAATAAATCGTTTTGTCGTTGCTATTATTAACGTAAACGCTTCAAATATTTCGATATTGATATTAAGTCCATAATTAGGACTACCATTTAATAATAATTCATATACAAGAGAGATGGTCACAATTTATTATTGGCCGCAGCAGCGGCTGATCTATTTGTGGTTGTGTTAGAAAGAGCACATGGAGAAATGAGACGTTATTTCTTTATTAGTTCAGTAAAACAATTCTTTAATGATTACATGTATAAAATCATGAGTAAAATATTTTAAGACTTGCTTTAAACTAAGTCTTAATTGTTGCTATTATTTTTCAATTTTATGGTTAAAAATGTCGATGTACACTCTTAACGCACAAATTTGTTTTCAAAGTTCGTTGATTTTGTTCCCAATTTTAACGCAATTTAATTTTTTTTTTCAAAGTGCGTAATTTTTCAAAGTGCATTGCCACAGAGCATGCTCTTGCGTATCGAATTAAATGAGAGATATACACCCCATATGCATGTGATACATGATAAGGGTATATTATATTGCTGCATAAGTAAGAGAAGTTGAGGAATGAACTGTTAAAGTCATCACGTTTATCATAAAGCTTTGTTGATAGATTACCATTAACGTCTTTTTCTAGTAAAGATGTGTCAGACTCTGTGGTATCTTTTATTTCATGCTCACTGGTATATATCCTGTCGACATATGAATGGAAATAACTATTGTTATTTGATAATACGTCGTCGATATATCTAAATGTCGATTTGAAGGCCACAGCAAGAGATTTCTTTTCCTCATGTATAAGATTTTGAATAAATTCTGTTTCATATGAATACAAAAATAGGTCTGCTAACAACGGGACGCAATTGGTACCCATGGGAATTCCAATAGATTGTTGGAAGACCACATAGATATTGTTAATCAGAAACTCAGGCATCTTTTTAATATCAATTTCAGAGTATTTGTGTGTACAATCAGATTTTTTTTTAACAAAATAATTTTCAAACGACCTTTGAAAAGGTAAGTAAATTTACGAGTTCCATTTTTATTGAAAAAGCGGCTGTCAATGATGTCAAAAAGCCTGGACTTTAATGTATCGTGGGGAATGGTTGTATATAGAGTTGAAAAGTCGTAAGTTTTTATGTTATCGATTTTGGTAAAATTTTGTGATTTCAAATTTTCCAAAAGTTCCTTGGAATTTTTAAGTATCCACATCTGATTTACACCACTTCTCGAATATATTGTTGCACAGTACTCCTGAAGTTTCTCCTTCAATGCTGCTAATATTTTAGTGAGGAGGAAAGAAAGAGGCTTGGTAGAACATTTACTGGAACCCGCTGTGCATTTTTGTTTGTAAGGATTTGTTTTTAAAGTTTCGGAATCCAATATAAATATGGTAATTCAAATTCATTTTGGTTGTTGGGAATATTAAAAAATATTCAAAACAGGCAAATAATTTTGCAGAATTTCCTCCTTAGAAAGGGAGCTATGGGAATTAGTTGGATTGCCACCTGTAGAATTAAATCCCAGTTCTTCTAAAGTACAATTAAAATAATGAGCCTTACACACTAAGACAATGTTGTTACCGGCTTTGTCAGCTGGGACCAGTACATACTAATCGTATAGTCTATCTAATTCTTTTTTCACTTCTGAATTATTGAACCCAGATGGATAGATGGTTTTCATATTGCCCCTCAATCGCTTAATGCGAAGTAAATAAGCAAAATCGTTACAATGTACTTTAATTAAAAAAGATATTCTATGCATGGCAATACTCGCATTTTAAGAAAAAAATATAAACAAGGTTATTCATTTCTAATACAAAGTTTTTGTTGCCATTGTATGTTTTAAAATTTGTACATAATTAACAAAAAATACATGAATGTAATGTACTTATTTAGGCCTTTTTTACCACTTTCAGCTAATTTATTTTTTATCTTTACCATTGTTACGCTTTCATTGAATAATTTTGGGTTGAATCCAATGGCTAAATTATGCAAAGGTGTGAAAATTGTAGACTTCTTCAATTTAATTCAATAAATTGTATTTCATAAGGTAATGCAGAGTGTCTTAATGACGAAAAAGGTGTTAAGTACTTTGGTACCAAATCAACAACCAAAGATGGCCTAACTTGTCAACGCTGGGATGTACTAGAGCCACATTGGCACAGTTTTTCTAAGGGATTTATGGGACTCAATGCCTCTGAACATGAGAATTACTGCAGAAACCCAGAGGAGGACGAAATGCCCTGGTGCTACACCGTTAATTCTACTATACCTTTTCAATATTGTGATATTCGCTTATGTAAGGAAAGTGAGTACATCGCTCATTCTTGAAAAAACATCCCGAATTTGTCTCCCTGATCATTTCAATAATGAATTAGTAAAATGATTTAAAGAATATACTTATCTATTTTTTCGGAAAATAAAATTATTATTATTTAAAAATACTGAAAAACACTGGTTAATAAATTTCTGACTTAGTTACATTGAATTTTAATAAGGTCTTGTTTCTTTTATATGTATATATCTGTTTGTGTGAGGGTGTGTATGTGTGTAAATTCGATAATTTTCTTCTTCATTTATTGCTTCAAGGTCTTTAGAGTTTAAAAATCATTTTGTGACCTTTGTCTTGGCCTTAGCTTTGACAAACCTACCGTCATATTTAAAGTCGTAACGATTCATTGGAGGGTTTTTTTTCTATAAATCAGAGGACTGTAAAGACACAGAAAACGGCGTGGGATACAGAGGAAAGCGAGATACTACTCGGGACGGGATACTTTGTCAGCGATGGGACAGGAACACTCCACACAGGCCACACGGCACTATAAATTTCCCTGGATCATCTTTGTCTGCACAGGAAAACTACTGTAGAAACCCGCAGAACGATATATCACCCTGGTGCTACACAACGGATCCAAATATACGCTGGCAGTATTGTGATATACCTTTTTGTTTAAACAGTAAGAATATCTACATTCATGTAGGATTCTATTTCTTTTTCTGTATTCTAATAACTGCACTGGACAAAAAAAAACTATTAAATGTTAAAGAGGAGAAAACTGTTGCATTTTAAAAATGGTTTCGTTCTTAGATCAATGGTTTTAAAGTGAGACAGGAATGTAATGTGTATTTTATGAAAGTCAATAGTCATGCACAAGAAAAAGATTTCCAGGGTTACCTTTTTAGTTCACCTGAGCCTAAGGCTCGAGTGAGCTTTTCTGATCAAAGAGTGTCTGGCGTCCGTATGTCGTCTGTAGTCCGTAAACTTTTCACATTTTCGACTTCTTTTCAAGAACCACTTAGCCAATTTCAACCAAAAGTGCCACAAAGCATCCTTGGGTAAAGGGGATTTAGGTTTGTTCACAGGAAGTGCTGCGCCCTCATTCAAGGGGAGATAATTAAGAATTCTTAAAAATTTGGTGGTATCTTTTAATAATCTTCTCGAGAACCTCTGGGTAAGAAAAGATGAAATGTATGTGAAAGCTTCATTTCATACTCTAGATTCATATCATAACCCCCGGGGGTAGGGCGGGGCCACAACAGGGGGTTTAAGTTTTACATAGAAATATGTAGGAAATGTCTTAAAAATCTTCTTCTCAAGAACAGCAAAGCCATGATAAGTCATATTATAATACAAGTATCCTCAGGTAGAGTAGATTCATGTTTGTTCCAATCATGGCCCCTGGGGGTAGGGCAGGGCCACAACAGGGGGCCAAAGTTTATCACAGGAATATATAGAAATATCTTTAAAAATCTTCTTCTCATAAACAGCTCAGCCATTATTACTTATATTAATAAAGAAGTACCCCCAGGTAGTGTTGATTCAAGTTTGTTCAAATCATGACCCCTGGGGGTAGAACGGGGGCAAAACAGTGGATCAAAGTTTTACATAGGAAAAAATAGGTGTAATGTTAATGGGCATTCGATTAAAACGCATTGAAAACTTCAAATAATGGAATGACCTGGCAACCCTTGGAATGGACTAGCCAAACCAAAGTGTATATAATTCAAAGCTTTGGGAAAGTCATTCAGAAGTTAGCTGAAGAAGTTCGATGTGGAATCAGTAATGTATGTGAACAATAACTTAATGTATGTGAACAATTACTTAGTGTATGTGAACAATAACAATGTATGTGAACATTAACTTCCGAAAATAAGCCACATCTACCGACCGATTTCAAAACTTTACGTTACCTGCAAGAGGAAGATATTAATCTATGTGAACACTCAACATATTGTATGTTTTTCTTTGGGGAAGGAAGGGAATTCTAGGCAATAAATTTCAGAGGACTTATGGAACCTATCTTTTTTTAGATGACAATTTCTAGAATATCCATTGGTTGATAAGTTCTGAAAGCCCCATCATGCAACTCTAAATATCGACAGACCTCCTCTAAAATTCAATAAAATGTTACCAGTAACAAAGACAACTTCTTGTTAAAAATAATAAGAAATAAATGCTAACTCTTTTCTGTAATTCTTCTACCTTGAAAACAATAAGCTAACTGTTTCCCTTAATTGGAATAATTAACATGCAAATAGACGCACAGACATGTACAATCGGAGTGGCCAAATTCATTTTATTCTGAAAAGAAAAGTTTTTCTTTTTCAAAGCATCATTCAAATGTGACTTTTCGGATGGAATTTGTGGACTAGAACAGAATGATACATTAACAAGATGGGTGTTGATTGGATCAAGGAATGGTAGGCCTAATCATAATTAACCTGTATTAACATTTATTAATTAGAATTCAGATAAATCAAACATATTAAAACTTTAAAAATAAAATTCCGTTTTCTTTTCTTTCTTTTTTTTAATTTTAAGATGTTCTTTTCAGATACGTTTGGGAAAAAATTGTTTTATTATTATTGTCCCCCGCTTTTCGCAAAAGCAAAACATAAAATTCCAGTCTGTCAGTCTGCCTGTCTGTCCATCTGTCACAAAAACTTTAACAATGGTCATAACTTTTGAATGAGAAAAGGCAGGACTTTCATATTTCACACGTACACTACCTGTGACAAAATACTATGATTTTTGACCTCGTGATCTTGACCTTAAAGTTTGACCTATTTAAAAAAAAAATAGTGATAACTTTTGAATGAGAGAAGATAGGGTTTTCATATTTTACACGTGTATTACCTGTGATAAGACCTTTCCAAATATTTTATGATTTTTTACCTCATGACCTTCACCTTGAAGTTTGACCTACTTCTCTAAAATATTATCATTGGGGATAACTCTTGAATAACATACGTGCATTACCTGTTACAGGCTTTTCCGAATGTACTTTGGTTTTTGACCTCTTGACCTTGAAGTATGACCTACAGTACTTTTCATTTTTTTTTAATTTTGGTCATAGCGTTTGAATGAGAGAAGATAAGACTTTCATATTTTATATGTACTTTACCTGTGCCAATACCATTCAGATAAAATATATTTTACTTCATAACATTGACCTCCAACGGGACGTAAAACAACATACAATCAATCAATAATAATCTTGACCTAGAAATTTGATTTACTTATTTAAAATTTTAACTTTGGGCATAACTATAACTAGAAAAGACTGGGCTTTCTTATTTTTTTTTCACATGAGCATTACTTGTGATAAGTCCTATCGGATTGTATTATGATATTTGACTTTATGACCTTGAATTATAATGTGCCAAAAATAACTGCATCGCATCCACTAAGACACGAAGGCGGGGGACCATAATTCTTTGAATTTTATTATTATTTTTATTCAGTTATTCTGTTTAATCGTTTTTATGCCAATACAGAGTTTGTATTTCGTCTGTCGGCACAGCCATCCGCATCACTATCAAACTTGCCTACATTGAAATCACCCCTCTTACGTTCTACCTACACTGGAGGCTGTTTGCAGCTGGAATATCGTAGCAAGGGTATTAACCTTGTAATAAAAACCACCACTCACACATTGACTAGACTTCCAGAAAGTGTAGAGTGGAAGAGAGTAAAAGTGAACATACCTTTTCATCCTGAAAACTACGAGGTTTGATATTTTTTCACAACATATTTTATTCAAACATCCCTTTTTTAAAAGATATTTTTGAGTTTGCTATAAATTTACCTTTATGATTTTCTCTTAGGTGTTAATTGTACCATTTTCCACCACATCTTTAGTTGAAGTGGGCATAAGGTTAATCGATATTCAAGAGAAGACTTGTCAAGGTACCTATTTAAAAAATCAAAATGATATTTTTGATTAAAATAAATGTATATTTAAATGTTGTAATAAATTTCCAAGATTGTTTTGCCTGTCTGCATGATGGCCTATGTATTGAAAGGGAGGGATTTTGTGATATGAACCTGGATTGTCCTGACTCCACTGATGAGGAAAACTGTGGTGAGCACATTTCGAATTTTTCGTCTGTAGTTGAGTTGTTAAATGAAGTCAATAAAATAAGTTTTTCCTACAATTATTAGCTCTTGAGTGTTACTATGAAAACGTGTACAAAGGATACCGAAAAGAAACAAAATATCTCCACCGATGCATGGAAGGTGCGGAAAATACATGCAGATTTGATGAAAGCAAAGAAAAGCTAGGATGCTTCGTGAATTCTGAACAGAGGTGGGAGGAATGTAACGTTCCAAAATGTGGTAAGACTCAGATGTATTCGTCGTTAAAAAGGTAATTAGTCCTAAGATAAATCAATACTAAATGACAGTGAATTTCAAAATCGATAGAACAAGAATTATGATCTTCAGTAAGCAAAATGAATTTACGAAGAAAAATTACGTTTTCATATAAAAATACGAAAGAGTGAAATATTGAAACTACATATAATCTTCAGTTTACATTAAATAGCTAAAATGAATACAATAAAAATAAATATAATAAATAAATAAAATTAAGAATAAAATTTTGAAATTATGATAGGTCATTAAGGAAAAAAAATTCTCAAGCAATGAATAAATTTTGTCTACATTCAAACTGTGAGAATTTTATTATAGACACTGGATTTCTAGATTGCAAATTTGAAAATGACTTGTGCGGTTGGAAACAGATGCAGCATGGAATAAAATGGAATCGACAAATAGCAGAAAATACGGGTAATGAGCATATGTGTATCAAAAATTATGTTACAGATGAGAATTTTTTACATCTAGAAAAATACTGCTAAATTTAATGTTATTTAAATGCTGGAATATATGTATATCGTTAAAATAGGCGAAATGTTTGCATTGGCTGAAAGTAAATTACATTTGAATGAAGATATGGAGGAGAGGGCTGTCTTATACAGTACACCACAACCTTCATCGTCTAGTTTTGGTTGTATAACAATCTCATATTCTGGAATTAATGTCAGTTTGAACGTATTTATTACACAAGGCACGAATATAACATCAGATAAAATAGTTTTTCAGCATCAAATAATTGAGTTGAAAAGTTTTGCCATAGCAACTTTCCAGACTCCTTTTGGTACCCCTTACATGGTAAGTTAAATATTTTGCACAAAAATAACTAAGTGTTAAATGTAACACAATGAAGTGAAATATACATAATTATTTTATCTTTTTAATATTGACACACCTATTGTAGGTAGTGATTGTTGCAAAATTTCAAGCTATATCACCTGGATTTTTAAAACTAGAAAAAATAAGCCACGAAAATGGAATTTGTAAAGGTTTGTTGTTATTTTAAAATTAGTAACTCAAAGATTCAAAGCAATGTATTTCTTAAAATTAATATAATTGCAAGTTGGTTCATCCTCTGATTTCAAATATCCTTTAAAATTTCGTGATAGCAAAATCAGAGATGAATGTTTTCTGTTATCTAGATAAAGGTCCTTGTGATAAAACCGAATTTCAATGTGATGACGGGAGCTGTGTACATGTTGACAAAGTTTGCAATAGGAAAAACAATTGTCCAAATAACGAGGACGAATTTATGTGCAGATATAACAGCTCAGAATGTGTTCAAATGAAAAATGAGTGTATTCTACCTTGCCCTTCTCAATGTGAATGTCAAGGTGTAATCTTCAGGTGCCATTCTCCGGAAAACATCCCAAAAGAGGTCAAAGTACTTGATTTTAGCTTAAGCAGCTTTGATACAAGAAAATTAAGAAATTTTAGTTTCCTCTTACATTTAAATATTTCAGAATGTTCTATAAACGATTCCACAGTGAAAAATCTAGGATATCAATTAAGATCATCTAATCTTCAAAATCTCGACCTCTCATTTAACAATCTTCGGCATTTGAATCAGAATACTTTTGGTGGCATGATTAATCTATTATATCTTAATATTTCACACAACCAAATTGAAAGTTTTGAGATTTTATTATTGAGCTCCATTCCAAAGTTACGGTATTTAAATCTTCGAAACAACAAAATAGAAATAATTCAAGCTAACGAAATGGGTAATATCTTCTATCCTAAACTTAAATATTTGGATTTAAGAAACAATAAAATAAGAACAATATCGCCTAAATCTTTGTACTTGTTAGGTTCAATAACAAAATTAATTTTAAGTCACAACACAATTACAAATACGGAGCAGTATTTTACAAACTCAATGAGAATGCTATCTGATTTAGATTTAAGCTCTAATTTGATAAAAGTAATCACGAATAATATGTTTTCGGGTTTAAGCAGACTCCGAGATTTAAACCTAAAAAACAATCAAATTGAAATTTTAAATGGATTCTCATTTTCATCACTAATTTCTTTACGTACACTTAATCTTGCCTTCAATAAAATCCATACAATACACAGAAAGGCTCTGGAGAACATGGTTTTACTCAGTACCTTGAACCTCACAGGAAACAGATTGAGAATTCTTGATTCCGCAAGATTCGTCGCCCTAATAAAGCTTCAGATTTTGGACTTATCACACAATGGAATTTATTATTTGAACTACAATACCTTTCAAAGACTGGAGGAAGTCAAATATCTATATATACATGGAAATAACTTAAGCGTGTCAAAAACTATGTTTCAAGGTCTTTGTAACCTTGAATGGATGTCGACAGACTCATACATTATTTGTTGTGCCAAACCATTGTCTGTTGATGCATCAAAATGTATTTCTCCACAAGACCGAATCTCCTCTTGCGAACAGTTGATCAACGTAAGATTCCTTGCACAAATGATATGGTACATGGCCCTTTTCTCGTTGGTAGGAAACAGTTACGTAATTTATTACCGCATTAGAAGCAGCGAAGAAGGAAGCACTCTGTCACAAGGAATTTTCATTCTGAATCTAAGTTTTTCTGATTTATTGATGGGTATTTACTTGTTCATTATCGCACTAGCAGATATGGAATATCGTAACGTATACGGATTTCACGATAGCCAATGGAGATCCAGCATTACCTGTACAGTTGCTGGATTATTAGCAATGCTTTCCAGTGAGACATCGGTACTCTTTGTATTTCTCATTACAGTTGAACGATACTTAGCTTTGAGGTACCCGTTTACTGCAGGACTTAAGAGGAGGAAAAAAGAAATTTTAGGCGTTACAATAATCGTGTGGCTCTTTGGTATTATATTTGCAACACTTCCAATTTTATTTTACCATGACTTTTACAGCAGATCCACAGTATGTATCTCTCTTCCTTTAACTACAGAGAGGTTGGAGGGTTGGAAGTATTCTACATTTGGTTTCATTGGCTTTAACATATTGATTTTCATGGCTATACTGATTGGACAGATACTGATATTCATAGAAGTAAGGAAAACTGGAAAAGCCCTAAATAACGACAACACTCGAAGAGAGATTGCTGTGTTAAGATCTCTGACATATGTTGTATTATCCGATACGTTTTGCTGGATTCCTATTATTTTGATTGGTGAGAATCTTCTTTTTGGAAAGGTTGTTCTAAACAATTAAAGTTGAAATGCTATTTTTAAGATTAATCATAAAAACTTTTTATAAAACATCCCACATTCTTTATTAAAGAATGCTTATTTAATTCAAGAAAATGTGTTTCCAGAGAAATTGTTTTTGTATTGTATTGTGTGCTAAAATTGACATATAAATATTTCAAGAAATATATGTAAAATTTGAAAACGTACATAAATACGCAAGAAGTAGCAATTTGAAAAAAAAAACAAATTCATTTTAGGAATAGCGGCATATGCGGGACTGGAAATTTCATTTGATATATATGCATGGGTTATCGTTCTTGTGCTACCAATTAATTCTGCTTTGAATCCAATTATATACACCTTCAGCTTGATATACAAACAGGTAATTTATCTTTGATTAATTCTTTCATGTGTTTCTTTAATAATTTAAGGATTTCATTGATAGTTCTAAATTTTCTACATTTTCTTTTTTACAGAAACAGCAAAGACAAATCAGACATAACCATATCTAGAGGCAATATGAACAAGATTTGAATCCACTCAGTGCTTAACCTCGTTATTTTCCTACTGAAGAACCATGAACATGACACGTAACATTTCATTGTATTACCGTATTATCCATGTTTATCTTGATCCCTTTCTCCCCATCAGGTTAATATATTTTAAATTTAAGTGTCTCATATTCTTTCTGGAATGTATGTCTATGAAAAGAAGAAGACTAAAACTTTTATCTGATTTGTTTTGTTCAGGAGAACGTGGGTTCATGAATTTATATCAATTTTTCAAACGTCATGCAGATCCAAAAAGTGAAAAAATTAGTGACAGACATCAAGGCATTTAAAGAGACACAAAACAACACCTAAACGTACGAACAAACAAACAATATGCTTGTAAATAATAAAGGATCTTTTTTTAAAAAAAAAATAATAATAATTCACTCTTTCATTGAAATTATGAAAGTTTAGCAATTCACATGTCATCATGAATATTAAAAAGCATGACTTTGTCTGCAGCTATTCGCTTTTTAAATTAACAAATAATAAACTTGATTTATTCTCTTTCAAATGAAATATTGGAGGAGAAATTCTTGAGAAACTTGAAAATATTACTTTCTTCCATATATATATTAAACAACATTGTTAGGTGAAATTCAAATTTGATCACGGCGATTTGCATATACTTCCCGGGGAAATATGCAAAAAAAATTTCAACATAAAAAATAAATTTAAAAAATGTTTCAAAAAAAATTCCATTTGCATTTATTTAAAAATTAAGAGAAAATGTTTTTTTCAAAAAAGGCTAGTGTTCAAGTTATTCATAAAATGTTTCAGGGTATTGTTTTCACCAACATAACGGACTGTTTTAGGTAAAATTGAGTAACCACAATATATACCTGTATTTTACGTAATGTGCCTTACATCTTTTTCTTGTAAAAAAAACTTAAATGCGAAACCACTAGACAGGAAAGACAGAAAATTAAATCAGACAGGATGAGAGAAATACTACATGATTCATTTTTTAAATAACAGAACGAATAGCTGATAGTTGAAATTTAAAATACATTATCAAAAATAATTTATACATATGTGGGCTATTCATTTGTTTTTATCTTAATTTTCCCATTTTTATTTGAATAAATTGACATTCATTAAACGCCTGGTTTATTTTTTACAGCTCTGTACTGAGATAACATTTGATTTTTCGATAACGAGATTATCAACACATTTAATTCTTGTCATGAACTCCATTATTACATTGTAAATAGACTAGGTATATGCCTGTAAAACTTTCCAAAAATGGAAATATTGTCTATGTTTAACAACACAGTAAAGTGTCATTGCCTCTCTATCTGTTTTGATGCATTGGATAATATTTTTTTAATTACTGTACGTGTACTTAATACAGTTTTCAGGTTTTAGCACTTTGTAAAAAAGGGGAGGGCATATTCATTCTCACCGCCAAAAAACTGAACAAGTATAATGTATATTATCCTGATAACTCTCAAATCATACAGAGTCAAAATGTGTATATCTACGTTTGCGTTGGATTTGGTGAAATAATACAAGTCCAGCACTTTATAGAGAAATCTTGTAAGGTTGAGGTTTTTAATCGATTTACCTTTACCAGATAAATTAAATCATTTGTAATTAGAACATCTTAAAGGTTCTTCATGTGGAAATAAGGCATGGGTGTGAACGAGGAAAGAGGAAACGAATGTAAACTACAAACTTTGTCCTGTGTAAGAAATACAATGATTAGCTCTATATAAAATTAATTACAGCTTGTTTTCTGAACTAAACCGTATAACATTTTTCATCAAATATTTCCAAATCTGGTTCTTATTTTACAGCTGCAAGACAATGAATGACGAGAGAATATTTAATTATAAAGAAGAACAATGTGTATAGTGTGTTGCATATGTCTGGAGGCAGATTTTCATTCCAGGATTTCTACGTCCGAAGTTTTTCCATCACTACAGTAAATATAACACATAAATCAGAATGTAGGACATCTAAAACACAGGTTAATCAGGTAGAACGCCTAAACATAAATAAATCAGAATCGATGAATCTTAAATATAGATACAGATCTGTTCCAAAAGTGAAGATAATTTTATTTTTTCTCTTTATATATTTTAATGAAAAGCACATATAGTTAAATCGCTGGAAAATGGTCAATTTTTGTCTAATTTCATTATTTATTTCAGTACTTAAACCAGGAAATGTGTAGTTATCTTTTTTTCTGAAAGATCATTACATATTCAGTTTTTAGAAAAAGATAGTTCATCTTTTACATCAGTTCTAAAGTTAGATCAATGTTGACTATATAATTCATTGTGCATACTAGCATATGACTTAAATTTTCATGTCGCACTTAAGTTAAGTTCAATATTTTTAAATATCGATGCTGATCAGATAAAAACTATTGTTTATATCAAATATAACAATTTCTTGGATTATTGAGAAAGAATCTGGGGGGATAAGACGAGCCATGTGCCCATGCCCATTTTTCGGCTATGCAAGAACATTTATTGGAAAAAATCTCTCAATTGTTCGAATTTACTTAAGCATTTTAATGTTTACCGTAGTTTTCAAAATGATATTTATATTCTAAACAAGCTAAACAGTTGACTTTCATTTACTGTCACAAATGTCTAACATGGGTAAGGACTTCTATTAATTAATCTGCATATTGAGTGTTTACACTTATTGTGGAGATATTATGAAAATGTTAACATCGTATATAATGATAATGGTGATCTAGAAGCGCTTTTATTTAAAATAAATAAAACGGGAATAAAAGTATTCAAATATCTATTATAATTTTTATCCGGCATTTTAAATAATTTACTGTAAATAAGTTCATTACTACATGTATATATTTTATTTCCAGTGAAAAATATGTTATTCCTATATACATTTTTATAAAGTAAAACAAAATTAAAACCAAAAAAAAAAAAAAAAAAAAAAAAAAAAAAAAATCAGAGCATGACTCGAACACTTTCCTCAATAAACGTCCCATTAAAGAGCTCATCGCTAACTACTAGACCACAGAGTCACACTAACATTTCCATTTAAATAGCATACAGTTCTCTATATTTAGCAAGCGTTTTTGGACTTAGAATTTTTTAAGACCACGGTGAAAATTTAAGTAAGTTAACTTAATTTTTTATGTAGAGTGGGTCTTCATACCAAATTTTTGCAAGTGTAAAAAGCAACATCTTTCCATTGCCTTTCATTAATCGTTCTCAAAAAAATGGTACGATGACCCACTCTATTTAAAAAATGTAGTTATATCATCCAATTTATGTCAGTTTCTGTGAAAATTGAGCGTGATGCCATTTTGTTGTGTTAATCAGAATCATTTTCGCTGTTACAGTATTCAGGTTTTGTCAAATTTATATGCAAATGGTAATAAGCATTACATTAATTCAACAAAAAGTGAAATTTTTGTAAAATGAATTTATTGATTTTTTTATCGATCGTTATGTAGGCATATGGCTCGGCTTATCCCCCCAGTTTCTTTGTGGTAAAATCTGTCAAGAAATGTTGTCATTCCAGTGATTTTACAAAATGTTGTTTTCAATGAAATATACAGAGAAAAAATAAAATTATCTTCACTTCTGGCACACATCTGTAACTCAAAACGAAGGACTTCTAAAACATAGATAATTTAAAATGAAGTACAACTAAAACAAAGATAACTAATGATGAAGAAAATCTAAAACACAAAATTAATACTACAGAATCATTTTAATTCCTGGGGGTCAATGTTTGTGGATAACCAATATTTTATTAGTTCTTGGGTAACTCGAGTAGACACCAAAGATTCGATGAATTGCTACTTCGACAAAGTTTGTTTGTGGGAATGTAAATTCATTGGTAGGAGTAACCCATAACCCACAGATAAATTAGAATAAAGAACACCAAAAAACATAGTACACAGATAAATCACCATTAAGAACACCTAAGCACAGATAAATCACCATAAAGAACACCTAAACACAGATAAGTCACCACAAAGAACGCCTAAACACAGATAAGTCACCACAAAAAACACTTAAACACAGATAAGTCACCACAAAGAACACCTAAACACAGAAAAGTCACCATAAAGAACGCCTAAACACAGATAAGTCAACACAAAGAACAGCTAAACACAGATAAGTCACCATAAAAAACAACTAAACACAGATAAGTCTCCATAAAGAACGCCTAAACACAGATAAATCACCATTAAGAACGCATAAACACTGATAAGGCACCATAAAGAACACCTAAACACAGATAAGTCACCACAAAGAACACCTAAACACAGATAAGTCACCACAAAAAACACTTAAACACAGATAAGTCACCACAAAGAACACCTAAACACAGAAAAGTCACCATAAAGAACGCCTAAACACAGATAAGTCAACACAAAGAACAGCTAAACACAGATAAGTCACCATAAAAAACAACTAAACACAGATAAGTCTCCATAAAGAACGCCTAAACACAGATAAATCACCATTAAGAACGCATAAACACTGATAAGGCACCATAAAGAACACCTAAACACAGATAAGTCACCACAAAGAACACCTAAACACAGATAAGTCACCATAAAGAACACCTAAACACAGATAAATCACCATAAAGAACACCTAAACACAGATAAGTCACAACAAAGAACGCCTAAACACAGACAAATCACCATAAAGAACGCCTAAACACTGATAAGTCACCACAAAGAACACCTAAACACAGATAAGTCACAACAAAGAACACCTAAACACAGATAAGTCACCATAAAGAACGCCTAAACACTGATAAGTCACCACAAAGAACGCCTAAACACAGATAAGTCACCACAAAGAACACCTAAACACAGATAAGTCACCATAAAGAACACCTAAACACAGATGAGTCACCACAAAGAACACCTAAACACAGATAAGTCACCATAAAGAATGCCTAAACACAGATAAATCACCACAAAGAACACCTAAACACAGATAAGTCACCACAAAGAACACCTAAACACAGATAAGTCACCATAAAGAACACCTAAACACAGATGAGTCACCACAAAGAACACCTAAACACAGATAAGTCACCATAAAGAATGCCTAAACACAGATAAATCACCACAAAGAACACCTAAACACAGATAAGTCACCACAAAGAACGCCTAAACACAGATAAGTCACCAGAAAGAACGCCTAAACACAGATAAGTCACCATAAAGAACACCTAAAACACAAATAAATTACAATGAAGAACAGCTACATCACAGATAAATTACTATAAAGAACATCTAAAACAAAAACAAATCAGAATGAATGAGAATCTATCTTAAAATTACATTTTTGTTGAATATGTGAGAATACAGTTGAACTTCGTTATCTGGAACACTGATATCTCGAATACCATGCATATGTCGAAGTAATTTGCATGTCCCAACCACTTATTCTTTAAGTATTTTACCCTCGATATCTCGAATCCTCGGTATCTCGAAGTTTTTTCTCGGTCCCTTCGAGTTCGACATAACGAGGTTTGACTGTATATCATACTTTTCAATTTCAGTGAATAATTTTTAAAAAAAAAGAATTTTACTAGTAGCAATATTTGTAAAAACAAAAATCGATAAAACACCAGATATAGGTTGACAGTCATTATTTGTCTTAAGAGAATATAAAAAGAATGCAATTTGCAAGCTTAAAAATATTTTTTAAACAAAAAAAAAAAAAAAACAATCAAACAAACAAATCTTGAATGAAATCTCTTGTTGAACTGGCTGATGCATTCTTTTTTAAAATTGGGAAGGAAATGCCAGTAAACAAGAATGAAACATTAAGAAAACACCGAACCATTATATACAAGGGGGTAGTCAAACCCTTCATTGTAATTATAACTCCTGTACAAGCCATGTTTCAAGTTCTTGTCCTAAGTCTGAAAAGATGTATTCATCTTTGTCATTCTGTGGACAACGAATTAAATAAGATAAATCAAATTTTAAAGTAAATGTTTTCTTCTTCCACCATATGTATTGTATTTATAAAAACATTTTTAAAGTAGTTTGATCTTTATTCAGATTTCACATTTTACGGAGTTGTTGCAATAGATTTCTGAGTTGAACCTCACTTTCCTGAATGTGTATGAAATGTAAATATCTATAGTTTTAATCATTTCATGCAATATATATATATATATATATATATATATATATATATATATATATATATATATATATATATATATATAATATATATATATATATATATATATATATATATATATATATATATATATATATATATATATATATATATATATATATATATATTCATTTTTTTTATTTAATTTTTTTTTTTTGCTTCTGTTGATTGAGTTCTCTGTCAACAGATAAGACATACAGGAACTCTTTCATTTGAACACGATCTCGCAAATTTCCTATGTATAATAATCATGAATCGCCTGAAATGGCATTATTCGAAGCATTTCATGTAGACTCTGACTGCTCTAAATAGAAATTAGTATTATTCTGCCCGTCACTGTCTGTTGAAGACTGAAACTTGCAGCAGAATCTCCCACATCGTCTCTGGAGTGCTTGGAAATTTTCCTTCCGAAGTAGATCCACCATAGAGTTTGCCATTGCAATCCTGGCCAACAGTAAATCTCTTGAAGGATTTTCTTTATTCAACAGTGCAGCATATCCAAGTATTAAGAACTTAAAAGACAATATTTGAAGAATTAAAATTCTCTTTTCCCCTCTGAATATTTGGTTTCTATTCAAGCTAATTTATTGCTTAAGTTGATTTTTTCTAAAAGAATTGATTGCATGTTGATTTTTTTTAATCATACTGTTATTTCAGTAAGTTGCTGCTGAGGCAAATTAATGACAATCCCATATTAACAATCTATCTATTGGTGAAGTTATCGAGTCGCGAGAAAAAGACAAAGGCTTTTTAAAAAAAATCTTTCTGAATAAAGTACCAGCAAAGCTATACAGCAAAACTCGGTTTTAACAAAGTCACTGGGACCTGTGAAATTATTTCGCTATATCCGTAATTCGTTATATCCGTATTGGGAATTCGTTAAATCTATATAGCTAGGGATCCAAGACTTCGCTAAATCCGTGAATTTGCAATATCCGTGTTCGTGCTAAACGAGTTTTTCTGTAGTTTGTTTTAAAAAAAACATTTCAATGAAATATGAGATCATAGGCGATACTTTTAATACTTACAATTTGTGGACTCCAACATTCGCCTGAATTGGCATTATTTTAAGCATTTCATATAGACTCTGACTGCTCTAAATAGAAATTAGCATCACTCTGTCTGTCATTGTCTGTTGAGGAAACTTTGCAGCAGAATCTCCCACATCGTCTCTGGAGTGCTTGGAGATTTTCCTTCCGAAGTAGAATATAGATCCAGGGATCAATCACAGAGTTTGTCATTGCAATCCTGCCTATTAATAAATCTCTTGAAGGATTTTCTTTATTCAACAGTGCAGCATACCCAAGTATCAAGAACTGAAAAGGAAAATGTTTGAAAAATTAAAATTGTGTTTATTTCTCGTCTCCCCACTGAGTACTTCGTTTTTATTCAAACTAATTTGAGGGTTCATCAGTTCATTTTTTTAAAAAGAATTGATTGCATGATTTAAAAAAAAATTACATTGTTTTTTCAATAAGTTCTTCTAAGAAAAATTCATTACAACCCAATATTAACTAGCTATCTATTGGTGGTGAAGTTATTGAGTCGCCAGAAGAAAGTAGTCTTTTTGAATGAAAAACCTTAGGTAAGCTATAGTTTTTCTTTAAAAAATCTAACATTTCAATGAAATATAGGATTATATCAGGCGAGACTTTTAATACTCACAATTTGTGGACTCCAACATAAGGTGAAAACAATCACAAACACTAGCAGTAAAATCATGTTATATATGGTGCTTTGTCTTTTTCTTTGATCGTTTCTCTTTTCGTTGACATTTTTGCAAAGTTTTACCATTACAAAACAATTGAGGGAAATAGTCGTAGACAAAACAAAGAGTCCAAATATTGAATATATGTATGAATTGACTCTGTCTAAAGTAGAGGTTCCCACAAAATTCATGAAGCACCAGGAACCTGGATAGTAAATAACATTGGAACCGATTCCTATCAGAGCTAGACTAGAAATTACCGTGCCAAGAACCCACACAAAAATTAATATGATGTTTGCACGACGCTCCCTCTCAATGACGTTATATTTGAATGGATACGAAATAGCCATGAAACGATCCAAAGACATTGCACAAACAATCATAGCTGAAGATGTCAACATAAATGATATGATAAACGCACTGTAGTCACATAAAGGTTGAGGAAAATCGTACGTAAAGTTGGAGAAATATCTCATCATGATCGGTACACCAATCAGTAGAATCCCCCCTCCATCTGTCAAAGCCAAACCCCTGACAAGTCTGTAAAATGGTTTCCATTTATGCCTCTTCCTGGATAACACTAGAGAAACCACTGCTATGGCGTTCCCTGCTACCCCTAATACAAACTGAAAAGCTGGAGGGACCATTGATTCCCATATCTTTGTCACAATAGTTAAGTTAGTTATGTTTGAAACATTCAATTCCGACTGCATTTTGCAAAGTGAAATTTTTAGGTAGAAGACGTATACAATTGTACTTGTGATCACATAACATTTCCTGTTCCTGTGTAGTTTGGTTCTAGGAGTTTAGAATTTGAAAAGTGAAATGAAGCAAGCAATAGGGAATGGACCCCATATTTTACTCGCACATTACATCAAACATCTAATAGAGTAAAAGTATGAACTATATATAGTAAATGTTGACTGCTGTACCATGAAAACAAACATTTTTTAATAAAAGTAATCTGAATAAGCTTTCATAATTACGTATATAAGTCCAACTATGAAAGAAGTCCAATATACAATGTGTGAACGCCTTCTAACGCTCCACTGGTATAATGCTTTTGTTTAACAAAATTTCTTTGTTTTGAAAACTATTTAATATGAGGTGTTTCTGCTTTGGATACCAATTATTGGTCACGAACAACCTCCAAGAATAAACAAGAACGCCTTTAAAAGAATGTTTTAAAAAGTTGTAAGATATGATCACATTTGTTTTTACATTTCTTATATCAAAGCATCTTTGCATTCTACAGACTAGAAATTATTTGAAATATGAAATGACAACTTTTACACGATATGAATATGTTTGAAAATACATGTATCACTGAATATCAGATAATTACTGGTTACAACCTGCATGAAAAAGGAAAAAGGAATGGTTTACTGCTCAACTGGAAGTCTGAATGAAACATGGGTATTTCTTTCTTTTTTTTAAACTAATTTAATGCCAACTTTGGGAGAATATCATGTTCTTTTAGTTTGCTTCAAACATGATATTGTAATTGTAGGAGATTTAAGTACCAAGAATCCTCTAAAAGATACAACGTTTTGGATAAATATGGTAATCCTTCGAAAAGCTTGTTCTTCATCCTTAATATATTCTATAATTATACTAACATGGGAAGTTCGATAAAACAGAATCATGTTGTAATTGATGACATTTTAATGAAGGGAAAGAGGTATATTTTGAATTAGCGTAAAGTTTTCCTTAAAACTTAACTCTCAGTCATTAATTCTTTCCTGCAATTAATCTGGTGTGGTGATCGGTTCCAAGCACTGATAGACTTTTCAATGCAACAAGACATTAATAAGATTTGTTCCCCAAGCTTTTTCTATATTTCTGACTTACAATACAATTATTAAAGTAGGTCAATGTTTTCTTTGTCTCTTGAATTTATTTTTACTTGCTACTCGTTACTATGATAAAATGAAGGAATGCTGATCTCGATTAGGTAGTTACCCACATTTTCTTAATGAATAACAGACAGATGAACAAAGGGCCTTTAATCATTAATTTAGAAAAGGCATTTATGGTTAAATGTGAGTGTCAGACGTCGAGGAATTTATTCACTGTAGTTAAAAAAAGCCCATTATTAAAGTTTTCATGGACTGAAGGGCAGGCAGTACCGAAGAAAATATGCCCCGATATTCGGGGAAATAAAAACGACAACGAAGGAATTTAGTTATCCCGGAATAACAATTTGTTTTGTTTGTGTATTGTTTAACGTCCCTCTCGAGAATTTTTCACTCATATATATGGAGACGCCACCACTTGCCGGTGGAGGGCTACAAATTTATTCCTATACTCGGCACTTAGGGCCAACACCTACCGCAACAAGGGACCTCGGTTTATACGGTCTCATCCGAAGGACCGGTCTCCACGTCCCGCAGTGGGTTCCAACTCGCGACGTAACCGTCAATTAATCTAATATGAGATTTGACAAATAGGTTGAGGATATCAACTGTCTCATTTGAAGTCAACATTTCGCAAGTTTTATAACTGATACAATGACCTTGTGTACAAATACAATTTATCAGTAAGTTTTTCATACTAATAACATAGGTCATTCTTTACACACTGAACTGTCTATGGATTTTTCCTTTTGCCCGATGATGACAAGGAGCACACGGCAGGTATGACCGGTCGACAAGTGATGCTTGCTCCTCCATGGCACCTTATCTCACCTCTGATGTTTTTGGAGGTTCTATTTGCTCTGCTCCCGATTTGTATTGTTTCATTGGCTTTTGAGCTTGATTACTGTTCGTTATCTCCATATTTTATCCATCCAATCTTGAAATCCTCTTAGGTTTCTCTGGGTATATGAATATAGGATTGTTTTTAAATGCACAAAATGTCGTAAAAATGTATTTATTACTTAAGACAGAATATGTAAAGATGTTCGAATAAACTGTCGATTCCCCATGCCTCTTTAAATGCTGGCGTAAATATGTCTTTCCTTTTGTTTCATTATATTCCATAGTTTTCGCCAGGTACTGACAGCCCTCTCCCATCAGACTCTTCATAAGCTCGGCATACCTGTACAAACATTCCACCTGGCCTTTTAATATCTAAATTTGCATTCCAAGTACATGTAGATTGTACACTTTTTATTGGCTCATAGTAAAAAAAGGAAATTTGAACTGTAATTTTATCGATACATGAACCAGTATATAACTTTAAAATTTCAGTCTTTGGGTATTTCTCTCAATCAATCATTGACACTTGAATTGAATCAGGAGAAGGAATGGCCTGAGATGAACACTTTTATTACGTTTTATCATTTCGTTTCAATTACGTTTGATAGTCCTCCAATTCTACTTTTTTTCCTTTTGTACTTTAGATAGATTTATACTGTAATTTTGATTCTTGATGCACGGGCTTCGTCGATAAATCTAGAATTCAGTAGCATTGGTACAATTCTGACTGCAATGATGCTGTAAATGTTATAACTACAATCACTTACTCTATTATAAATTTAGCATGAACCCAGCAGGTAAGCTAGACGGATCAGCGGCTGAGCTGTACTTATCTGAGCCAGGTACGAAACTGTGCGGTTATATACAACATACCTCTGTCTATCCTCTTCTTCGATTGCCACTAGAGAGCCTCTGTCCCACATTGCGTCCATTAGCCCCTCACATGAACTAAAAAAAATCGTAAATAAAACATTCCTCATGATAAATAACTAAAGATAAGGCTTTATAACATCATAGACAACTGCTTTTTTCCCACAAAAATGGAACTCGGAAATTTTCGTATTTTGTGATTGGTCATTTGCTTACTTGTTAAATATCATACTGATTCTACACACAAGTACATGTACTCTGAAGTTGATATTAAAAGGATGCTATAGTTTCTCATTGACAATATTTATGTAGTCTTTGGAAACCAGGTCCTCCAACAGTATGTTTTAATTCCGAGAGGCAATAACTGTGTTCCTTTGTTACCCGACCTGTTTTTATTTTCTTAAAAAATAACATTTAATCAAAAAAAAAAAATCTTCCTGATGACTTAAATTCGATATTTAGACATATTGACGACGTTTTATCAATAAACAGTAATTATTTTCATTCATTGTCGACTCGATTTCTCCCAGTGAACTCGAAATAAAAAAAGTAACAGAGTCTGAAACATTTCTTTCACATCTGGATGTTTAACTGACGATTTAACCGACGACAGATGTTTCTGACCAACCAACAACTAAAGTAGATGACTAATGTGATGACTTCAGCTTTTCCACTGTCAACTTCCCCTATTTGTGCAGTTATTTTTCCAATATCATCAGTCCTTTATATGACGTCTACGTTTCCGCACTGATCTGATAAGCAAGATCAGGTTCTGAGAACAATGATTTTTTTAAACCGAGGCAAGCTACTGACAAATAAATTGATCTTAACAAGGCTTTTCACGATCTCGTTTGAAATCAGCATATTCTGTGGTCGATAAAATGATCTTGCTTGCAAATTCAACATACTGTTGGGTCGTATGTTTACCGGCATGTTTCATACCCATTGTCATCCCATTGTTTTACACTGTTTTACCTGATCGATACAGAGGGCTCACGGCAGGTGTGACCGGTCTATGAAATATAGAGATAACCGGTCTATGAAATATAGAGATAACGAACACTTTGGAACCTGATTCCATCTTTGGTATTTGACGTTTTGCCCTTTTAACGATTGGTATTCTTTACTGTATAAATGAGATTGACTACTTCCTTATCTTCACCTTTTACAAATCAAAAGGGGTTATGAAGACAAATTGCTTAGTTCAAATACTCTCTATCAATGCAGGTATAATAGATTTCGTCTTGCATTTATTTTCAGTTTGTATTTTGAAATCGGATTTGTTTCCGCTTTCAATTCTTAAATTATGAATTATATACATGTACATGTAATATATACATGAACATGTTATATGTTCTTCTTAATTTTATCAGTATAATCACTCTATATTTTTACACTTTAATAGCATGCATTTTTGTGCCCACTTAATAATAATACTTGCTTTTAATGACGTAAGTTTGCTTCACAAAAGTTAAGGAAATTTGTATTACAGTTTGCACAAACCCTGTCATTACTTAATACATCTTTTAAACGAAGCTTTCCTTTACAAGCTATCCTTATTTAATATACATTTGTACATGCTGAAAAATATAATTGGATAATGATAATCAAAGCATTAGAAGAAGTGGGGGTTTTACTGTAAATACACTTTTGTGTTTGTTAACATTTTTTTCTTATGAATATAGTTGTATACTTTAGCCTGCCTAACCTAATTTTGAGAAATAAATTTGATACTGTCTGTTAAAGTTGTTATTTAGCTATTGAACTTAAACAGATCACAGCAATACAACTTTATTCGTTTGTCCTCGCTCTGAAAAAGAAATGCAGAAAATATTTATACTTTGTGACTTTGCTGTTATTAAAATTTATTCCAAATTTTAAAGAAATCAAATCAAGAAAACTTAATTATCTATGATTTCAAATCATTTAATCCTTCATTTTTACAACAATTTTTTTAATTTGCAAATTATATGGTGTATGAATATTCATTGTAAAATGATGTATAAAGTGAAACTGACAATGAACACTTCTCCCTTTCCATCTGGCAATTTTGATACAGTATAGCTAATATTATGTTCCTCAAAGAATTCCTCCAGTGCCTTTCTGGCCAATTCCACTCCTATGACTGTGTGGCCCAGCTCCCAGAGCCTGGTCAGTGAAATCAAAAATAGTTCCTACAACTCAACTAAATGAACTATATTGTTATTGAAGACAATAATTTGAATATCTTTTCATATATTACAATATAAACTTTTATGTTACTTTTTCAAACTCTACCATTTATATCCACTGTTTTGCCACAAAGAGGAATAAAGATTTTGATATTCTTCCTTCCATTAATCAGTCGGTCAATATACTTGGAAAGAAATCTGTGAAAAAAAGTAGTCCCATGTATTCTACTTTTGTTGATAGATCAGATACAAATTAACGTAGGTCGCGGGTTTGCTGACGTCGTTAAAACTGGGTACGCAATTTATATGATTTGGGCGACTTTTTTGTGCACATTTGATTATGACGTCACAATGAAAAAGAAATCTGCGATGATTTTTGTTTTATTAAATTCTTCAGTATATCATTATTTAGCTATAACTTTTCTTGGAATTGGTAGTTTAGTGTTATATTATTTAAGCAACAACTTATCACAAATAATGAAGGCTTTTTACGATTTGTATAGTCGATACAATACTTAGATAAAACTTTTGTTGGTATTGGTAATTTAGTGAAGAAGGCTTATTCGAATGATCGACACTGGAAATATTAAAAAAAAGTTTAATTATTTGTTATCAATCGCATCTTCTCGGGCCTTTCCTGCAAACTAGGAAAAACAAGTGGTTGTTTTTTCGGCTTGTCGGAAAGGCCCGAGAAATTGCGATTGATTGGTTCTCACTTGGTATCGCGAAAAGATATGGACACAAGGTTCAACTGACCTTTTTTCATTTGATCGTATTTGAATTATCAGTTTTGTTCTATCAAGAAGCCATTATTAAAAAATCGCAAATACACCTGTTACATCAAAAGATTAAATTTTATTTTTAAACAGGATATTTTTTAAAATATATAGATGTACAAGTTTATCATAAATTAAATACTGCTAAGGTACGATGAAACATTAAGACAATTTTTTAGCGGCACTGACTTCCTGTTAGGGGACAACTATTTGATTCTGAGGGAGAGGTGGAGGGGGTGGCAAATTTTACCGAGTCAGATATTTTCATGTCGATGAAGGACAGATTATTTATTTCCAAAAAAACAAGGACAGATTATTTATTTCTTCTTCACTGAAAAAAGTCTGACGAGCATTAAAAAAAGAAAGAAAAGAGAACAGACAACTCCCGGGGGGGGGGGGGGGTGCTAGAACTAGTCTTGGACAAATTATTGATTTTCTTGCCCAGTCGAAGACAGATTATTTATTTTCAAAATTTTCGAGGACAGATTATTTATTACCAAAAATCTGTAAACCCCCCCCCCCCCCCCATGAAATGATCGTCCCCTAAGCAACAGCTTGCAATGCTGTTACCTACATATTTTATTCGCTACTTTGCTTTCCATGTCCAACAAATAGAATTAATGTTCTAAAAAACCTGGCTGTTGATTACGTCAGATAAAATTAATTTTTAAATCCTCGTCCCATTTTCCCCTCTGAAAATGTGGTATGTAAAAATAAATATTTTGTTTAAATATATACTGAAAATATATTGTATTTAGCCGGGACGATGTTTGGCAGAAATTCGTAGATTTGAGAGAGCGCCTTGCTGAATGGTCTAAATAAAAACATTTTATATACTTGAATTAAAGGATACCGTTTTCCGCCAGCACGCTTGAAAAGAAAAATATACAGCCAAATGTAAGAATACATCTAATCAACGAAAAAAAGCAAAACAAAACAAACAGAAAAGAAACGGTAAGAAAACAACACATAAAGAAAGTAAATTGGAAGAAATAAACTAAAG
This sequence comes from Saccostrea echinata, assembly GCF_033153115.1. Lineage (NCBI taxonomy): Eukaryota > Metazoa > Mollusca > Bivalvia > Ostreida > Ostreidae > Saccostrea > Saccostrea echinata. The sequence goes on along the minus strand of NW_026889802.1, from coordinate 81,116 downwards.
GATTGATTGTTGTTTTACGTCCCTTGCGAGAATTTTCACTAATATAAGACGTACAAAAACCCTAATCTGAAGAGAAACATATCTAATAATCATTTCATTGATATTAAATTATTATGATACGATTCACGGGCCACTCGAAAGCAGATAGACGTGAATTTCTTTTTTATAAAAATTATTTTAGCTCATATTTCTGCACTGAATACCGGATAGATATTCACGACGTCAAGCATGACGTCGCGATATTTTATGGCGTCGTTCTAAAAAATGTTACATTTTGCGATATAAAAGCAATTGTCCACATTTAAATTACGTGAAAACTAACCCGAAGACATATTAATTTTTTCACATTGATTTATTTCAAATCAATTCTTTGTTAAAATACCAAAGGGAAAACAATTTCGTCTGCACCATTTAAAAGTTATTGATATTTTTTGAAACAAAATCTTGCCTCAAAACGAGCCGAAAACGACGTTTTTCTTATATAATTCAATAGAATAACGTCGAAAATGTAACGACAACAATGGCATGTTTGGGATTTAATTACACAAAAACGATGCAGACGAATTTTATAAAAATTTCAGAGAATATAAAACCAAGGTAGAGCATTCATATAACCAATTTTCATGGTACATTTTCGGACACTTTTAAATGGCCTGCAAACCCGCGACCTACGTTAATAAACAGTAAAAACAAAGATATTCAAGTTTTATGTGAAGTCTCACATACATTCAATGAAGATATAATTAAATGGAAAAATTACAAATAAGGAAAAATATTGATAAAACTTTGATCAACGTAAGATTGACATTTAATGGAGGTCCAGCATTATCTGCACAGTTGCTGGATTATTAGCAATGGTTTCCAGTGAGACATCGGTACTCTTTGTATTTCTAATAACAGTTGAACGATACTTAGCTTTGAGATACCCGTTTACTGCAGGACTTAAGAGAAGGAAAAAAGAAATTATAGGCATTACAATAATCGTGTGGCTCTTTGGTGTCATATTTGAAACAATCCCGATTTTATTTTACCATGACTTTTACAGCAGATCCACGGTATGTATCTCTCTTCCTTTAACTACAGAGAGGTTGGAGGGTTGGGAGTATTCTACATTTGGTTTCATTGGCTTTAACATGTTGATTTTCATGGCTATACTGATTGGACAGACATTGATATTCACAGAAGTAAGGAGAACATGAAAAGCCCTAAATAGCGGCAACACTCGAAGAGAGATTGCTGTGTTAAGATCTCTGACATATGTTGTATTATCCGATACGTTTTGCTGGATTCCTATTATTTTGATTGGTGAGAATTTTCTTTTTGAAAAAGTTCTAAACAATTAAAGTTGAAATGTTACTTTTAATATTAATCATAAAAACTTTCCATAAAATATCCCCCATTTTTTATTAAATAATGCTTATTTAATTCAAGATAATGTATTTCCAGAGAAATTGTTTTTAAAATGAATGTATTGTTTGTGCTAAAATTGACACATAAATATTTCAAGAAAACGTACATAAATACGCAAGAATTAGCAATATAAAAAAATCCTTTTAGGAATGGCGTATATGGGGCTGGAAATTTCATTTGATATATATGCATGGGTTATCGTTCTTGTACTACCAATTAATTCTGCTTTGAATCCAATCATATATACCTTCAGCATGATATACAAACAGGTAATTTATTTTTTATTCATTCTTTCATGTGTTTCTTTAATAATTTAAGGATTTCATTGATAGTTCTAAATTTTCTACATTTCCTTTTTTACAGAAACAGCAAAGACAAATCAGACATAACCATATCCAGAGGCAAAATGAACAACATTTGAATCCACTCAGTGCATAACCTCGTTATTTTCCTACTGAAGAATCATGAACATGACACGTAACATTTCATTGTATTACCGTATTATCCATGTTTATCTTGATCCCTTTCTCCCCATCAGGTTAATATATTTTAAATTAAACTGTCTCGTATTCTCTCTGGAATGTATGTCTATGAAAAGAAAAAGACTAAAAATTTTATCTGAAATTGTATTGTTCAAGAGAATGTGGGTTTATGAATTTATATCAAGGTTTTGAACGTCGTGCAGGATCCAAAAATTGTTTAAAAAAGTAAGTGACATTTGGAAGTGGAGACCGGTCCTTCAGATGATTACGAAAGCCCTGGGGACATGTCGATTTCTCCAAAACGTGAAAATGAATTTGAGATCTCGAATTACACAATCCATTCCCACGGATTATCAATTCGTTCCCTCGATTTATAATTCGAGATCTCAAAATACACAATCCGTTCCCACAGATTACCAATTCGTTCTCTCGATTTGTAATTCGAGATCTTGAATTACACAATCTGTTCCCACTGATTATCCCTTCGGTCTCTTGATTTAGGCAATCCGTTTTCTCGAATTTTAATAACATGTACATGTCTTAATTACGGCATGGAGAATCAATTCCCTTGTATCAATTAATGCGTTCTATTTTGTTTAAGTAATCGGTTGTTCCGTAATATTTTTAAATTAAGTCAGTCAATGTAGATTTACTTAAAAAATTATTACACAGAACCCGTGTTTACCCTTATCACGGCTTCCCATGATTCTAAAATAACACAAAAATTTCAAACTTTACTTGTACAGATATGAGCACTAGTACATTTGAAATATGTTCATGTAATTTTCTCAGTTAGAACCGTAGTATGTAATGAAATGTAGAGTGTGTACTATTTTATATTCTATTCATTAAACACATATTGCCATATCTGAGATGGAGAGATGAATAAGTGCACTCAGCTACCAGCTGGAAAACAGAAAATTGTGCATGAAATTATATAATGGAACGAAGGGATAACCTGTGAAAACAAATATTTTCCCGCGCGAACGATTAACATTCCACGGGAATGAATTGTTTAAATCGAGCGAATGAATTACAATCCGAGAGAACGGTTTGTCTAATTCGAGGGAACGAATTGATATTCTGAGAAAACGAATTGGTAATTCGTTATAACAGATTGTCAATCCGAGAGAACGGATTGTATAATTCGAGATTTCGGTTTACTTTTACACTTTTTTGAGAATCCTCATGTCCCTTCACGGCTTTCCTAGATGATGCCTTATAAATCGAAGCCCAGTGTCGCAGTAATTTAGTGCTGGCACGAAAAGATCCCTCACTGCTCAAAGGCCGTTAGTGCCGATTACAGGTCTAAATTTGCAGCCCTCCACCTGCAAGTGGTGGCGTCTCAATATGAGTGAAAAATTCTCGAAGAAACGTTAAACAAATATACAAACAATAAACACAAATAAATCAGAATGGATGAACCTTAACTATAGATATCTCAAAATGAATGACACCTAAAACACATAACTCAAAATGAAGGAAATCTAAAACATGAAAACTGTAGAATCATTTTAATTCGTGGGGGTCAATGTTGGTGGGTAACCAAAAGTTTACTAGTTCGTGGGTAACTCGAGTAGAAACAAAAGATTCAATGAATGGCTACGTGGACAAAGTTTGTTCGCAGGGATGTAAATTCGTTGGTAGGGGTGACTCACGAAATCCACAAATATTGCCCCCCCCCCGCCCCCGAACAATGATGATTCCACAGTAGATCAGTATGAAGGACATCCAAAACACAGACAAATAGCAATGGAGGACACTAAACACAAATAAATCAGAATAAATGAAAATTCAATACAGATAAATCACCATGAAGGACGACTTAATTAAACACTGATAAATCAAAATGAAGAAGACGTAAAACACATATATATCAGAATAAAGAACACTTAAAACACAGATAAATCACCATAAAAACCAAAAGGAACACAGATAAATCACCATGAACTACGAACAATGAGGACACATATAAATTACCATAAAGAACACTTGAACACAGATAAATCACCATGAAGAACAACTAAAACCTAGATAAATTACCATGAACAACTAAAACCCAGATAAATCACCATAAAGAATACTTAAACACAGATACATCATAATGAAGAACAACCTAAACACAGATAAAACACTATTAAGAACACTAAATGACAGATTAATCACAATAAAGAAACCTACACACAGATAAATCACCATAAGGAACACCAAAATACAGATAAATCACAATGAAGAACAACTAAAACCAAGATAATTCACCATGAAAAACAACTTAAACACAGATAATTCACCATAAACTTCAGTTAAACACAGATAAATCAGCATAAAAAACCATAAACACAGATAAATGACCATTTAGAACAACTAAAACACAGGTAAATCACCATAAAAAGCACCTAAAACACAAATGTATCAGAATGAATGAGAATCTATCTTAACATTACATTTTTGCTGGATATGTGAGGATAATCCATACTTTTCATTTTCAGTGAATAATTTTAAAAAAGAATTTTCTTAGTAACAATTTTTGCAGAATCAAAAATCGATAAAACACCAGATATAGGTTGACAATCATTATTTGTTTTAAGAGATTTTAAAACAATGCATGCTGTAAAATATTTAAAAAAAAAAACAAACAAATCTTGAATGAAATCTCTTGTTGAACTGGCTGGTGCATTCTTTTTTTAAATTTGGGAAGGTAATGCCAATAAACAAAACATTTATAAAAAAAAATCGAATCACTATATACAAGGGGGTAGGCAAACATTGGAAATAAAACATTACTACCGTACAAGCCATGTTTCAAGTTCTTGTCTTAGGTCTGAAAAGATGTATTCATCTTTGTCATTCTTTGAACAACGAATCAAATAAGATAAATCAAATTTTAAAGCAAGACCAAATCAAATAAGAAAAATCAAATTTTAAAGTGAATGTTTTCTATCTTCCACCATTTTAAAAGTAATCTGGATCTTTATTCAGAATTAATATTTACAGAGTTGTTGCAATTGACTTCCGAGTCGAACCTCACTTTCCTGATTATGTTTAAAACGCAAATATCTCTAGTTTTAATTATTTCATGCAATAGGAAAAATAGACATTATATATTCATTTTTTAAATTCAATATCTTAGCTTCTGTTGATTGAATTCTTTGTTATCTGTCAACAGACAAGACATACAGGAATCGTTTCATTTTAATCTGAGCTCACAGATTTCATTTATATTATATTCATGATGTCGCCTGAATTGGCATTATTCGAAGCATTTCATGTAGACTCTGACTGCTCTAAATAGAAATTAGTAATATTCTGTTCGTCATTGTTTGTTGAGGACTGAAATTTGCAGCAGAATCCCCCACATCGTCTCTGGAGTGCTTGGAAATTTTCCTTCCGAAGTAGAATATAGATCCAGGGATCCACTACTGAGTTTGTCATTGCAATCCTGGCCAAAGTAAATCTCTTGAAGCATTTTCTTTATTCAGCAGTGCAGTATATCCCAGTATTAAGAAGTTAAAAGAAAATATTTGAAGAATTAAAATTGTGTTTCTCTTTTCCCCTCTGAATTCAAACTAATTTATTGCTTAATTTGATTTTTCTGAAAGAATTGATTATATTTTTATTTTTAATCATACTGTTATTTTAGTAAGTTTCTGCTGAGGCAAATTAATTACAACTCAATATCAATTACCTATCTATTGGTGAAGTTATTGCGTCGTTAGAAAAGAAAAAAAGGGTCTAATAATCTTTCCAAATAAAGTATCATGTAAACTAAAAATTTCTAAAATAAATTTCTGAACTCAATTAAATATGAGAGCATATCAGGCGATATTTTTAATACATACAATTTGTGGACTCCAACAGAAGGTGAAAACAGTCACAAACACTAGGAGTAAAATCATGTTGTATATGGTGAATTGTCTTTTTCATTGATCTTTTCTCTTTTCGTTGACATTTTTGCAAAGTTTAATCATTACAAAACAATTGAGGAAAATAGTCGTAGACAAAACAAAGAGTTCAAATATTGAATAGATGTATGAATTAACTCTGTCTTAAATAGAGGTTCCCACAAAATTCAAGAAGCACCAGGAACCTGGATAGTAAATAACATTGGAACCGATTCCCACCAGAGGAAGACTAGAAATGACCGCCCCAAGAACCCAGACAAAAATTAGTATGATGTTTGCACGACGCTCCCTGTATTTGAATGGATACAAAATAGCAACGAAACGATCCAAAGATATTGCCCAAACAATCATAGCTGTAGATGTCGACATAAAAGTTATAATGAACGAACTGTAGTCACAAAGAGGCTTAGGAAAATCATAAGTAAAGTTCGATAAATATCTCATCACCGGTGCTCCAATCAGTAGAATCCCCCTCCATCTGTCAAAGCCAACCCCCCGACAAGTCTGTAAAATGGTTTCCAATTATGCTTCTTCCTGGATAACACTAGAGTAACTACTGCTATGGCGTTCCCAAATACCCCTAATACAAACTGAATGGCTGGAGAACCATTGATTCCCATATCTTTGCCAAAATAGTTAAACTAGTTTTGGGTGATTCCGTCATTCCGTCTGCATTTTGCAAAGAGAGGATGTGGTTTCAGAGAGAGGATGTACTGTATAGGGGATTAATTTCACGGGTTGTAATTTTCACGTTTTTCTCTCCTCGGACACGATCGCGGTTTGTTGAATTCGCGGAAATGTTATATAGTAAAAGTTACCTCCCTTGTCTATATTAAATCCATAGCATAGCTAGAACGACATTAATCAGAGTTATGTATTCACTTCACGAACAACAGGGTAGGTTTACATAAAATAGTTAGATTTAATAATTAATTGACGATTAATTAAAAAAAAGTACAGTTATTAAAAACGTCGAATGACTTTCCTATATGCTATTACGATGAGTGCATGTACACCCCAAGATCTTCCCCCCGAAGGGATAATCATCGCGGCGATAAAAACCACTGGACGGTAATAAATATGTTAATTAATGTAGGTCTACGAAATAATATCCTTTCACATCTTCAGCAAGTTCGATAGTTATTTGAATGATTTCTTAAAACCAAAATGTCGATAAAAACTAATACGCAGTAATAATGCAGGTAACAAATACACGTGGTAACATCAGTTACGCACGAGTAATCAAAACCCATGACCCACGTGTTTTGATTGATGAAACATGTAGCGTTGGCTATTAAAATTAAAGTAAAGCGTGATAATTAAGATAATTGAATGACAGGTACTACTCCTAATTACTGAAATGCCCATGTACTGCAGGTATATATACCTATCGTAGTCTTTTCTCAAATTTCCAAATAAAACATGAGGTCATTGAAAACTTATTCACTGTTTCTTGAATTCACGGATTTATTAACACCGTGAATATAGCGAATACTAACACCGCGAGTTATTTTCCCCCTATACAGTATTTAATTATAATTTGCATACATAAAATTTTCTGTTCCTGATTAGTCTTAATTCTAAGAGTTTTAAAAGTTAACGAATCAAATGAAGCAACTGATAAAGAGAATGGGCGAGTATTTACTCACTTTAATTTCAAATATCCGGTGAAGAGTATTTAAATATTACAACATGAATACAAATATTTCTGAATAAAAGAATCTGTCAGCTTTCCTACAAGTATCGGATCAATGACCTTTTTTTGAAAAAAAAAATTAAAATTCTTAAATAAAAAATAATTTGAAAAAAAAAACAAAGCTATGTTAATTATGGAATCCGAATAGCGCCACGTCGTTTACTACCGCACCATCGACCATCGAGTAAAGGGTCGATGGCGCCATAATGCGATGACATGATGACGATGAAGCGATGGCGTTATGACAATGACACAATGCGATGACGATGGTGTGATAGCAAGATGGAGCGATAGTAAACATCGCTTCATCGTCATCACCCCATCGTGTCATCACTATCGCACCATCGAGCTATCGCATCTTCGTCATCGCGCTTTTGCATCATCACTTTATCGTCATACACCACTGCTTCATCGTCATCGCATTATCGCAATACCCTAACCTCGAAGGTGCGATGATGTGATAGTGAACTACATGGTTAGTGGTGGCTTCTCAATATGAGTGAAAACTTCTCGAGAGGGACATTAAACAAACAAGTTTACACTAAAAATAAAAGTCGCGTGGCCTTGACATGCACGATTACAGCGATACGGTAGATACAACCTTTGTTTTTCCGTTACTTATATTTTGCAGTTATCTTGCTTTAGAGAACAGTTGAGTTTGTCAAATCTTCGCTATACTCATCTTTTTAATAAAGCTTTTGCTTTATGAAACAAATATCTTAAAAGAAACACATGATTTTAAATCATTAAGTTTTTGTTTGTTTGTTTGTTGTTTAACGTTCCTCCTGAGAACCCCCCCCCCCACACACACACACCACCACCACCAGTGTAGACCCCCTCCCTCCCCCGAGCCTTCTCGACAGTTTCTTTTTTTTGGTATAAATCATTTGATTTATTTATTTAGTGATATATGTGCGATACTATCAGCCGAATTAATTACCTTAAACATTTTATCAAACTTTATATAGACACGCTGTTTGATATATAGAGCTGGATAGGAATTAGGGATCCCGCCATTCCGAATTCAAGAAAAAAACATTCAATATTTGTTTCACAATGATACTTTTTTGCCATTTTATTTTCGTACAAACTGCAGATAAACATGCAAAAGTTTAACACAAATGCCCCGAGAGTGACCATTTCTTACGAAAGTCGAGAATTGAAGGGGTTTTAATAAATGATATGAAATATTAAGTAAACGTCAAAGTGGATATGCCTATTGCATTTGTGGTTGAGCAGTTTCCCCTTTGCCTAAAAGAAATATGACATATATGCCTTAAATGATATAGATGAATGTATTGACCTTGTTCAAATAATATTCAGGTATATCCATGAGAATTTCTTAGTCAAATTAGGTCATTCCAAATTTTCTTTGTTTAGCGTCCACCCCTGAATTCGAAAATCTATCTTTCTATCCGGAAAAAACACACAAACCAAAGGGAAAAAATACATTTTAAGCACAATTCGAGAAATTTTAAGCATCAATTGAGAATTCTCCTCGCATTGTAACTAAGTTAAACAATTAGTTTACTGAAACGAAAACTTTTGGGTACATCACTTCGATAAAAAAGAGAATAGCTAACGTCAATTACCCTCAGAGTTACTCTATGTAAAACATTTCAACATACATTGAAAAGCAACAAAGACAGCAAAAGAAGCGAGATGAAGGATTTAAATCATAAAGATGTCTTCTTAAAAAACTAAATATAAAAAAAATCCTGGATGCTCCCCTCATTCATAAGAAAAATGGTATTCAAAGGTTGATTTGTTGATCTATGTACTTGTATACCATGATTATATCACTGTCCCTCTGCCCCACATAGAGATTACTCTGATCATCCACACAGAGGCTACTGGGGAGTGAAATCCCATGTTTTGGTGTGACCAGCAGGGACAGAAAGTTCCCGTCCTTGTCCATACGATGGACAGTGCGACTAATAGCATCACACACCAGAATATGTCCAAGAACGTTTGTGCAGATTCCATAAGGACACATTGGCTTTCCCGGTCTCCCCCGATAGGAGAATCGATGCCTTCCAAATTTATCCACGACCACTACAGCTTCCTTTTTATAGTCTGATGTACAAATATCCTCATTTATATTTTCTGTAATGTAGTGAGGATATTTATAGAGGGCCTCTAAGTTATCCCATTGAATATTCCTTATTCGTAGGCCTTTCTTATTGTATCTTGTCACCTTGCTTTCATTTTGCATTTTCAGTCCGACCAGTATGTCCCCGTTGACGTGGGAGCAGTAGATACAAGTTGGCCTCCAATCTCCTGTTTCAGTGAATTTTCTGATTTTGCTATTTTGCGTCACTTTATGGATAACTTTTTTGTTTCTGTCTATGAACATCAAATTACCATTCTTTGTCACTGAATGGAATCCCCTTGTTCCGTGGCATTTTATTTCCATAGTCTGTATTTGTTTCCCAAGTAACTGGTAAGTGAGAACAAGGGTGCCATTACAATCACTGACCCAGAACCCACCTGATTTGTCTAGAGAAATATGAAAGGCTTTCTTAATACCTGGCAGTCTAATCTCTCTCTTTTTGGAGACTTTGCCGGTGTTGTAGAGTTTACCTAGTAACTTCTTGATATCAGATTTCTTAAAGTGGCGAGCGTTATATACAGGAAATTCAGGTTCTGGTGCTTCTGGCATAGGTTTTACTTTTATTTCCTTCAAATCAGGGATGGACACTGTGTCTGATTCCTCGAAATCTGGCAGGTTTGATTCGCAGCTTTTAACAACAGAATTAAGATAGAAAATATAATCATTAATTGTTTTATTTTGATTTTCAAGGACTTGAAGTAGTTCTTTTTCGATTTTGCTCAACTGTGCCATGTTCTCTGTCACAACTGTATCAATCAAACGTTTGAGATCTTCTGCTTCAGACTTCATATCCGTTCTAAGATCATCAAAAATTGTCTTTATCTTTTTTGCATTCTCTTTGATGTCATTCAGAGCCTTTCCTGCAGGCAGGAAATATTCATTACGGATACTTAATATTTTTTTGTGGTAATGCTCAAAAAGATTGGCATAAATTTTCTTGAAAGCATCGAAGGTATGTCCCGGGTGATCTGAGGATTTTAAACATGCGGAACAAACAGGTATGTGACACTCTTTACATAGATAATCCAAAACATGAGTTGGATGAACTTTACATTCCTGTGGCGGATTGTGTTTGTAGGGATATAACTCATGAGTCATTTCATTCTCATGATGTAACACTGCACAATTTAAACACATGCCTTTACCACAGGACTTGCAGTAAAACTTACTGGTCTCATCACAGTTATAACAGGGAGAATCATCTGATGTGCCCAGCTGATGGTCTGAAAATAAATATTTTGTTTGAAAAAATCATACTAGTATTCCTTCATAATCACTTGTAAATATTATTTCATAGTAGTTTCTAAAATGTTCAATATTAAATATTTCAAGAATATCTTACAATTACTGAATGTTAAATTTTAAAGAGTAACGTGATCATTTGGTATCAGAAAAGAATGATATTCATCAAGCCAAACAGGCATAATAAAGTTTAATATTGAAGAACATCTAAATGATTACGTTGAGCCCATAAAAATCGATAAATTTATTATGCCGTTATAAACATTTCTATGTTTCAATTCGGCGGCTATTCATTCAGTTAGCCAATAAACATAAACATAATTTACGCTTGCTTTTTTCTTGGTTTCTTACGACAACACGCAACATCTAAAGATATTTTGTCAATAATAAATGTTTTCGTAACCAAGTACCATGAAGAAATGATGAACTGAAACCTTTGTCCAGATATTCATTTTTTCTATCTGTTTAACAGGGTCATATTTAAAAATAATACCAACCAGCTGTTTCTGTAATTACTTCATTGTTGAGGTATATTATCAGATCATCTACTAGCAGGTCAAAGCATTCAAGATATGGAGGATACAGCAGCAGCTCCAGGATTTGTCTTCCAATCTCACCTTTCTCCAAGTCCTGTCTATATAGGTCATAGCTCTGCTTTGAGGAAAACGTGAACTTCAAAAGTAAGCTGCCTTTTGAACTATTAATGACAGCATTATACTTCTTCTTCATTTTCCGATTAAATTGGAAAAATCTTTTTAAAATTTTCATTGTGTTTTTCTCTTGTAAATTAGCATACATTGCTATTTTCTGTCGTAACTCTTCAAAAAATGGGTCAAAAGCGAGTCTTATGCATTCTTCCTCGTCTTCGACGATGTATTCTTCTATTGTTTCATAAAGTTCTTCTATCTGTGAATCAGATGTCCTCTCGTTGATGCTATCCACCATGGTATTCAGAATGAAAATGCTTGTGTCAGTAAAAGTCTCTGCAATTTTCCTTTTTCTTGGATTCGTGGCTTCAATTTTCACAGTTTCTTGTGAAGTAAAAGCTATCAAAATTAAGTAAGACACCCATTATTAAGTGTTACGTGTTCTTAATTGGAATAGTTACATATGATAATTTTGATTTTAGAATAGAAATCACCAAAAATTGGTGGTCTGTCACAAATCTGTCTTTTGGTTAGGAGTCTAATACATAATTTGATTTAAAGATTGAGTTTGGATGTAATCTGTTTCATAATTAATAGCTCATAAAACATTAACACTGCATAAGTTTTCAATATCAAAAATCAAGCATGGATTGTAGAACATTTACTTTGTAATGTTAAAAAAATGTGATCAATCAGAAACTCTGGTAATTGAAATTTAAAGGTTTAAACATAATTAAAAGTTAAATACAATGTATGTAAATTGAAAAGTATTGATTGGCCCAAAAACTTCTTATTTCCGAAGAATATTATACCCCTTATTAAAGTATGTAGAGATTATGAAAAATTCTTTGCGATGAGCAAGAAATTTGGTAAATTTTCGAAATACTAGTGATCTACTTTGTATCTGTTTTGTAAATTCAGTGTAAGAGAATAGACTTTTAATCACATGACAGATTACCTTTTTCCGCCATAACATGTATTTTTTCTAATAATTCTCTCGTACTTTTCTCGGCCTCATAAAAGTCTCTGAATTTTTCTACATATCTGCTTTCCATCTCGGTATCAATAGTACGTACTTCAGCATTCTGTAGGCTTTGCACGTAGTTCTTTCCAAGTAGTGTATGCATTCTGTTACAGATGTCCGTAATAATGGACCAGTTTTCCTGAAACTCTGTTTCTGATATACAAAGACAAGAAATATGTCCATAAACCTTATTTCTAATAAGGCGAATTCTTTCTATGTCATCACCAAGAGTTGTCTCTCCATTTCTGATGTACCCCATCCTTGAGAAGGAGGTGGAATATTGGGACAGAGATTGCGCAGAAGTGTATATAAGAGTGTGATATCAAAGTCCTTGTTTCCGTCAATGTGAGAATTTTGGATTGTTAGTATTTGATCTGATCGAAGTTTCTTAAACAATGTCTTATCTTTTTTAACATCATTGAATATTTCCGTCGCAGAAATTTCCATTTCTAGGACATCTCGTAAAATCGATGCAAGTTCTTCAATGATGACCAAACCCAGTCTTGCAAATCTGGTCCTATCACCTGGAGTTATTGCTTTACTCAAGGCCATCCTAAAAATGTGAATATCCATGAATGCATGTTAAAATTGTACGAAACTTAAAACATATTCTGTGAAAATTCATGGCCACATACATAACAAAACCCTTCAGGTGAACATAACATTTATACTTCTCTGAATTGGACCAAAAAATATTGTCTTAGTTGTTTCGTGCTTGTTAAGAGTTAGTGAGTATATTGGCGTATTTTCTTTTCTATTCTTAAGTAGGCTAATGGTAAGATTTTGACTTCACTGAATTTGGGGTAGGTGAGGAAGAGAGTTGGTCCTTCTTTTGGAAAGTAGACGGGATAGGGGTCACCCCCTCCCCCAAATGAATATTAAGATAAGATATAGATACAAATCACGCGTTTTTATGATATTATGTGTTATCATTTGGACAACGAATATACAGTAAAAATATTCTTACATTGCAAGCACTGCATAAATATAATTCAAAGGAACTGTATTCTTAAAACAAAAAGTTACAGGTTAAGTGAAATGGTTCGCAATTCTTTTATTGAGGAAACTATTTGTCTGGATAATTTACATGCAAAACCTGACTAACACACTGAACAGTCAGCAAAGTAAAGGAGAAAGGTAAAAAACTGTCCATTATGTGAGATCTCTCACATTTGAGGCCTTTCTCCTACTTCAAAACATTATTTCCTTTGTTCTGAGAATTAAAGCCTCTGGAATTTCCAGGGGTCCGTGTTTAAAGGTGTTTATGAGGTCGATCACTTTTCGTTGCAATAACAAGTTCATTGTTTACAGAATGGACAGTTACATTTTGTTAGATAGCTATTTTGATTCCAGATGCAAAATAACAAAAGGTCTTTGTCTAAAGGTGGATTTTGGGGGATTCCAGTATTTATACAAGTATGCGATGCTTCAAAATCAGTTAATGGTTTGCGTTGTAAAGGCATACAATCATGTTTTCCTCCGATGGAGAGAGTTTATGACAGAATCAAAAGCTAGTGAACCAAATTTTGCACAAAGTCAGTGATATTTGGACCTAGAAACAGAGAATAGTAAGGGTAGGAGAAAATAATAGCCAAACTAATGATGGACACTGACTTACAGGTATAACTTAATGGATTGTTTTAGGAGTTAGTTCGACATTAAGCTATAGAATGGACAACACAAACAAAGGGTTTACGTCACAATCATGTTTTAAATGAGATGAATTGCATCATGTGTTACTACAAAAATATTACTCGTTAGGAAAGGGTCAAATTTTCTATTTGCTCAGTTCATTTTTCATGCATTTCACAGATCAAATAAAATATATACAACATCACTGCTGGTGCAAATCGAGAAAATATTGGTTTCAGACAATCGCTACTATTAGCATTTGTGAATTACCTGGTTCAATTTATAATTTTTGAAATAACACAATTAAAATCAAATTTTATAAAGCAAAATTGACTAAATAGTTAAGCGATTGTTTGCTTTCATATCCGAAAAGTGTTCAAAATTGGAACATTACATGTAAATAGCTGTTAACATCGTGTTTTATTTTCTAAAAACCAGATCACCGGTACAAGAGGTATGTGTATACATGTACATATATACAAACACAAGTAACAGTCAAAGGTAATTATAAAAAATAGACAACAATATAAAGAAAAAAAGGAAAAGAATGTAGTAAATATATAATGAGTTTTATACATGTTAATGGAGGATTCAAGAAGGACAGACAGTTTTGAAAATTTTTCTTAATAAATTTTGACAACGATTTATGTTTTCTACAATATTTGTGCTCGTATGTTTATTAAACTTGAAAATGTTAGGATTTTTATAATAACTATTTGAAGCAATATTTTTCTGTCGTTCGAAACTTACTCACATTCCACATCATAATGAAAATCATCACCAATATTTTAAATCACGAATGGCTCATATTCTTAAATTTCTTTGAATGTTATTCTATCTATCTACTTCAATTGGCAAATGATGATTACATGTTCCGTATAGTTTTGTAAGTGTAATTCTTTAATCATTTGGTAAATTCATTTTCAACAATTTTCAAGACCGAAGATTGTTTTTAAAATTCTATAATTAATACATTTAGGTATACTATCAACACTACTTTTCCATTCTTGTAAAAAAAAGGATTTTTTTTTTTTTAGAGTTTCTTAATAATAGACTTAAGCCAGTTAAAGCTTTGACATGTTTGATTGATCCATATATAAGACAGTCCACAAAAATTAGGGATATCTTGTATACATTTTATCCATGGAGGTAGGAAAGACCCATCTATATAACATTTATAAAAAAATAAGATTAAATAACATTTGTAAGTTTACAAGAGGTGGGATCAGGTGCCATGGAGGAGTGAGCATCCCCTGCCGACCGGTCACGTGTGCTCCTTGTCACGGTCGGGAAATAACGGAAAAATCCGTCGACATTTCAGTGTGTAAATAATGGCCTAACGATTAGTATGAAAAACGTCAGTCGGCATTTGACTCAATGATAAATTGTATTTGCTGACAAGGTCACTGTATCGACCATAGAACTTACAAAATAATGACTTTAAACGAGACAGCTGATATTCTTGTTTCATCATCTTGTTTGTCAATAATTTACCTCGTTTTAGAAATTGTACATACGTAGAAAATGCACTTGCGTATTGAATCAACTGAGAGGTATATACCCCGTATGCAGGTGATGAAGGTATATTGCTGCATAAGTAAGGGAAGTTGACGATTGAAAAGTTAAAGTCATCACGTTTATCATAAAGCTTGGTTGTTAGATTACCACTAACGTCTTTTTCAAGTAAAATATTCAAATATGAAACAGATGTGTCAGACTCTTTGGTATCTTTTATCTCAAGCTCACTGTGATATATCGTATCGACATAAGAATGGAAATCGCTATTGTTAATTGACAATAAGTCGACGATATATCTAAATGTCGATTTGAAGGCCACAGCAAGTGTTTTCTTCTTTCACGTACAAGAGTTTGGACAAATTCTGCCTCATATGAATACAAAAAAGGTCTGCCAACAAAGGGGCGTAATTGGCACCCATGGAAATTCCAACAGACTGTTGGAAGACCCTGTCTCCAAAAACCACACAGATATTGTCAATTAGAAACTCAAGCATCTTTTCAATGTCAACCTCAGAGCACTTGTGTGTACAATCAGAATGTTTTTTTTGACAAAATAACTCCGCAAACGACCAACGACAAGGCAAGCAAATCCACGAGCTCCACCCCCACCGAAGAAGCAGCTGTCAACGATATCAAAAAGCCCGGACCTCAACCCACCGCGGTGAACGGTTGTGTTTAAAAGCTGAAAAGTCGTAAGTTTTTAAGCTGTTAATCCTGGCAAAATCCTGCTATCCCAAACTTTCCAAAAGTTTCCTGGAATCTTCAAGCATCCACATCCGATTTACACCACTTCCCGAACACACCGCTGCACAGCACCCCCGAGGTTTCTCCCTCACTACTGTTAATATCTTAGTGAGGAGTAAAGAAGGAGGCTTGGCTGAACACCCACCGGAACTAGCCATGTATCCCTGCCTGCAAGGATCCTTACGAAGCTTCGGAATCCAATATAAATATGGGGAACTCAAACTCACTCCGGCTGCTTTGAACATCAAAAATATTCAAAACTGACATATGAATTTGAAAAATTTCTTCCTTAGAAAGGGAACTACGAGCACAACCTGGATCCTACTTTAATTAAACGTTTTTCAATACTAAGGAGGCAAACAATGTGCTTGAATAATAACCAATAACCAGCAAAATCATTTTGTAGGTGTTACAACTGGTATCTGTAAAACATTTATTTAAGCGACTATTTGTATTAATGTGACATATGGTATACGTCCATGAGTCTGTTGGTTTATGTAGCTAAATGTGAAAAATACGAAATTGTTGATACTTGCATGATAAAGGGTCATAGTTTTTATAGTTTCTAGTTATTTTTTTATCATTTCCTGAAGCAATACAAAACGTTTCATCAATTCTTTTCACCGATATTGTGTTTTTATCTAAATCATTTTGCTATGGAGTCTTACAGTCTAAAGGAGCCAGTAGATGACACCAAATAATCCAAAAAAGCACCAATGTATCTACGAATATGATAATGGCTGTAATTTTTTGTCCAAATGACGATTAAGCCTTTTCAAGAAATAATCTAATACATAATAGAAATATTTCTTCTTGCAATATATGTTTATTCAGAACAATCTATTTTCCTCTTTGGTAGTGAATTCCATTTATCAACTAACATGTCAGGCTAAAAGGGGGAGGGGGCAGAGAGGCCCGGTCCCCCACTTTTTCTGAGATTAGTCTTTTGCTGTAGTTTTGATATGTCAATTTTCATGTACGCCCTGCTTGCCCACCCCCCAACCTTTTCTTGCTGTAAGGTTGAATTCTGGCAAATTCTAGCGTTTGAGCCCCCCCCCCTCCCCCAGAAATACGATTTTTCGAGATTAGGCAGTTTATGCTTTTTTTTTGTTTTTGCCCCCCTCCCCTCCCCAACAACAACTTTGAAAAATCTTACTAGGGCTTGCATGTCCAATAAGTAGTCCGGTCTCTATATGCCATTCAAATATGAAAACATTAAAATATTTTGTTGAAATATTAAAATATTCCATACAAATTAATTATCGGAAAAACATAATTCCTGTCCACACTGAAGGAAGAAAGTATATTTATTTGTCGACAAAGGGGGTTGGTGGGGTTGGAGGTTGGCGGTTTATGCTAATTCATTTAAATATTTATTTAAATATCATAATGTCACCATTGTTTTACATGTAAGTCCGACTTTAAAAGCAGCTTCACCATAACCCTCACTTATCTTGAAATTTTGTTCCAAAATTACATTTTAATGATTTAAGTACGCTTCTTAATGTTTTTCGTAGACATCTGGTTCTATAACACTTGCAAGTGGCCTGGTACCCCTTACGTGTAGATTTTGCCTCAATACCATACTGTTCATTCTGACATTTCTAAATTTTTCATTTTTTTCAGACGCTGAACCAAGATTTTTTTCAAGGGTTGGGGGTGAGTAAGGGTGGGGGGAGGGGTATATCAACTCCCCATAAATGCCAGACTCGGGGTTTTTTTTTTGTCAAGTAAAAAAGAAGAATTTAAAAGACAACCCCAAATAAAAAATTTAAAAACTTGCCATAAACCTTAAAAATCTACTGGAGGGGGAGGGGGTTCAGGTAAAAAGAAACGGGGAAAACACACGTACGAAAGTCAATTTTCCTCAGATACATGGCTCTCCTTTCCATTTTAAGAGAGGTCCTTGTTTCTGGGAAGGGGAAGGGGTTCCAAGGTGATTTTTTTTCGTTTCTTCTACATAGAAATTTAATACTCTGAAGTTCTACAGGGGTTCTGGATTGACAATAGCAGAATTTAAGTGGAATGCGTAGACAAATAAATAGAATGAAATATGGAGAAAACGAACAGTATTTAAGCTCAAAGTCCATTAAAACAATACTAATTGGGAGCAGAGCAAACAAGGACTTCCAAAAACATCAGATGTGGGATCAGGTGCCATGGAAGAATGAGCATCCCCTGCCGACCGGTCACACCCGCCGTGTGCTCCTTGTCGTGATCGGGAAACAACGGGAAAATCCTTCGACAATTCAGTGTGTAAATAATGGCCTAACAATTAGTATGAAAAACGCCAGTCGGCATTTGACTGAATGATAGACTGTATTTGCTGACAAGGTCATTGTATCGATCATAGAACTTACGAAATAATGACGAGACTGTTGGTATTCTTGTTTCATCAACTTGTTTGTCAATAACTTATCTCGTTTTAGAAATTGTTCATACGTAGAGTATGCTCTTGCCTATCGAATCAACTGAAAGATATACACCCCATATGCAGGTGATAAGGGTATATTGCTGCATAAGTAAGGGAAGTTGACGATTGAAAAGTTAAAGTCATCACGTTTATCATAAAGTTTTGCTGTTAGATTATCATAAACGTCTTTTTCCAGTAAAAAATATCCAAATATGAAACAGATGTGTCAGACTCTGTGGTATCTTTTATTTCAAGCTCACTGTGATATATCGTGTCGACATATGTATGGAATTAACTATTGTTAATTAATAATACGTTGTCGATATATCTAAATGTCAAGCTGAAGGCCACAGCAAGAGATTTCTTTTTATTCATGTAAAAGATTTTGAATAAATTCTGCTTCATATTAATACAAAAATAGGTCTGCTAATAACGGGACACAATTGGCACCCATGGAAATTCCAAGAAATAGTTGGAACACCTGGTCTCCAAAAGCTATAGATATTGTCAATCAGAAACTCAAGCATCTCTTTAATATCAACTTCAGAGTACTTGTGTGTACAATCAGAATGTTTTTACCAAATAATTTTATTTCTAATTGTCAAGCTGAAAGCCACAGCAAGAGATTTCTTTTTATTTATGTAAAAGATTTTGAATAAATTCTGCTTCATATTAATACAAAAATAGGTCTGCTAATAATGGGACACAATTGTCACCCATGGAAATTCCAAGAAATAGTTGGAACACCTGGTCTCCAAAAGCTATAGATATTATCAATCAGAAACTCAAGCATCTTTTTAATATCAACTTCAGAGTACTTGTGTGTACAATCAGAATGTTTTTACCAAAAAATTTTGCAAATGACCAATGACAAGGTAAGTAAATTTACTAGTTCCATTTTTATTGAAAAAGCAGTCGTCAACGATATCAAAAAGACTGGACTTTAATTTTTCTTGGGAAATGGTTGAATATAAAGTTGAAAAGTGGTAAGATTTTATGTTTTTGATTTTGGTAAAATTTTGTGATTTCAGACTTTCCAAAAGTTCCTTGAATATATTATTGCACAGTACTCCTGAAGTTTTTCCTTCAAAGCTGTTAATATTTCAGTGAGGAGTAAAGAAAGAGGCTTGGTAGAACATTTACTGGAACCCGCTATTTATCTTTGTAAGGATTTTTATGAAGTTTCGGAATCCAATATAAATATGGTAATTCAAATTCATTTTGGTTGTTGGGAATATTAAAATTAGCAAGACTGATATATGATTTTGAAGTAATTCCTCCTTAGAAAGGGAGCTATGGGTATAAGTTGATTACCACTTACAGAATTTAATCCCAGCTCCTCTAAAATACAACTAAAAATGCGCCTTGAATTGCAAACAAAGACAATGTTGTTTACTGCTTTGTCAGCTGGGACCAGTACATACTGATCGTGTAGTGTATCTACTTCTTTTTTCACCACTGAATTATTGAACGCAGATGAATAGAATGGTTTTCATATTGCCCCTCAATCGCTTAATGCAAGATTTTAACACACATCTGATACATTTAATCCATTCTGACAAAGTGTCACTGTCTTCTTTTTATGTCTGGTCCATCGCCTGACGTAATCTGTCACAGAATTCATAATATTGATGAAATTATAACGCCAGTTGAAAGATCGGGGTTCCCTAAATGTTGGTCCTTTTAAAACTAATGATTTAAGGTCCTCATTATTAACTAATTTTAAGTCACCAGTAATAACGTGTCAGGACTATAGTTGTAGAGTGAAGAACATGAACACGATGGAGATTCATGTTTCAGATGCTCAATATCCAGGCTCTGTAAAGTTTTCTTGTAATTAAAAAGTTTGGAAGCAATAGTCGATGTATATTTTTAGGAAATACAGGGTGTAGTCTTCAATTTGAAATATGGTGGAATACAAGACTGGACCCTTTGTGAATGAAAATATTACTTATTAAAAAAGAATCAAAAGAATATCTGGGCATAGATTTCAGATTCACAACAGAGCCAGCAGCTTCTATACAAGCATTTTAATTTACCTGATCATTCTATTTTGTCATATAATAATAATTATAATGTCTATCTACTAATTAACCAAGCTGCGTTTGAGTGCAAGTATTTTATTTTAAGTCAATAGTTTTAACAGTGTACATTCATGTCATTTTCGGAAAAGTAGCAAAGTATACTGAATAAGAAGAGTTGTGTGTTGTCTTAGATCTTTTTGGTACATTTTCATTAAATTGAAAGACCAAACATCAATTAACAATCCGTTGTATATTGCAAACAAAAATCGATATGCAAGTAATTTTAACCTTATTTTAAACTGCAAGGAAATCTTCCATGAAACCCCAGAAACCGCAAAGGAATGGAGTCAATTAAAAACTTGATCATGTAGAAATATGATCATATCTCTCCCCGAAGTGCAATTAATCCATGATCTTTATACATGTACATGTACAGATTTGATTTTCTAGATGCTCTTCTTTATCAGAAGAATGATTAATCTGGTATAGAGAAGAAAAATCAAATCTGTTCGAACAAATTAGTAATTCGCTAGGTCTTCAAGCAAATAACTAGGTCATCCGAATAAATCATTTTGATCTATTTTATAATACATTAAAATTCGTCTAAAGGAAGAACTTATCTGTCCATACAAATATCTTGTTCTTCCAAACAAGAACAGACTTGTCAATACTATAACCTTATCTGTCAGCACATATATCAAATTCGTCCGAAAAAGCATATATATCTTTGCTGTATTTCAGCTACACCGAACTTTAAATGCATTGTATTCTGTATTTATAAAAGTTAAAGCTTTTATGAATTATTGTAAATTTGTTACAAGTTACTAAATATATAACCTTACAAAATAAAAAAAAAAAAAAAGGAAAAATAAATGTTTTTGCTGAAAACTTTTGACTTTGACTTTTTTGAAATGCTGACTTTGATTGAGACTGTAGATTGAAAGTCCTGTAACATCATCATATTTGTCAGTATCCTGCCTCTGTTTAAATGTTTAAATGTTGATCGTACTCAGAGCAAACTCGAGCGTTCCAAATATATTAGGAGACTTACACACTATATGCAGGCGATGGTGGAATGTTACTACATGAATACATCTAAGAAGTTGGCGATGGAAAAGCGGAAGTCATTCGGAAGTCATCACGTTTGTCATATAGTTTATCTGTTAGTTGGCATTAAGGACAGACGATACGTTCCTCAATAATATATAATTTTTTCTAAGATTTTGTCATTGAAGTATTGCTACTTTAACATGTTTACTCGCAAAATATTGAGGTACCTTACCAGGCATTTGTGCAAGATACAAGAGGATGTTTTTCCTATAAAATCCTTTTGGAAAAAAAATTGATTAGCCAATAACACATTTTTTAGTGTTTCAATTTTTTAAAGACAATTCAAAACCAGTTTAGAAATCAGAAGGTAATTAAAATTTTGAATATTTTCCACACAATATCAAGATATACAAAACAGATATTTGAGGACGTATCGTCTGACCTTAAACCCCTACAATCAGTAAAATATCCAAATTTGAAATGGATGTAAAGAAAGATTGAGATAGAAGTTTTAACTTAAGGCCCCTATGGCGTATCTATTGTGCAATTCTTATTGTGTGCTGAAAACACAATAGGTGAAAAATAGATAAACGAACAGGAATTAAGCTCAAAATCCTTTGTAAGAACTCAGATCGGGAGCGGGGCAAATATGGACCTTTAAAAACAACAGAGGTGGTATAAGATGCCATGGAGGAGTGAACATCTCCTGTCGACCGGTCACACCCGCCATGTCCTCCT
Source organism: Saccostrea echinata (assembly GCF_033153115.1). Taxonomy (NCBI): domain Eukaryota; kingdom Metazoa; phylum Mollusca; class Bivalvia; order Ostreida; family Ostreidae; genus Saccostrea; species Saccostrea echinata. The sequence continues at coordinate 58,481 of NW_026889802.1, read as the reverse complement.
TGTCATGATCGGGCAAACGGGAAAATAGTGTGAAAACAATTAATGGCCTAACAATTTGTATAAAAATACGACAGTCATCATTCGACTTTACGATGGATTGTATTTGTTGACATGGTCATTGTATCGACAATATTATTTGTCAAATGTTCAACAAGACTATTGATATTCTTCTATCATCAACTTATATGTCAATATTTTGTCTCGTTTTAAAAATTCTTCGTACGTAGGACATGCTCTTGCTATTGAAAAAAGAAGAAGAACTAAACTCCATGTGTAGGTGATAATGGTATATTGCTACCTAAATAAGGGAAGTTGACGATAAAAATGTTGAAGTCTTCACGATTATCATGAAGCTGTTAGTTTACAATTAATGTTTTTCTCTAGTAAAATATCCAAACAGGTCTAATAGATCTAAACGCACATATGTATGTTGTTTTATTACATTTGTCACACGTTCGTCAGAAATCGAAAGAGAATTTAAAGCTGGGACCTGAACCTTCTTATCAATCACCTCTATTCAACTTAGTATCACTCTGTTTAGATGAGATCATTTTTTCAACGGGGACAATTTCTTTAAGGTTGTACATGTAGAAAACTGACCCCTAGAGCTCTATGGCTGGGGGGGGGGGGGTCATTTTTCGATGTCGACGAATGTTCCAGTTTTCATTTTTTTACAGGGGTCATTTTTCGTATTTACACCGGCTTTTGTATAAAAGGTGTTTGACAGTGTGTAATTTTTCTCCACTAAAATTACATTTGAGTTGCCAGTGTCTTCTATTTATTTCGGTCCAGCTAGACCCACCCAATGAATGTTTCATAAACACAGCCATGAGAATAGGACTGGTTTTAGGAGCACTTCTCATAACAATACATTGTTTGGTTGGTGAGTTGTTACATAGTCTTAGAGGCACTGTGTGTTTTGTTCCGTGACATTCTATTCACAAGCTAGCATTTATCAGTGTGCAGTGTACTTTAATTAGTGTACCTCATGTACCTCATACTGGAATTAAGGAATTTTACATTTTTATACTTATTTCGCATACCTTTGTCTGACCAGTTTCGAAACTGAACTAGATGAATGTACCCGGGAAGTTTTACCGATGTATAAAATACTATAAAAAAAACATAGCTACTATATGTGTGTGCCCTCTCAATAAAAAAACGTCTCATGATTTTTTTTGCTTGTCAAGGAATTTTTTATAGCTGATAGTGCCCCCAACTGAAAATTATTCTGTCTATAAGTGTACAAAAAAGGTGTACATGTAAATCTAAGGTGGGTTGTAATTAATGGAATTTCTATAAAAACAATCTAGAGGTACTGTGATCACTATGCTCAGACAATGATATATTTGAGTATAATTGCAAATTCAAATTTTTCCTATGGGAAAGTCCATCATTTGTCTGATCAAAACATAAAGAAGGCACTATGTAATCAAGATTCTGTGGAAGTTTCATTAAATTTTATTCAGTGGTATAGGAGGAGTTGCGGATAAAAAATTGGTATCCCCGACATTATAGAAAGAATGACAGTGTCCATCCCAAATATGTGCGTGTTTGATCAAAAAGTAAAATACACAATGGCACTATGTAATTGTGGATAAGAGATGGGTACTCCAAAGCGTAACAAACGGACGCCCGTATAAACACACCCCCATCACTATAACCCCTCCCCCCCTTTTCAAGCGGGAGTATGATGAACTAGCTTTGCAACAAGGGATAGGTGGAATTGTTATTTTTATAAAGTGGGAATAGGTGGAAGACACCAATCTAGATTTTAGATAATGATTCATTGTATTTCCATTACATGTCAAGCAGATATTTGGCATTACACATTACTAGAGTTACTTCGATTTCAAGTAATTCTTTACAATGCATTACCATTACATTTAACAATACCCAAAGCCTGATACTTTTACTAAAATTCAAAAAAATAAATATATAGTTTTACTTTGCTGGTTTTATGGAAAATCCTACCTGATCAATTTTATGCCGTCTAAAATCTTCCCTAGTTTCTTTTACGGGGTTATTTAAAGCTAGAATTTAAAACACCGTCATACGGAAGCCCAATAGTGCAAACCAAAAAAATAAAAAATTTAAAAAAAAAAAAACGAAATTATTAAATAAAGAAAACGAAATTATTAAATATAGAAAACGAAATTATTAAATAAAGAAAACGAATTTATTAAATTAAAAAAAAACTGAAACTAAAATACGGAATTTATAGATGTGCATGGTAAGGGCCTGAACACATGAATCATTCCATAAAGCGCACGTGTTATAAAGCATCACTTTTTCTATAGACCTGGTTTTGTTTCGACATTAAAACAAGTGTGGGGGAATGAAAAAATAAAAAAAAACTTAGATAAATGTCAATTCAAATTGACAAACGTAGAAAAACATTATGTGCGCACAGCCTATAATTCGCATTTTTGAAGTAAATGATTTATAACTGTTCAATTTTGTTTACGGGAATTTGATGCTGTGTTGCATCCCCACAACCTGAAAGTTTGAGTCTGTTAGCCTTGACGTGGCGAGGATGGCTAACCTTATTAATGACATTCCAAAAGAGCTCATGAATCGCTGAAAGGTCAAGACCTTGCGCATCGTATTGCTGAATTCCCCCCGAACTAAACCTAGCGCCCTATCTGTGTACCCATAAATCTTAGGTTGTTGAAACAATAAAGAGAATGATTTGTCAATGAATACTTTGTGTGATTTGTTATGCAAGTGTGTGCATTGTTTGATCACAACTATCACTGACATATAAATACACACTGAGAATTTGTCATTAAGAATATGTGAGAACAAATAGTTAGTGCATCACTTCTAATTATGCCTTGATAAAATGACCAAGAAATTAGAAGTGTTTTGCTTAATTTTTGATAAATTAAGCAATCATTAAAATCTACTCATTGTAACCACTTTGACTTGTTTAATTTTTGCACTTGCTCTCTTTCAACAATTTTTTTTAAAATATCAAAGAAATCCGCAAAATCCGATCTGTAACGTATCATTTTACAGCATTTTTGTACTGTGCGATAATTGAAAAATGATGTATAGCCATGGGAATTTCCTAAATGTTATAAAGTTCAGCAGTTGTAAACAACGGAATCTTGACAAACATGTATATCTTAAATATTTGTGCAATTTATTAGCATAATCTCTTTGATGTTTCATGTCCAGATTCATTGTATGCTGATAATTAGACCTTCTGAGCTGAGGATTTAAGAAAGCTAATGTTAACGTAAACTTGTCATCACTGGCCAATTTATCAGACTGGTCAACATAGATCTAAGCATACTGGATAACCAAAGGTAAAATTCTCCCCCATTCATGTATTGTGATTGTCTACTCCAACTGGTTATGCTATCGATACGGGAATAGCTGAGTGTAAATGCAAATAGGACACTTGTTTTATATCGAAACAAAATCAGGTCATACATGTTGAACGGAATGATTCATGGGTTCAGGCCCTTACCATGCACATCTATAAATTCCGTATTTTAGTTTCAGTTTTTTATTTAATAATTTCGTTTTTCTTTATTTAATAATTTCGTTTTCTTTATTTAACAATTTCGTTTTTTCTTTATTTAATAATTTCGTTTTCTTTATTTAATAATTTAGTTTTTCTTTTTTTTTTTTATTATTTTGTTTTTCTTTATTTAATAATTTCGTTTTCTTTATTAAATAATTTCGTTTGTTTTTTATTTAATAATTTCGTTTTCTTTATTTAATAATTTTGTGTTCTTTATTTAATAATTTCGTTTTCTTCATTTAATAATTTCGTTTTTCTTTTTTTTATTTTTGGTTTGCACTATTTGGCTTCCGTACCTTCATGCTTGGATGTGTTTAACAATTAAATACAGGCATACAGCATGAAAACATTTTAAAGTCTGATTCTTTTGAAAGCATGTTCTTTTAACCATTTATCTAGCAACTTTTTGGAGATAATTTTCTTATATAATTAAACCTCAGATATGTGTATTCAAAGACATATCCACTCCCCAACCCCACCCAACCTCACGTCACCCTCTTTTGAGATTTGTTGTTTTTTGTTCTTTATTATATACATGTATATACTTTTTTTGCTTTTGTACGTTTTTTTGTTATAATTGTATATACTCTCATTTTCGTCCTTACGTAACATTCAGGCACGTAGTGCATGTATCTGATGACTGATTCGAACAGGAGGCCACAACACTCACCTGACACACTGGCCCATCGAATTTTATTTTCAAAATTCCTCTTTAAATTCTTATACACATGTATATTATGTTGAGGACCGAAATCTAGACCTAAAGGAGTTACAATTTATTCAAAGTTAAATCAACGCAATATCAATGCAATCAACATGGTTGTGCTGTTTAGTAGAAAAGATAATTTCTGTACACATGCATTATGTAAAAATTTGGATCTCTGAAGTCGGCTCCACTCTAAGCCAAGGAGTCATAATTTAAAAAAGATCTACTGTACGCATCTTAGGTATGTTGGGCTTATTAAGTGTCATTCTCTATAATGACTTGAACTTTTATATAGGAACTGTGGCATGCATAGTCCCAGATTTTCACCAAACTTTCTATGATAAAAGTCTTTGATACGGTTAACCCCAATCTGGCAAAAATTGGTTGCTACATGTCATGGTTACCATGGCAACATGTCCTTAGTTAGAAAAATGGCATTTTAAACATGTTCAGAGTCCCATAGTTAACGTTTGCAGCAAAGCAAACAAGTGGCAATGACTGTTTCTGAAAGTTGAAGGTCTGATGTCTTAAATGCATGATAAACATGCTTGGTAAATGAACTATTACATATGTTACTATGGAAACAAAGTGTTCAAAAGTAATAATTTTGTTCATTTAATTTTGTAAAGTCATGCACTTAAGAATAAAAACAATTATAGGTTGAAATGCAAGCAAATAATAGACAGAAGATCCTTGTAACTTATACCAAGGATGAAATATGATATTTCTTACAGGCTGGCAATAGTTACAATGGTTTTGATAACGCGAAGGGATTTGAATTTTACTCTCTTAGTACATTAAACTTATCCTATCTTTTCTAAAAGCACATTATTATATAACTGATGAACAACTTTTAAAGGCGTTGTTGTGGTCCTAATTTTCGAAATTTCAAAAAATTCAAATTAAGTTCTTTAAATAGATCGTTGCTAGGGAAATTAAACGAAAAAAATATGCATAAAAATCTGGAAAATATTCTGTTTCCTTCGATACGCTTGTATGAAGATTCCCAAAACTTTTATGATTGATATTAATGAACAACTTACCTGACTTTCAATTTTTGACTACCACCTAATCTCTAACTGGATGCAGGAAGCTGGCACATAGGCTTTAATATTGAAATAAAATTAACAGAATCGAACATTTTTCCTTCTTGGTAACCATAGACACAGTATGAAATATATGGAGATAACGAACAGTATTCAAGCTCAAAAGTCTATTAAACATTACAAAACAGGTGTAGAGCAAACACGGACCTCAAAAACATCAGAGGTTGTATTTTTCATCAATTTTTATCAATATAAGATATTCAACTTTTAATCTGCCAAATAAGTGATATTCAAGGTGAGTCAAATAATATGTTTCTTAATAAAAAGGTAAGTAAATTCCTAAAGCAGCAAAAAAATCACTTTAAACAACTGGTACATTGTTTTCATGGTTACACTGCAAAGTAACAATCCCAATTTTTCTTATGTTGTCGGTGTTGTAAGGCCCTGAGGATGTATATTTGCTAGTCTTGAATTTTCATGTTTTTCTTGAAGATAGTAGCATTAACTTCATCTTAGCAACAGCTTTTTAATGGTTACACTGTGTAACCATGGCAACCATGAAAGTTATTTTTAGAATAATAGTGCCAATGCCTAACTACTTAAGGTCAAATATTTTTATTGTTTTTCTTTGGTTGTTGATTGAGTTTTAACACCTAACATAAGTGAATAGTTAGCGTTTTTCAGCATTTTTCAGCATCTAAAAAGTATTCCAAATGTACCCATTATTACTACTCACTTAGAGATATATTCTAAACAGTTATAGTATAAGTGGCAACAAGGTGTCATGTTTTTGTGAGAATGTTTTTTTTTTTTTTTTTTTTCCTTATCTTTTTTAAGGCTTAATAAAGATTCAAAGAAGCTAAAAGTCTCAAATTTTTCCACTTTTATGGCTGTTACTTTTGCAACCAACACACACATAGCAATGAATTTTATTTGATATATGTTTCTGGTGTCAAGTTGTAAAAGTGGGCAAAGTTTCATCAAAATCGATGACCATGCGTCGCAGAGAAGATTTAGTGGTTACAGAGAATTGCCATTAATTAGATTCGATATGATCTCGCAACACTTTTTAAAGATACTGTCCCGACGTGCCTACTCCCTTGTAAAACTATGTACTCCCTTGTAAAACTCTGATTCCCTTCGGAATCTGTAGTATCAACCTTTTTCTCGAGGGCCCTGATCCGAGCAAACTTAAATCTTAACTACTTGAGGTAAATATGCCAAATCATGGCTTTGCTGTACATTAGCGAAAAAATTAAAGTTTTTTTTTATGCAAAACTTTGATCCCATAATATACCCCGATCCTACCTCCGAGGTATTGATTTGAACAAACTTGAATCTACACTACCTAAGATATTTCCACATTAATATGACTAAAATGTCTTTGTTGTTTTCCAGAAGATTTGTTCCAATATATCTCTTCCTCTGTAAAACTTTGATTCACTATTGTGGCCCTTTCTGTCATGAGTTGAAAAAAAAAACTCTTCACTAATGAAGCTTTTACATGAATTTTATCTTGCTGTGGTTATAGAGAAGATAATTTTAGATGCCATTAAATTTTCACTCATTATTAATTAACTACCCTTGAAAAAGGACGTGGCCCCCTCAATTGAACAACTAAAATTCCCTTCATCCAAAGATGCTCTGTGGCAATTTTGGTTGTAATAGACTTAGTGGTTTATGAAGAAGTCAAAAATGTGAAAAGTGTACAAACGACACGCGACAGACAACAGACAGACAGGTGGACGGACGCCGGACACTTTTTGATCAGAAAGACTGAAAAGCTCGCTTGAACCTTCGGCTCAGGTGAGCTATGAAATAGATTTTATCTGATATTGTTTATATACAGTATTTGAGGATGTTTCCATATAAATATGACTTATAATGATTTCGCTGTTCTTGAGAAGAAAATTTTTTTTAAAGATATTTCCTTTTTATTAGTATGTAAAATTCTAAAATGATTGTCCATTGTGACCCCACTCTCCCCCCAGGGTGATGATTTGAATAAAATTGAACCAAGGATGCTTTCATAAAGATATGAATGATCATGGTTTTGCTGTTCATTAGAGAAAAAATTGAAGTTCATCCCTATATATTCCTATGTAAAATTTTAATCTCCTATCATATCAATAATTGTAGTCTGACCCTACCCCTACGGGTACTGCTTTGATAAACTTGAATACGCAATATTTACATTTGCCAATGTGTTTCCTTAAATGACAATATTAAGGAAATTAACAATGAATTTTTGATGACATGAAGTTGATCTTCCGGCGTTATAGGATCAGGTGACCCACTTCATAACCCTTCACTTCATAACTGACATAACCCAATGAAACTCGAAAATTTCTTATTTACATGTACCTAAGGATGCTTCCACATTAATATGACTAAAATGGCTTGGCTGTTCTTCTTCAGTTTTAAAAATATTCCTATATGAAACTTTGACTGTCTAGGAATAAATAAACAAATTATAAAGTGATCATAACGATAGTTGTAACTATCAAGACATTAAAAAATTGAAACAAGCACAAACTAAGCTTGAAGAAAGATACATGTATATATTAAAGGTTTATTTGCTAAAAGAGTATGGAGAGAAGCCTACCAAAATATTTCAAGTCTTGAGAAAAAAAAATATATTAATAAAACTGTAAGCAAGCTTGTCACTGATAATGGCATTGTTACCTGCCAGTCAGATATTTTATCTTAAATTGAAAGGGTTTATAAGGACTATATTCATGTGGGGAGAGAAAGTTATATGATGTGGAGATAGAAAGCATCATAAATACTGAAAATATTAATGTATTGCATAACAATGGCTTTAAAAAACTTGAAGGTTTAATTTCAAAAGAGGAAGCTCTTTTTGCACTTGAAAATATGAAATAAAAGTCCAAGAAGTGCTGGATTTATAGTTGAATTTTACAAATTATTCTAGAAAGATTTAAAAAAAAAAATTCTAATAAGATCTCTAAACTATGGATTTTTATCTGGTGAATTATCTTTGACTTAGAAACAAGGTATTATTTCTATTCTCCCCATGGGGTGATTAGCCAAGAGAGTATCTGAATAATTGACGTCCTATTTCCTTGTTTAACACATCCTATAAAATTGCATCTTCATGTATAGCAAACAGATTTAAAAAGGTCTTGGACTTCTTAATTCATAACAATCAAAAGGGCTTTCTTCAGGGCAGATTTATTAGAGAAAATACTCGTGTAATTTATTATGCTTTCTTTAACACTCTTCAAAAACAGATCACAGGTATTATAACTTACTGATTTTGAAAATGCATCTGACTCAGTTTCATGGAAATTTTTGTATAGGACTTTAAGGTTGTTCAATTTTGGCCAGGATATAATAAACTGGGAATCAATTTTATATAACAAAGCTAAGCTGTGTGTATTACAAAATGGCATTTTTTCTTCTTTTTTTATTGTACGAGATTTACGTCAAGGGGATCCTTATCCCCATATTTATTCAATCCCTTTGTTAAAATCATGAAGATTATGATAAGGCAAATTTTTTTTTAAAGAATTACATATAGGAAAGGGAAAAAAGGTTTACTCTTATATGCAGACGATACAGTACTGTTCTTAGATGGCTTAGAAAAAGGTCTAAAAAGTGCGCTCGACCTACTTTTTTAATTCTCTAAATTTTCTGGTTAAAGCCTTAAAATAATAAAACTAAAGCTTTTTGGATTGGTTCAAATCTTGGTTCAAATGAAACACTATGTGATTGCACAGATATAAATTGGACTATACAACCATTTGCAATATTGGGTATCACTAACACTGCAAATATTTAGGATATGTAATAGCTGCATTTTGATAACAAATTATTTGGGATTAAAAAGAAATATCACAGTGGTGTATCAGACAAATCTCCCATTGGGCAAAATAACAGTGGTTAAAAGTATCTTACTATCCAAACTTACTCATCCGTTTAGTGCTCTGCCTACGCCAAAAAGTGTTGCTTATATTAATGTGGGACAATAAACCTGATAAAATCAGCCAAAAAGCATTACAGTCGGATTTTGAAAAGGGTGGATGCAGAATGTTTTATGTAGAAGTATTCATAAAATCTCTTAAACGTACTTGGCGTAGGAAAATACTTTCTACCAATTGCAATTCCACACATTGGGCAGTGTTGTCTACAGACACTACAGGTTGTAATGTCACACACGTGTCAATTTTGATCGGATTACAATAAACAAAAATCCAAATTAATTTTGAATCATTTTTTAGAAAGAAATATTTCATATTTTGCAGACTTTGTTAGTATTTCTAAATCTGTAAAGCAGGGTAACATATTGTCAGAGCTTTTATGAGACAATGGAAAAATCAAGACACAAGAAGTTATTTTATAAATCTTTGAATAAAAATGGATTCCAAATAATTTCTGACTTGCTTATTAATCAGGGTACTTTTATTAGTTATGAAAAAATAACAAATATTTTAATGTAAGAAGCCCTTTACTACATATGAAGGTCTTAAGCATGCTATTCTATGTGCAATGCCAGAAGTAAAATGTCAGGATCGTTCTTCTGTAGTAAGACTGCAAGTCCAGCCTGAGTTTTTACCAATTTTGCGCAAAGATGAAGAGGGATTCAGAAGAATATATGATTTGTTTATGACTCAAGGACAATATAAACCTTTGTGTGAAAGGAAATGGATTAATGATTTATCACTACAGGATGATTTTAATTGGAAACAAGTCTTTATTAATCTAATTAATCTTAAAAAATCTAACAAAATATACAACATTGTTTTGATTTCAATACAAAATTTTACATAGAATTCTTTGAGTGAATAAATGTATTTAAGGTAATTTGGTAATTCCTTAGTAAGAGAACTTACGATTAAGACCAAAATTTTATTCAGCTTATAACTTTCTAATTTAAATTAAATTGAAAATGGTTTTAATCTTTTTAAAAGGAATGTAGAAATATATATTTTTACGCTAGCAGTTTTAAATAGAATCCTTAATTTTGCAAAACTTTACAATCAATTTAAGTTTTTGGTCTTAGTCGTAAGTTTTTTTGTAAAACGAGCCACTGGTCTCAAGATCATAAACTTAGAAAAGGCTTAAGTCAAAATTTCAATTAGTATAACTTTTTGAATAATATGAAAAAAGAACATATATTTCATCATGCATTTGTATTGGAGTATTATCAAACTAGTAATTTCTAAAATATGCTTGTTATAAAAATCCAGATAATCAAAGTCGAAATTTTGACTTAAGTCTGTTCTCAGTTTATGCTCTGCATGAAGACCAGGAATAACATTATCAAAATCTTCATAACGTATCTATAGAAAAAAAAATACCACAAATATACTGGTATACTGGTTTTCTTTTGCAATTATAAGTGTTGTCAGTCTGATGAACTAATATTAAATCTGCACAAAACCCTGTCAAATGTTCCTTTAGTAAAGATTTCATTAAGTACATGTGTGAAAAAAAGTACATGTATGGTGTACAGCACATTAAGGAGTAAGAAAGGTACAAAACAATCGCTGTGTTTTTCTTAAACAACGTAGGCTTTCAATATCGAGTTCATTTTTATGTGTTCATTTTTGCAAATCATAAATGTTTAAATATAATAACTTTGCTGTAAAGAAATTCTTTTACTGAGAAGTTAAACTAGAATAGGTGTAATAAAGATGACTCAGGTGAACGTTGTGGTTCAAAGGCATTTTGTTAGTTATATAATTTCTCTGTATGAAAGTATCATTTCTAGGTAACAATTGTTGCAACATTCCAAGTAAATGTTACTGGTATCATGCGACTTGGAAAAATCAGTTACGAAGAAGGAATTTGTAAAGGTAAAATCAATCATCTTTTAGAGTCAAACGTCTTAATTACTTTTTTTGAAAAAATATTCTGAAAATGGTAAATTTATATCATGAGTACAAAAATTGATAAATTTTCTAGATAAGGATCCTTGTTACAAAACACAATATCAATGTGACGACGGAAGGTGCATTAATACTGACCGTACGGTTTCAACCATAGTCAGTGGAGATCGAGCACTACTTGAATCGTTGCTGGCTTACTTGCAACAGTTTCAAGTGAAGCATAAGTGATTTCGTGTTTTTAATAACCTACGAACGATTACTGGCATTAAAGTACCCATTTTCTACCGCATTACTGAGAAAGAGGAAACATAAATTTGTCATTTCAGTAATGATATGGCTTCTGGCCATCTTACTGGGAGCTTTTCCAATCTCTGTTTACCCAGACTTCTATAGCATATCTACAGTATATATCTCTCTTCCGTTAATTGCAGAGAGGGTTGCTGGATGGGAATATGCAGCCTTTGTTTTTATAAATTTAAACTTAATAATTTTCATTGCTATAGTAATTGGACAGATACTGATATTTGTGGAGGTGAAGGTCATTGGAGGTGCCTTACAACAAGACAACAGAAAGTAGGAAATTGCTGTGTTGAAATCACATTTATTGTGATATACAGACAGGTAAGTTCATTAGCACACTGTTTGTCTTATTTCGTTATTTTCCCGTAATATTAATTGCGACCTTTTATTCTGATTAAAACTTTTTTTACTAGAAACAGGAATTACAGATGGTGAAAATATATCGATGAATGAAAGACAAAAGGGAAGACAGCTCAGCAGGAACTCAACGACCGTTTGGGGGAGAAAATTTTAAATCATATCTGTGCCATTTCTTACTGAAAATAATATACATATACATGTATTTGAAATGGACCATTTACAATGAACTAATGTTGCGGTGGAGATTGCCACTACTCGCTGTAGAATTTTAAAAGCTTGTTTGATTCATCGTTTTCTTGTTGAAAAGATACTAATGTTGCCTTTGTGTGAAATTCGACAAATTGAGTGAAAGTATGACGGTTAATTAAGCAAAATAAAAAAAAGACATGTCAACGCAGAGATGTGCATTAAAGAAGAACTTTGCTTCAATTCCTCATCTGAATGGTATCACAGTTCCATTTCAAAGGATTGATTGATTGATTGATTGATTATTGTTTTACGCCGAGTCGGCAATATTTTAGCCATATTTCGGCCGGATGAAATTCTTCAAATTCATGTTTTAAATTTAATACTTTTAACATTCCAATCAACAAAAGTGACTTTGAGTTACCGTACTTAAAATTTATTCCAAAACTTCATAAAAATCCTTGCAGACACTGCGGGGTCCAATAAATGTTCAAATACCCATGTATCTTTACTCCTTATCAAAATTTTAACTGCTGTGAAGAACTTAAAACAAACTGGTGTTAATCAAATGTGGATTCTCAGAAACTCTTGGAACTTTTGGAAATTCTGAAGCTTCATACCCCCCCCCCCCCATCAATAACATGAAAACGTATGATTTTACAACGTTTTTTACAACCATTCTTCACGATATATTCACGATCTTGCTTTTTGACATCAAATACAACACCTTTTATTTAAAAAAGTGGAACTGGGAAATTTTCTTATCTTGTCATTTGTTATCTAAACATTACTTTCGTAAAAATCATTCCTATACTACATACAATACTCTGAAATTGATATTAAAAAGATTCTGGAATTCCTCATGGACAAAAACTACTTTTCGGAGACAAGGACTTCCAACAATCTGTTGGAAATCAAATGGGTAACAATTGTGTTCCTTTATAAGTTGATATGTTTTTATATTCTTATGAAGTAGAAAAGATTATTTTGGGGCTTCAATAAGATGTTTTCTTATACTGACTTTTTATCAATTAAGAGTAGGTTATTCAGTACCATTCCAATATTATTGGACCGATTTTTACCAGGAAAATGATGAAGTAATTTCTGTACAATACTTCAAATATTATTCCATGATACTTTATACTTTTTATTGGCAGATAAAAAGCTCACCGATGTTGTGACTGGTTGACAGGGAATGCTTACTTCTCCTCGGCACCTGATCCTACATCAAGTTTTCCAGGGGTCTATGTTTTTCCTGTTCACAATTCGTATTGTTAAGTGGATTTTTGAGATTTTTATATTTCTATGAAGCAGAATTTATTCAAAAACTTCTACATGAGAAGACGAAAATACTTGCTGTTGACTTCGACTCGACGTTCAGATATATCGACTACGTTTTATCAATTAATATTTACTTTCATTCATATGTCGACTCGAAATATCCCAGTAAACTCGATATAAAAGACGCCACAGAGTCTGCTAGATCTGTTTTATATTTGGAGGTTTAGCTGACTATAGACGATAAGAACCAACTAACATCTAAATTGTATGACAAACGAGATAACTACTAAGGAAGCGTATTAGTGACACTTGGACACTTTATCTCTCTTTTTCCACACTTTAATCTGTAAATTTTACACTTTAATCTGTCAAATTTATACATTTATGTGTAAAATTTACACTTTAATGTGTAAAATTTACCCTTTAGTCTGTAAATTTTACACTTTTATCTGTAGAATTTACACTTTACTAAAATTTAATCTGTAAATTTTACAAATTAAATTGTAAATTTAACACTTTAATCAGTAAATTGTACATTTTAATGTGTAAAATTTACTGTTATCTGTTTAATTTACATTATCAATTTGGTAACTTCATACATCTTAAGTAACACGCTTTAAAGCCAACAAACCATGAATCGTGTATGATAAAATTTAATATTGATTTTTTATTGAACAATAATCTAAAATGACCATAATTTTAACTGTTATATTTTGCATCATGATCATAGACTTATAAACTTGTATATCAATCTGAACTGAAAATGAGAAGACAAAATATTTGAGATATATATATATTTTTTTACTTTTCGTCACTCTTTACTATAGTACTAAAGAAGTATACTGGATTGAAAGCAGATCCCCGATACTTTGCCGGGGGAAAATTAAGTTAAAAAGGCCCATGAGCAAATTGCCCATCTTACTTATCATATATACATGTATAAAGTTTTATGCAAACACTTGTGAACATCTCAGTTTTATACTATTTTTCAAATGTCATAGGTATAACACCATGAAACGACCATTCGATTATTACAGAAAACAGTTTTTTTTTTAGATTAAAGAGTAAATTTACAGATTAATGTATAAAATTTACAGATTAAGATGAAATTTTACAGATTAAAGTGTAAAACTTACAGATTAAAATGCAAATTTTACACATTAAAGTATAAATTTTACAGATTAAAGTGTAATTTTTACACATTAAAGTGTAAATTTTACACATTAAAGAGTAGAAATTAAAAAATAAAATGTGTCAAAATGGCACTAATACGCTTCCGTAAACTACAGCTTTTCCATCATCAACTTTCCTTATTCATGTAGTAATATTCCACATTTACATGCATATGGTGCTTAAGACTCCAAACATATTTGAAACCCAAAAGCATGCTCTGACTACGACCAATTTTTAAACCGAGGTAGGCCACTAAGTTGATGTTACAGGGATGTCAACAGTCTCGTTTAAAATCAGCATTCTGTCAATTCTATGGTCGTTATAATGATCTTTTTACAAATATAACCCATAATAAATAAAACAGAACATCAGTTTTTTGAACATCTATTCCTATACATATTCAGTTCCTTTGTTTTGATGGTTCTGGCTGTAAATCATTATACAACTTCTTTCCATCAAAGTGTTATAACCAACCAACATGTGTAGCAAAATAGACGAGAAATTTAGGGTAGCAGAATGACTTTAACTGGAAAGATCTTTTTACAAATTTAAAATACATAGCTAAAGATTCAAATCTCAAATGGTTTAATTATAAAATCATACATAGAATTCTTGGAACTTGTAAATTATTGTTTTTATCTAAAATTAAAGATAACCCACTGTGCTCTGTAAAGCATTATATATTTATACATATAAACATTGCGGATTTTTAATTAAAATTCACTCACTGATTCTTTCCTCACCTATATATATATAATATTTAAAAAAAATTCCATATTTATGCATGTATACAAATTACAATGTTTACTATCATTATAAGAAAAATAACAAAGTAAAAACTGCAATGTTTCTTAATAATTGTAATACCCTAAAACCTTGAAAATAAGCCGGATTTAATAATAAGCCGGTTTCGAAAATAAGCCACCTATTTCTTGCATTGAAAATTACTCGAAAATAAGCCTATTTTGAAAATAAGCCGGTCATGACAATGCCATTTAGGAAAAATTTTAAACTAAAAAGTGTTTCTTTTTTCTACATGCCAGATATTGAACACCGTGTTATTTTAATTGTTTTATTTTATTATAATCATTCCATAACAATAATGATTTTATTTAACAAAGCACAATATTATTGCATTTTTTTTCTTTTTTAGCTAACAGAAATCTTGAAAATCATTACATGTCGTCTTTATCCTCGCAGAAATAATTTTATTTCAACAAAGCACGAGAAACTGTTGAGTTTCAGTTTGAACAGATTGACTTAAATCTTTATTTAGCAACGATAATCATGACTTTGTACATCGCGGTAATTATATCTTATTTTCAACAGAGCTCGAGTTATTTTAACAATTAAGTTTTAACAGACTTGATATTTCCTTTTTTAAATCACTATAGTGGACGAAGGTTATAAATCGACCATATAATCAAAGCCGTTGATAATAGGGGTGTTAAGATAATCACAACAATGGCTTTAATTGGGACGTATACAGGGGTGTTTACATTGAAAATTGAAATGAATTTTCACTGAGTTATTTAAAATCAAAATAAATTTAGCTTCATGAAATTTTATTATAATTCTTTTTTTTATATAGCTTATTATTTTTAAAAGAAATAGTATCAAAATAACCATCTTTTTTTGAACTGAATGTCCTCCATTTTATTGCAAATAAATCCCATATTCCCTTAACAGGGTGTCAGTAATAAAAAAAAGATGCTTCAAAGTTTCCTGCTCAAGATTACAGACAGAGCACAGTGATTAATTAATTTACATTATTCCTTAAAGTTGCCTACGTATAATATTCCATACATTCACACATGTATTTCAAAAGAGTCGTCTCTTTTAGTGAAATGAATGCCAATGTGAAGATTTTCAAATTTTTATTTGAAATTGACAATTAAATTCAATCTGTATTTCCCCCGGAAGGTATATGCAAATCGTCGTGATCAAAGTTGACTTTTACCTAACAACATTGTTTTTAACACCATTGTTATATATATTTACAGCAAGATGTTCCGACCGATTAACCGGTTAGTCATATCAAAATACACATTTCTGGACTTTTTTTCAAATACCTCTATTTCAAATACACAAGAAGACTAAAAAGGAAGTTAGACATTAGAAACTTCCTGTTTAAGGAAGCTTCATTTGATGTACAAAATTATATTTTTTTTCAATTTCAATAGACAAGAAAATTAAGAAAACCATAAAATATGCCTGAGAGATCAGAAATCGATAATTTTCCAGAGCAGATGTCACACAAGTTCATTCTGCATTGTCGTCATAATCAAAACTAAATCTGAACTTTCACTTAATCTTCAATGTTTGTCTAATGATATAATTTGATAGATAACTGCAAAAAATGAACTTACTAATTCACAGTGCTCAAGGGTGATTCATTTAACATTATTAAAGAATTACAGGACAGTCAGAGTACATGTAACGACATGTTGTTTAAACAGTAATTAACACTTCTAAAACTGACCAATTACTCCGCCATCTCAATCAAGAGAGCCATAATTACCTCCAAATCAGCTTGAATAGATATGTGAAAATGCTAAATTATCAACGTTTATGCATCATTTTCTTTTTAAAAAATGAATATTAAGAACATTGCGTTCAAATTAACAAACTTTTTTTTCCGACTAACCGATTACAGATTTTCTAACCGATTATCATCGTTTCGACCGAGTAATCGGTTATGAGTAGGCATTCCTCTTTGACCCGTCACACCCGCCGTGAGCTCTATGTATTGATCAAGTAGACATCCCATTGTCAAATTTAGTTTAAAAAGACAAAGGCCTAACAATCGGTATGAAAAAAGCCAAAAATACGACCTAATGATAGATTATATTTGCTAACAAGGTCATTATAATGACCAAAGAATTCACAAAATACTGACTTTAAACGAGATTGTTGAATCACTGTCTCATCAACTTACCTGTGAGTAGCCTGCTTCAGATTAAAAATTGATCGTACTCAGAGCATGGTCTTGAGTATCAAATAAGTTGGGAGACATAACGCCAAATGCAGGTGATAGCAGAATATTACTATATAAAGAAGGAAAGTTGACGATGGAAAAGCTGAAGCCATCTCGTTTGCCATACAATTTAGTTGTTAGTTGGCCCTTATCGTCTATAATCAGTAAAACACCCAGATATGATACAGATGTCACAATCTCTGTGGTGTCTTTTATATCAAGCTCACTGGGATATATCGAGTCGACATATGAATGGAAACAACTATTTTTTTAATTGATAAAACGTCCTCGATACATCTGAATGTCGAGTTAACAGATAGTGTTTTCTTCTCATAAAGCAGTTTTTGAACAAATTAAGCTTCATAGGAAAATAAAAAATAAGTCGGCTAATAATGGAGCGCAATTAGTGCCGATCGAAATTCTAACAGTTTGTTGGAAGACTCGGTCTCCAAAGAATACATAAATTTTGTCAATGAGGAACTCTTACCTCCTCTTAATATCCATTTCAGAATACTTGTGTGAAGAATCAGAGTGATTTTTAACAAAGTAATTTTGTTGATGACCAATCACAAGATGTGAAATTTCTGAGTTCCATTTTATTGAAAAGCAGTTGTCCATGATATCAAAAAGCCTAGATTTTAATTTATCGTGAGAATTGGTTGTATAAAGTGTGGAAAAGTCGTACGTTTTGATCTTATTGGCTTTTGAAAAATTTGGTGACTTGAAATTTTTAAAAAGGTTTTTGGAGTTTTTGAGAATCCACATCTGATTTACACCACTTCGTAGCACAGTACGTCTGAAGTTTCTTCTTTACAGCAATGAACATTTTGTAAGGAGCAAAGACAGCAGCTTGGTAATGCATTAGCTAGACCCTGCAATGTATCTTTGTAAGGTTTTTTTATGAGGTTTAGGAAACTAGTATAGGTAGAGTAGATCGAACTCGCCATCCTTTAACCAAATAAATTAAATCATTTGTAATTAGAACCTCTTAAAGGTTCTTCGTAGCGCAATTAAGGCACAGGTGTGAAAGAGGAAACAAATGTAAACTAGAAACTTTGCCCTGTGTAAGCGATACAATAATAAGCTCTTTATAAAATTAATTACGGCTTGTTTTCCAATAAAACTGTGTAACTTTTTTCATCAAACATTTCAAAATTAAATTCTTTTATACAACTGCAAGACAATGAATGGCGAGAAATATTTTATTATAAACAAGCACCATGTGCAGAGAGTTGCAAATGTGTCTGAAGTTAGATTTCCATTCCTACATCCAAAGTTTCTCCCTCACTACCGTTAAAATAACTGATAAATCAGAATGGGACATCTGAAACACAAGTTAATCAGAAAGAACAACTAACACAAATAAATCAGTACTGATGAATCTTGATACAGATAATTCAAAATGAAGGACACCTAAAACACAGATAACTCAAATGAAGGAAATCTAAAATACAAATACCGTAGAATCCTTTTAATTCGTGGACTCAATGTTTGCTGATAATTAAAATTTTATTAGTTCGTGAGTAACTCGAGTAGACACAAATGATTCAATGAATTGCTTCTTCGTCAATGCTTTTTTAATTCGTTGGTAAGGGGTGACCCACTAAATCCACAAAAATTGGTCCCCCAGGAAAAATGATGATTTCAAATTAAGTAAATCAGTATGAAGGACACTTTAAACACAAATCAGAATGGAGAACATTAAACACAAATAAATTAGAATGAATTAAAACTTCATACAAATAAATCATCATGAAGGACAACTTAAGGTATGTCACTCGTTAGGTTTTAAGAAAAATTCGTTCAGAATCTCTAACTTCAAAATTATTCATTACAATTCAATTTGTATAGCATATTTGAAATAAACGATGCATATTATTCTATATATTCAATTAAAAAACTGCTCACAAAGTCATAAAGAAACAAGATTTATGGGGAACTATTTCTTGTGGTGGAAGGATATTTAGAACAAAATTCTTCAAATCTACAGATTTGTTACATTTAAACTTGGAACTTAAGCTGCATCTATTTTTACTCAAAGAATATTTTCCGATATTATATGCTAGTAATTATTAAATATAGGTTTTAATGTATATTTTTAGAACAAAGTTTACATATTCTCTCAACAGACAGCCAAGAAATGAAGATATATTAAAGAAGTGAATATAAAATTTACACAGTTTTTTTTCCTGAAAATCGCATATTTTGATCAATTTCTCAAAATTTACACCACTGACTCCAACTTTTTCATTCATTATTTTAAACTATCAGGTACTTCCAACCGATCAGCAATAAGGTCATAAAAAGTTTGATTGCTAATTTATTTGATTACCTATTTAGATTTTAAATACCCCAAATGTGACACTTTTTAGTGCAAAAGGTCACATAAAAATTTTTGCACATTAATTTGCATGATTTGTTCAATGTTACATATTATTCAATGTATTTTACTTCAGCTTGAAATAAAAGACACCACAGAGTCTGAAAAATCTGTTTTAATGGTAATCTAACAACAAAACTTTATGATAAACGTGATGACTTTAACTTTTCAATCGTCATCTTCCCTTACTTATGCAGCAATATACCCTTATCACCTGCATATGGGCTGTTTATCTCTCAGTTGATTCGATACGCAAGGGCTTGCTCTACAAATGAACAATTTCTTAAACGAGGTGAGTTATTGACAAACAAGTTGATGAAATAAGAATATCAACAGTCTCATTTAAAGTCATCATTTCGTAAGTTCTATGGTCGAAA
Organism: Saccostrea echinata; assembly: GCF_033153115.1. Classification (NCBI taxonomy): domain Eukaryota; kingdom Metazoa; phylum Mollusca; class Bivalvia; order Ostreida; family Ostreidae; genus Saccostrea; species Saccostrea echinata. The sequence goes on along the minus strand of NW_026889802.1, from coordinate 38,305 downwards.
CAATGACCTTGTCAGCAAATACAATCAATCATTAAGTCATAACGTTTTTCATACTTATTGTTAGGCCACTGAATTGTCGACGGATTTTTCCGTTATTTCCCAATCATGACAAGGGGCACACATCTGGTGTGAACGGTTGGCAGGGGATGCTCACTCCTCCATGGCACCTGATCCCACCTCTGATGTTTTGTTTGAGGTCCGTGTTTGCTCTGCTCCCGATTTGTATTATTTTAATGGACTTTGAGCTCGAATAGAGTTCTTCGCCATCTCCATATTTCACGTAAAATAAGATTACATATTGCCATGATTTAATACATCTGATAAAATATGATAAAGATTAAAGTGATGAACGATAAAATATGATAAGGATTAAAGACTTTAACTCAATAGTTACGATTTAAGTGCAAAAAGGTCGAGTTAATTCTACCGTTGTTCAATAAGATAAGACTGACCTCCAATTTTCTTTCCGATTTTAAATCATGCCATATGAGTACTTATCTAAAATATACTTCTCAAAATATCCTTGATTTAACTAATTTCCTGTGTGACATACCTTAAACGCTGATAAAACAGAATGAATAACACCTAACACACAGATGAATCAGAAAGAAGTACACCTAAAAAAAAGATAAATCAGAATAAATGAAAATCAAATATATCACCAAGAAGGGCAATCAAAACACTGATAAATCAGAATGAAGAAGACCTAAAACATCGATAAATCAGATTCTTTACATTTGCAAATATTTTTCTTAAATGAACCTTTTGAAGAGAAAACATGTTCGATTCTGTATGAACTTATTAGGGGGTCAGAGGTCATGGCGTGACCGAATCACACAGAGAGATGATATCTTGTCTACATATTTCTGTCCCGGCGACACTGGTTTAGGAACTTCTAAGCCGTTAAAGCGACAAAAAAGATAAAATTATTGAAACCTATACATTTTTTTTTTCGTTCAACAAATGAGCATTAGTGCTTTCTTCGGTGTGAAGAATGCTTTTAATTAGCCTAAAATCACGCTTACCTTTTTAACCCGAAATTCCTTTGAAGGTATGTAAACTGAAGACGATACCACCGCTTTTGACTTCATATATAAAGAACTCATACAATAATAGTAAGATTATTCTCAGTGGCGATCATTGTTTTTTCATTATGAACAGATATATCCTGAACTGAACTGCTGAACGTCAATGTAAGTATTCAAATGTTGGAGCGAGGCGAACTCTCAAGACCAAACAGCTTCTAATTCATTGCGCGTTACAACATAGCAATATGGCGGGCAGTTCGTGTAATAAATGCAGTTCTTTTCAGAAAATTCGTCTCAAATGTAAATAAAAGTAATAAACAACAATGTTAAAAAGTTCACTGGGAAATGAACTTCGGGCTTCACAGGATTTTATCACGTGACCAACAAAGTTCATTTCTCAGAGAACTTTTTAACATTGTTGTTTATTTCTTAAATGAAAAACACTTGGAACACAAATAAATCACCATAAAGAACACCTAAAACAAAGATTAATAACCATAAAGAAAACTTAAACACAGATAAATTACCATGAAGAACACCTAAACACAGATAAATCACTATGAAGAACACCTAAAACAAAATAAAATCAGAATAAATAAGAATCTATCTTATAATTACATCTTTCGTGGGATATCATTAGTTATCCAGGTCCAATAAAGGGTGTATGAGGATTTACCCCGGGTTTTATTCCATAAACACGGAGGACAAAGACCAATGGGTGTATGGAATACAGTCCAGGTAAATCCCCTTGATTGGACCTGGATAACGAATTTATGTACCCAAATAAATTCTTTGTAAACAAGTCCAATCAACTGTTTTTCAAGCAATCAATAAGATTTACTACGTCCTACAATACATCGTGACGTCATGTTATTTGCTTTTTATCATACAGAAACTATGCATTGTAACGTCACGTTTTTTACCCACGGCTCAAGTCGGGTGTACGGAAATTTACACATTCTTTGTAACCAATCAAAGCTCGTGTTACAAGCTACATAGGAAATAAGTGAGAATATTCCATACTTTGAAATTTCAGTGAATAATTAAAAAAAAAAGAAGAATTTTACCAGTAACTATATTCGTAGAAACAAAAATCGATAAAACACAAGATATAGGTTGACAGTCATTATTTGTACAGATTATAAAAGAAGGTAAGCTTAAAATTAATTTTACAAAAACAAAATGAATCTTGAATGAACTGGCTTGTGCATTCTTAGCATTTGAAATTTGGGAGGGTAATGCCTTTAGACAAGAATAAAACATCAACAAAACACCGAACCACAATACGCAAAGGGGTACTCAAACATTGCTCAAGCCATTTTTCAAGTCTGAAAAGATGTATTCATCTTTGTCATTCTGTGGACAACGAATCAAAAAAGATAAATCAAATTTTAAGGTAAATGTTTTTTTTATCTTCCACCGTATGTATTTGTATTAATAAACACTTTTTTAAAAGGGTCTGGACACAGTTGTATCGTTTACAGTTTTAAATGTCTACTTTTATTTAAAGAATAACCAGTTTTATGATTTGAACTTGCATGTATATTTTAAGATTTCAATAACAACGTAAGTCTTCATAACATCACGTCAAACATCTGTGTTTGTAAACAGGGCAAGAGCTCTGTTATTGTTTACGTGTTACCGAGTGTGTTCAATTTGTTTAGTCTGCACACATCACTGAATACGGACTAACAATACCCAACTGGTGGGTGAGTTGGTTTTTCTCTCATTCTTTTTTTTTTATCTCTGAACTGCCTGGATTATATCTTCATATTTTTTAATCAATAAACAAATTTTCTACTTCTCTTGAATATTATGGATGAAGTTTACTTTGTGAAAATGCAAGGATATGTGTCAATCAAACGCAACCCAAAATCGTACGGTAGATTTAATTATTTCCAGAAAAAGAATTTTCTTAACACGTTTTTAATATATTTTGGTTTGAAATGCACTAGCAACATAATCATGGTATAATTTAGAAAATTTTAGAAAATATGAGCTTCAAGTCTCTGCCCCAGCCCCTTTAAAGTAATTTGGATCTTTATTAAGAATTAATTTTTTTACAGAGTTGTTGCAATAGATTTTGAGTCAAACCTCACTTTCCTGAATATGTCTGAAACGTAAATATATATATTTTTAAATATCTCATGCAATAGAGAAATGGACATTATATATTTATTTTTTTGATTTAATTTTTTTTAGCTTTTGTTGATTGAATTCGCAATTTTTCAATAGATGAGATATACCGGTAAATTCTCATTTCAACATGAGCTCGCAGATTTCCTATGCAACATGAGCTCGCAGATTTCCTATGTATAGTAATCATGAAATAGCCTGAAATGACATTATTCGAAGCATTTCATGTAGACCTTGACTGCTCTATATAGAAATTAGTATTATTCTGCCTGTCACTGTCTGCTGAGGAGTGAAATATGTAAAAGAATCTCCCACATCGTTTCTGGAGTGCCTGGAGGTTTTCCTTCCGGAGTAGAATATAGATCCAGGGATCCACCACGGAGTTTGTCATTGCAATCCTGGCCAATAGTAAATCTCTTGAAGCATTTTCTTTATTCAACAGTGCAGCATATCCAAGTATTGTTAACTGAAAAGAAAACATTTCAAGAATGTTTCAAGAATTAAAATTGTGTTTGTTTCTCGCTTCCCGTCTGAATTCTTGGTTTCTATTCAAGCTAATTTATTGCCTGATTAAGTAGATTTTTTCCAAAAGAATCGATTGATGATTTTTTTTTTTTAATCATACTGTTTTTTTTTCAGTAAATTTCTGCCGAGGCAAATTAATTTCAACCCAATATTAACCACCTATCTATTAGTTAAGTTATTGAGTCGCTAGAAAAAGAAAAAAGGTTAAAAAAAAAACTTTCTGAATAAAGTATAAACATTTCAATGAAATATAGGATTATATCAGGCGATACTTTTAACACTTACAATTTGTGGACTCCAACATAAGGTGAAAACAATCACAAACACTAGCAGTAAAATCATGTTATATATGGTGCTTTGTCTTTTCCTTAAATTTTTTCTCTTTTCGTTGACATTTTTGCAAAGTTTTACCATTACAAAACAATTGAGGGAAATAGTCGTAGACAAAACAAAGAGTCCAAATATTGAATAGATGTATGAATTAACTCTGTCTAAAGTAGAGGTTCCAACAAAATTCAAGAAGCACCAGGAACCTGGATAGTAAATAACATTGGAACCGATTCCCACCAGAGGCAGACTAGAAATGACCGCCCCAAGAACCCAGACAAAAATTAGTATGATGTTTGCACGACGCTCCCTCCCAATGACGTTGTATTTGAATGGATACAAAATAGCCATGAAACGATCCAAAGACATTGCACATACAATCATGGCTGAAGATGTCGTCATAAATGTTATAATAAACGAACTGTAGTCACATAAAGGCTTAGGAAAATCATACGTAAAGTTGGAGAAATATCTCATCATGACTGGTACACCAATCAGTAGAATCCCTCCTCCATCTGTCAAAGCCAAACCCCCGACAAGTCTGTAAAATGGTTTCCATTTATGCCTCTTCCTGGATAATGCTAGAGCCGCCACTGCTATGGCGTTCCCTGCTACCCCTAATACAAACTGAAAGGCCGGAGGGACCATTGATTCCCATATCTTTGTCACAATAGTTAAGTTAGTTGTGTTTGAAATATTCAATTCCGACTGCATTTTGAAAAGTAAAAGTTTTAGACAGAAGACGTATATATAATTGTACTTGTGTTCACATATAATTTCCTGTTCCTGCATAGTTTGATAATTCGAGTTTAGAATTTGAAAAGTGAAATGAAGCAAGCAATAGAGAATGGACCCAATATTTTACTAACACATTACATCAAACATCTAATAGAGTAAAAGTATGTACTATATATAGTAAATGTTGACTGCTGTACTATGAATACAACCATTTTTCAATGAAAGTAATCTGAATAAGCTTTCATAATTACGTATATAAGTCCAAGTATGAAAGAAGTCAAATATACAAGTTGTGAGTGCCTTCTAATGCTCCACTGGTATAATGCTTTTGTTTAACAAATATTTCTGTGCTTTAAAACTACTTAATATGAGGTGTTTCTGCTTTGGACATCAAATATTAGTCACGAACAACCCCTAAGAATAAATAAGAACACCTTTAAAAGAATGTTTTTAAAAGTTGTTACATTTGTATTTACATTTGTTATATAAAAAGCACTTTTGTATTCTACAGACTAGAACTTGTTTTGAAATATAAAATGATTGGCAACTTTTACACGATTTTTGTGCAAATACATGTATCACTGAATATCAGATAATTACTGGTTACAACCTGCATGAAAAAAGGAAAAAGGAATGGTTTACTGCTCAACTGGAAGTCTGAATGAAACATGGGTATTTCTTTCTTTCTTTTTTTAAAACTAATTTAATGCCAACTTTGGGAGAATATCATGTTCTTTCAGTTTGCTTCAAACATGCTATTGTAATTATAGGAGATTTAAGTACCAAGAATCCTCTAAAAGATACAAAGTTTTGGATAAATATGATAATCCTTCGAAAAGCTTGTTCTTCTCCTTAATATATTCTACAATTATACTAACATGGGAAGTTCGATAAAACAGAATCATGTTGTAATTGATGACATTTTAATGAAGGGAAAGAGGTATATTTTGAATTAGCGTAAAGTTTTCCTTAAAACTTAACTCTCAGTCATTAATTCTTTCCTGCAATTAATCTGGTGTGGTGATCGGTTCCAAGCACTGATAGACTTTTCAATGCAACAAGACATTAATAAGATTTGTTCCCCAAGCTTTTTCTATATTTCTGACTTACAATAGCATGTTATAAGCTATTTTTGTTGAAATATTGTATGCAGTTGAATGTTTATATCAGTTCTAGAACTGATCAGCAAAAAACTTCGTAAGCCTGAAAAATCTTATTAGCAGTAACATAGTGTACTCCTTATAACAAGAGGTGGAGGGAAATCCCATTCGCTTTTCCTGTTATGGAAGGTTAAATTTATCATAAATATATTGAATTGGACAGGCTCGACTTTGGTTAAAATGGTATCGATATGCTTCATTTATTAACAAAATGTTCTGAATATAATATATACACCAATTACCGGCATGTTTACTTTTCACTTATAGATCATTTTGTAATTTGTATTTTCTTGCCAGCAATCATAGACATGGCAGAGCAACCCTACGATTGGTTCAAGGCATGGGATGAAAATGATATTGGTTTTCACAGAGACAACATAGATCCGTACGTTGCTTTTGTTTAGAGTTAGCAATCAGCGTTATTTCATTAAAAAAATTTAAATCAAGGTTGACCTTTACCTAATTTGTCTTAAAATCAATGTCTCAAATTTTGTTGTTTTATGCAAAATTTACATAATTTTATGCCTAAATTAAAAAAAAAAAGTTTTGTATGACAGGAATGACCTTATAACGTAAGCCATAGTGATGAAGTTAAGACCCTTTTTAATAAATATTTACGTCTGTCTTGTTTCTTGTTTGTATACTGTGAGACTTCACAAAAAACTTGAATATCTTTGTTTTTACTGTTTATTAATTTGTATCTGATCTATCAACAAAAGTAGAATACATGGGACTACTTCTTTTTTTCACAGATTTCTTTCCAAGTATATTGACCGACTGATTAATGGAAGGAAGAATATCAAAATCTTTATTCCTCTTTGTGGCAAAACAGTGGATATTGAATGGTAGAGTTTGAAAATGTAACATATAAGGCTATATTGTAATATATGAAAAGATATTCAAATTATTGTCTTCAATAACAATATAGTTCATTTAGTTGAGTTGTAGGAACTATTTTTGATTTCACTGACCAGGCTCTGGGAGCTGGGCCACACAGTCATAGGAGTGGAATTGGCCAGAAAGGCACTGGAGGAATTCCCTGAGGAACATAGTATTAGTTATATCAGGATCTGATGTTTGCATAACATCATTTATTATCATCATTTATTATCATCATTAAATTGAAGTCAGAAAAAAAAAATCAAATTATGTAGACTGATGAAACGGCTTGTGTTTGATTTAACACTTGTCTGATTACTTGATTAGAAGATTCTGCCTTTAGGCTTGTTCTTGACTTTGATATAAAACTCTTCAATATTTAATTCAATGAATCTACAGCGATTATTGGTAAATATATATAAAAATTCAATAATACAAAAAGTAACTCTGAACAAATCCCAGAGACATCCTTCAAGAAATGTTAATTAACTCAAAATGTATCTTTATACTTGCTTGTCAATTTGACAAAGGATAGCTTATGAAATTATAATACTTACATTAAAGTTGAAGTATCAATTTGCGACCAATCATATTCCTTGAGGTCACGGTATGAACGAAATGCAATTTACACAGTGAATACTTGCACGTACATTTCATTCTTGCTGCTATTGCTTCAGTAAAAGGTAATGTAAGACTTAATTTATACACTCATTTGACGAATTGTCTCTGTTGTTTTATTGGGGAGACGGTTTTGTAAATGTAATTTAGAATATTTTCTTCGTTTGGCTGTTTATTTTTGTCTCATCCCTGTCCTGATTACAATGTTGTCTCACCCCGTCTCTGGATACAATTGTTGCCCTATCCCTGCTTTGATTACAATTGAAAAAAAATCTTTAACTTCGTTATATGGGGATAATCTGCATATATGAGCGCTTGGCGAAGGAACAGTCAGTACCTATGCATATGTTTACGTCGGAGGTTTGACAGGGTGCTGCGAACGAGAATCGAACCCAAGCCTTCCGAAGCCCTACGAAGCAAACGCCCTATCACTAGGCCATATGAAATTGAATAATTGTTGACTTGTGTAAATTTTGGAAATTTGGAAATTTACCCCCATCCCGACTAAGAGGGCAATGGATTATTTGATTATCGGGTAGATTTTGCAGTTATCAATTTTTGCGAAATTTTGTTGTTTAGTCGGTAACATTTGCTTATATTTGGTATAACAAGTATTACATATTTCTTAATCTACTCCTTGAGAAAGAGACATTTCCCTTCTTTTAAAAACTTGAATAATTCAGATATGCGCCGGTTTTGTTGAAGGTCTTAAGAATTTTAGAAAATAACCAAGAATAATAATAAAATAATGATTCATCAGTAAAAAGCGGAACATAGGTCAATTTAAAACCGCATTTTTTTAAAAACCAAATTGGTCAATAAAAACTTGCATTAACAGGACAGATTCAGATGTTACATAACATCCTCCCTCCCTTTCTTCCTCTCTTCCACTCAACAACCAACCTACCGACCGACCTACACGTCCACCCACATACATACGTATTTTGAGCATATAAGCTAATGTCAGCCAGTGGCTGAGGTTGGGCTTTAAACCTCAGTTGTTTTCTGTCATTTTGAGAATATCATTATTTCACATTTCTATGTAAAATGGAAAATAATAATAATAATAATAATAATGCAATTTTGTGTTACATCTTTCTATAAAATGTGGTTTGAAGCTGGTGAAAGTAAAACGCAATCGATTTCTTTACTTGTAGAAATCTCAAAATAAAAATTTAGTCTTGAAATATTCTTTGATTGTAAACCAACAGGATGATTTCTTGAGTTCATGAAACAGTTGCGTTCCAGAATGCTTATGCAAATGTTTAAGCCTTTGGAACCATTGAAACTACGTCTCAAATTGAGAATAAACTGCTGGTTAATGGATATTTACACATCTCTCGGTATTAAAACTGTTACTGTCATAAAAAATTCCCAGGGCATACGGTTAATATGTGTCTTGATTGATATTTCCACTAACTCATGAATCATTCTGAATAATATAGCTTTCAGTTGAAAATGTTTTAAGGAAATCAATCATGTTTGCTTCTGTGTATGACAGGGCTACGTTCATACATTCCAAAGAAAAACAATGTCTGATCGCTCCAACTATTAATTTGGTTATTAATTGGAGTGGCACGTACAATTGATATGAGCAAGTCATATTTTGCTAAAAAGAAATATTTTATAATCCATTGCTTTCATTTAAGTGTTAATTTATATGCTATGCTTTCATTTCTCAGGAATTTGTTCAAGTTCCAACAAAGGAATGGACCCCGTAGACATTGTAAAATTCTTAATCAAAGAACAGGCCTCTAAGTGACCTCTAAAATTTAGGCGACAGCTTATCAAAAAAATGAGTCGCCATTTTTTTTTTCACACGTGTGACTAAAAAGAACAAAAAGGTGACAAAGAAAACACGATATGTCCATTGCTAAGAAAAAATCTCCTCTTTTTAAAGTTTCTTTTCGCTTCTTTAGAAAAGCAAAAATTGTTAAAAATGTTGAAAGTTCCGGAATTCGACGATCGCCAAGTCAATTTAAAATGGTCGCCAATTTGTCGACTCATGGGAAAAATTTAGGCGCCAATCAAAAATTTTAGGCGAGGGTTCACTTAATAAAATAATATCGGGGCATAGAATTCAAATTAACAACGGGGCAAACAGCTTTTATACAAGTATTTTAATTTTCTTGATCATTCTATTTTGTCAATGAAAGTGAGAATTTTAGAAAGATTTACCGTCATACTAATTGTCCATCATTGAGTACACCTTCCCGTAGACAACGTGAAGAATACTGGATTAGAAAACTAGAGAGAGAATCATATATACCTTGAACCCTCTTTATCATGGACTCCCGACCTCGTAGCAAAAAGTAGCTTTGTACAATATGATTCTTATTTTTTTATTCCTATCTATACTGTTAAGTCAAAGTACAGACCCATCTTACGTACAATCAGGGGTAATGAATTGGAGAAAATTGTATTGTAGCATTATTGCTCCGTGATTTGCAAGAGTTTTTTTGTTTCAAAGTATTTGTTTATACTTACAAATTAAAACCCATTGCAGCTTGTTTTTAGCTTGAAAGTAATGAAAATCTTCAACTATACCGTATAAGAATGCTTGCGAGTTAATATCAAAAACCGCAGCTAGATATTTCTGGGGAAAAAAATTGTGGCCCCATATCGCACAACTGTAACCCTAACCTCTGCTTCTGGATTTGACCATATTTTAACTTACGTAAAAAAAAAAAGATGCTTGCATTTTAAATTGACCAAAATGATTATAGCTTTGCTTTTCGAGGAATTTCTGCCTTTTGTTGTTCATTGATTTTTAAACGATTTTACCCGCTTTTTTTCTCTCTTTCTGCAATATCCCCTTGAATGGTATTTGGGATGATTGTTTATCCAAATAATTTGAAACCCCCTTTCCAAGGATTTTTAAAAGTAATTTTGAAGATATTGGAATAGTGGTTATAATAGATTAAAAATTCGAATACTAGTATGTTAAAAGAAAAACAGGATAACATCAGATGGAGTTTCTAGAAAGCCATTTTCCTAAGTACAATTGACTTATTTTCAACAAAGTTCATAAAATAAAAAAAATATGCAAAGCCATGTCATTTAAAGATGTCGACAAAGGGTGCTTATTAACAGAATTAAAAACAAAACTGCGTTTATAGATAACATGTGTTATTCATTGTTCTTATTTTTTTTTTAAATAGCAATGATGTCCGATTGGATTCATGTTTCTGAGAGTCTCTTATAAACAAACCCTCCGGTTTATAAATGCCTGTTCCCATGTAATAGAAGATTATATATCACTGTTCTCAACAAAATTTCATTAATTACTCTAATTCTAAATACGATGTAAAATTTTCAAAGAATAGCATTTGCATTGCATTAAGGCTTTCTGGGTAGTTCTTTGAAAAATCAACAAAATCTACAAAAATTGCTTTTTTGTGATTTTTTTGCAGTCATTTGACATAGTCTATTTTATTGTTTTAGTACTCAACTGCAAAATATCCGTGGAAGGTTACTGTTTCCGGTAAAACATGACAGAGGTGGGACAGCCAGACTCCACATTCACATGACTACACTGACCGACTTCCGGGGAACGCCAGTAGACACGAAAATTACTGTAGAAACACCCGATCTAGGATAGAACCTACTCCCTGGTGTTATACCGTGGACCAGAATACGAGATGGGAGCTCTGTGATATTCTATTTTGTGGTAATAAGTACATTCAGTTTAGGGAGTCTTTTGTTTGTTTTGTATATTGAAACATTCAGATATCAGTGATATAATTTTACGTTTAAAATTGCGAAACATATTTTTAAAGTCCATAGTAAGATTAACTCGGATGTAAAAAAATGTTTTTAATAATAAAAAAACAAAACAAACAAACTAGAAACGTGTTGCCAGGGCATGAAGAAGGTCTTACGTCCCTCCTCCCTCATCATTGAAGTTGATTCCTCACTCGTAACACAACATTTATTACGTTGTGCATTCTCTTAAACTCCTCTATACATGAAAATTTTGCGAAATTCTGTTCTTAGCACTCTCATGTTTTTGTGTTTATGTACAAGTGAAAAGATAAAATATAATTACACGATATACATTGAACTTTAATAGCTATTTGATACATCAAATCACAGTGGTTCCCTTTAAAATACAAACCAATCGCTGCTTTTTTTAAAAAAATATTTTGAAAATAAAAATGCATTGTTAGACACATATACTCAGATTAGACTTATAAATAATAGATTAATAAAAATGAGACAAAATAACTTATCTTTGTACATTAAATGTTCTTCAAAGACCAAGAGAGGCCAATGTGATGGTATTACTATATGAGTTCAAGCATTACTGTTTATTTAGTCTGCATAGTGAAAGTGAGAAATGAAAGTGTATTAGCACTGACAAGTATTATGATTTTCTAATGAGTACTAGACAAACTTATTTTGTTGATCCCTGATCATCCTATTTCTCTTGCTTTTGGCAACATATATTCATCTATCAGTTTATTTTTATTTTATACTCCTATGCATCCTTAACATTGTTATACTCAGTTGACTATCAAGGCCCCTGGGCATTTTTTTATTACAATATTTTTGTCATATATATTTTTACGTGCCGAAAGTGCCAATATTTATAAATACTGCTTTCTATCTGATTCAATGTAAAATATTTGGATAATGATAATTTTGTGTAATTCTAATTTTAAAAAAAATAATTAACATCTGTATTAAGAAAAAAAATGCGACGCTTAATTCTCACTATAATGCCCAGTAATAAATACGATACTAGTATTATTCTTACGGAATTACAAAGATCAAAATGTCCTATGACCTTCATTTCTTAGTCTAAGTTGGACTGCAAGTAACTTCTTCCGTCTTTCTACCATTGTCGTTGGGAATTGTTCATGTATGCCAAATGGCTGTCCCTTTAACCTATATGCGTTGTCTTTCACAAGCTGACGTTCACTCTGGTACAAAAAACGGGCAACTATAGGTCTGTTTTTTCCTCGCTCAAAGAACTATATACGGTTAGGGCGTATTCCTGCCCCCATAATAGTCAAATTTTGAAAATCTCTTGAAATGGGAAAAAGTGCATATATTGTATAAAATAATCCAAATTAAGACAATATATAATGAAATTGGAAAAATTAGTTGGCTTTTCTTGTCTCTGTGACGTCACAAACTATTTGGATTTCCCTTATTTTTAAAATAGAGGCCAAAATGCACAGAGTTTGTTCAATTTTGACTATAGTATTTATAGAGCGCAAGCTTGCTCAGGTACCATATTTACATATTTCATTGATATTATCATTATACACATTATATCAAAAGATCTAGTCTGAGCAGACCTGCGCTCGATAATTTCCAATCAAAATACCGACGTAAAATACACTATTTTCTCTCAAAATCATTGCAATTTGGAATTTACGTCATTTTATTGACGTCATATCTAACTAATGATGTCATAGTTGATAAATATATTTAATGCTTTGAAGTCTGCAAATATCCACCTGGTTTAGAACATAATTAAAAATTACTCCATCAAAGTTTTATTTTGGGGGCAGATACTGGCCACTACAGAATATAGTCCTTTGCCGAATCTGTGTACGCTTCCAAATTCTATAGTATGCTCTATACCCAGTTCGTAATATATGAACTCTCTCAGTTTTCCTTCAGTGCCCTCTTTGTTTGACTCACCTCCCAGACCAGAGAAAACTAAAATATTCTTCATAGACCTCCATTGAAGATCTTCTTGCTTTAATAAAATGAATTCAGTAGAAGTAAATGGGAAATGCCATACAACATTGACTTGACATATATATAAAAACATGTTTGTTTTTTTTTTAAAAATCCGCTTTTTAAGTTTAGTTTTCCAATTATTATAATAATGTCATACCATTGTAATAAAACAATTACATTTCTATTACCCAAAAAACATAAAAGCTTGTTTGGTGGCAGTGATATATATGGATTTTGATTATACTGAAGAATATTACTTAGATAAATATAAATATAACTTTAAAAGTGACATTGTAAATAATATATATTGATTAATAGTATTCTATGAAAGAATTTCTAATTGACCATTCCTCAAAACTTACTGTTTACTGTTTAATAAAGTACTATTTATATCTGAAATATCTTGACGTTATACAAAGACCACATTCTTGATAAATACAGAGAGCAATATCATGAAAAGTGCGAAGTCAATTATTTACTTTATTGTATATCTAAAATATTGTATCCTTGAGGGGTACGAGTTCCATGATTACACGCATAAACAAACTGACATCTATAGAGTAATAGCAGAGATTGCTAGTAAACAAACGGTACACAATCAATGAATGAAGTGAATATTTCATATGAAGACCATAACAGCACTACTTCAGGGATTAATAAACATAATATCGAGTGAGACGAGTGTAAGGGATTCAGAACATTCGAAAGGCCATTTATCTTTGTCATTATATACTTACCATTTGCTGTTCACGTACAAAGTATCAATTATCGAAACGTTGATAAGTGTGAATCAATTTTATCTAAATGAACAATCCTCTATGTAATAATTACCATGTTTTAGTCATGCTTTTTGTCACGCTTCAATTTCTTATGACCTTTGCACACTAAGTGTATACAGTATATAGAGATTAAGGTCAACTCCTACCGTCATGGGTCAGATCTGTCTAAAATCATGAAAACAAAATGAAATTCAAAATTGATCTGTTACTCATCGAGATAGACACGCAACGAAAATCAGATCAATACATTGAAGCTTCTAGGGAAAAAAAGGGAAAGCAAATGGGTCAGACTGACTGACAGATAAAGGGACAAACAGACGGATAGACAACCTATAGTTCCCCTCAAGTTTGAACAATAGAGACTTATAAAGAATCAGTCATAACAGAAATATTACCAAACATAGCTCTACTTTCAGATATAGATAGAAATGGATTGACATGTGAATGCATAGCTCAGGTTATATCCTGTGTGTTGCCAAAAGGAAAATAAGTTATTTATCAAATGTCAAATTTTAAGTTAACGAACAGTGATCAATCTCTTAAATATAGTAAACAAATTGAATCTTAAACAGGGCATAAACAGGAACCATGGAAACAGCAGAGATGGGATCAGGTGCGTGCCTAATAGGAGGAATTTTAACCCAAAGTTAAACAATTTAGACAACCTATAGATTGAATTGAAACGATGTTTGCTGAAAAAAAGTTAAAAATTTTGACTTAATAGCAAATCTGAATAAAAAATAAGGAAATGCACAAGCAATAAGCCATCTTTTTGAATGGTAGTAATTGTAATCAGACGGTGTTTAAAGCTAATAAAAAGAGTTGGAATGCAAAAAAGTGATGTAATTAATGTAATGTAATATAAGTAATGTATGTCATTTTAAATAGATATTATACTCTTCACCCAGGCATATTTTCCAAAAGCACTAACACTCTTCAAGAAAATGTACTTTCATGAACTTTAATTTCTTAAATGAAAGCTCCAATATTATGTGTATTCATGTCGTGTAGTTATTATATCTTGTGTATTATTCTACGAAGAATGTAGAGACACGATTAGAGGTGAAGAATACAGAGGGACAGTTTCACACACGAGGACAGGTTTAAAATGTTTGAGATGGGATAGCCCCCTTTCTCCGGAACCAAGATTTGCCCTGTTCCTGGAGGGAAATGCCAGTTCGCATGAAAATTATTGCAGGAACCCAAGCAATCAAGGGGAACAACCGTGGTGCTTTACAGTTTCCTCTGAAATATCAGCTGATTATTGCAACATACCAATTTGTTATCAAAGTTAGTACATATACACTTTTTCCTTTTACATTTCTTCTTTTTGTTCGTGTCCTTGATTGTAATTTGTTAAAACATTTATAGAGTGTATTATATATTTGTTTCTGTAATGTTATTATCTCATAAAATTCACGTCCTACATAATGTATATCTGTTATTTAAAACAAATAATGCAGTGAATGTAAACATTCTTTTTTATAGACTGTTTTAAATTTGATAGTTTATATTTTGTCTTTAAGATAATAAAGAATGCCTAGACAGCACAAAAGGTCAACATTACTTTGGAACTAAAGCTGAAACCAAAGATGGCATACAATGTCAACGCTGGGACAAACAAACACCACACAGACATAGGTTTTCCTTTGGATTCATGGGACTTTCTGCTTCTGAACATGAGAATTACTGTAGAAATCCCGATAATGAGGAAAAGCCCTGGTGTTACACAGTAAAGGACACAGTCCGGTATCAGTATTGTGATATTCCGCTATGTGAGGAAAGTAAGCACAATCGACATCTCTAAAATCTTATATCTAATTAATCATATAAGAAAGCAACCCCTAAAGAAACAATACTTTGCATCACGGTTGTGCATGGTTTAGGTACATCTAAACACCAAGATGAATTTATCTTTAATTTCAGATTATCTCTCAGTATCTTTATACATGTATGTTGAAGCAAAGTTTCCATATTTAATCAATGAAGCCAATAAGATTTAAAAAAAAAAAAAAAAAAAAAAAAAAAAAAAAGAGAGAGAAGAGTTTCTAAGGACATTAAAAAATTTCGATTAATTTATGAGTAAAAAAAATATACTTTGTCAGAGGTAACCATTTGCAAAAAATATGCAAACTTTGCTTTGAATTTAAGCAATATTTGATTTTCAATCAAAAAATGCATAAAAATTTATTTTTTGATTGTCGGTTGATGTGAATATAAAAATCACTCTAATTTAGAAGAAATGATAATATTTTTTTAGAAGACTGTAAAGAAACAGAGAGAGGTATGGAATATCAAGGGAAACGTAATGTCACACAAAGTGGTATAGCTTGTCAGCGCTGGGACAGTAGATATCCCCATATACCTAACAGCAGAATACGTTTCACTGGGACGACTCTATCGCAACAGGAAAACTACTGCAGAAACCCAGACGGAGAACCATCCCCCTGGTGCTATACCATGGATCCAAAAGTACGCTGGCAGCTCTGTGATATTCCATTCTGTGTAAACGGTAAGTATGAAAAATTTAAAAAAAAAAAAGAAGAAGCTAAAACTAGGGATGGACAATATGGCATGATCATACAATTAAGGCTACTGCATAAAAATTATGCATTTTTCACTGTGTAGGTAAAAAGGAGCTCGAACATATGACTTTAGATGTATATGATTTTAATGACGGCTTCAAAAGCATATTTCATGTATTATTTGAACATATATTTCATCATGCATTTTTATTTGAGTATTATCAAACTTGCGATTTCAAACATATGTTTGTTAAAAAGAAAATCAAGATAATCAAAATCTACATTTTGACTTAAGTCTCTTCTCAGTTTATATGCTCAGGGGACCAGACATAGCATTTTAAGAAGCTTCATAACGTATCAATAGGAAGAAGTACCACGAATTTACTGGTATTTTTTTTTTCTTTGTTTCTTTTTTTTTCTTTTTTTCTTTTTTTTTTTTAATTATAAGTGTTGTCAGTCTGATGAACTAATTAGATCTGCACAAAACTCCTGTCAAATGTTCCTTTAGTAAAGATTTCATTAAGTACGTGTTGATGTACAGCATATTCAGGAGTAAGAAAAGTACAAGACAATCGTCAAGTTTTTCTTAAGCCAGGCTTTCAATATCGAGTTCATTTTTTATAATGCGTTCATTTTTGCAAATCATAGATATTTAAATATATTTGAATATAATGACTTTGCTTTAAAGAAATTTCATTTTGAAGCTAAATTGCATTATTTTATTTAATTAAGAAGTTAAAAAGTTGCCAATAAGAACAAGAAATTTAGAACCAAAATTGAATCCGGATAGATAATCTTTGTTTTTATATATTATACAATTTTATTAATATATATGTTGAATGTTTGATATGAATAAATTATGTGAGACATTGTATTTAGATATAGATATTTAGATATAGAGCACCCTGCGTGGTGCTGTAGGCACTAATATTATATTTTGTTATAGAGGGAGTTTAGTCAGGGCCCCATCCCTGGTAGCTGCCCTATATATAATCATTAATGTTATAGGTCTGGGAAATAAATGTGAAAAAAGAAGAAATTAAACTAGAATAGGTGTAATAAATAAAATCGTTTGAAAAAAATCAAACATTGTTATTGTACCACTATTAGCCATAATTATCAATTCAGGAACAATAAAGAATCTTTCTATTTTTAGCATCATTTAAATGTCATTTCTCAGAAGACATGTGTGGTCTTGAGCAACTGAATCATACAGAGACGAATTGGTTGTTGAACAGTTCCGAAGACGGTATACGGAATTAAATACTTTAAATAGTCTCTTTAAGAATCCACAAAATGTATTTTTAGGATTCTACTTATTTCTATTTATATCGTTAAAAGATTCCTTTTAAAACACAGACATGTTTAATCTTTTCACTGACAGCGATTTCTCCTACACATAAGCATGATGTAAAGAATCACGCTTTTTTTTTATTAATTCAAATTTAGATCACATTTCACAGGTGAATCTCAGTCCTGTGTGGCTGAACATAATTTCCGGATATTGTTAAAAAATAAAGAGCTTATAAAAATATAATATCTTAATTACGCACCATATCTTTTCAGGAAAATACTTACTTTTCCGTCCTCCGAAAAATGTGTCTAGTCCACAGTTATTTATGCCCACGCTGACATTACCTCTCTTGCGCTCTACGAAAACTGGAAGCTGTTTGCGATTGGCATATCGCAGTGAGGGTATTGAACTAGTACTGACGACCTTCACACAAAATCTGACAAAGCTAAAAGAAAGCTCTGAGGTTAAGAGAGTTAAAGTCAACATAAACCCTCAGCCGGATAATTACAAGGTCTGATACAGTCTCTCTTTAGGTACCTTGAGACATTGCTTTAAGTATATTTACAAGTATCATAACATTTTTCTTTAAATCTACAGGTTTTTATTTTACCACATTTTACTGCGTCTTCGTCTGAATCGTCAACAGAAGCGGATATTGAATACATGGAGGTTCAAAATGGGCCATGTACAGGTAGATGCCTAGGACAAATTCAATTTCTTATTGAATTCAAATGAATAATACACTAATTGTTGATGATTTCTAATGAATTTAGTTCTTGTTTTTTTAAAGATTGCTTTGCCTGTCTCAGTGACAGATTATGTATTACCGGTAAAAGCCACGGATTTTGTGATATGACGCCGGACTGTCCTGATTACAGTGACGAGGAAAATTGTGGTGAGCACATTTTGGAGTTTCTTTCCCTTATAGAATTTATGAATAGAAAAGAATCAACTTTATCCATATTTTACAGCTCTGGAGTGCTACCACGAAAACGTGTACCAAGGATTTCGCAAAGAAACAAAGTACCTTCATAAATGCGTGGAAGAAATGGGAAATACTTGTAGGTTCGATTTGTCAGGCAAAAGAGAACCGGGTTGTTTTGTTGATTCTGAGTTCAAATGGGAGGAATGTAGTGTACCAAAGTGTGGTGAGAATTGTTGCATTAGCTATTTTTTTCGGGGGGGGGGGGGTAATTTCTGCATGTAAAAATGAAATTGAAAAGTTATCATGAGTTAAGGAAACGTAATGTACATGTGTCTGGATCTTAAATGATATTAGAATAAAATTCATTTAACTTATTTAAATGCTAGATATTTATTTTAAGCAAATGAATGCTTCGACAGACTAATAAATTGAGGCTTCTTAAAGACCTCCCCCTTTCCGCCCCAAAAAAATTGTGAACCTGCCTTTAAATTTTAGTTTAAAACTTCACAGGGGTGTTCCTTTATTTATATTATGAAAACATAATTCATGCTGAAATAAAAGTAAAAATTAGGTTTGGGGTATGTTTAATTATTTTGATTTTTGTAAAAGGTTTTTTAATTATTATTATTATTATTATTATTTTGGTATTTTGTAGACATAGGAAGTTTAATTTGTGACTTTGAACAGGATATGTGTGACTGGAAACAAATGCAAAGTGGAATAAAATGGAACCGTCAAATAGCTGAAAACACTGGTATGTTTCTGAGCCCTGTACTCATCAGCTTTTCTTGATATATGTATTTGTGTATACATGTAATATAGCAATAGAATATTTGATAATATACATTATAAAAGCATAAATAATTATAGTAAAGAATTAAATTTTCATCGATCATCTTCAATGACGTTCAAATGGTAGGAATGTATTCTATATATTATTAGCTCACCTGAGCCGAAGGGTCAAGTGAGCTTTTCTGATCGAAGAGTACACAGCGTCAGTCTGGCATGTGTGGTCTGTAAACTTTTCACATTTTCGACTTCTTCTCAAGAACCACTTGGCAAATTTCAACCAAACTAGCCACAAAGTATCTTTGAGTGAAGGGGATTTAAATTTGTTTACAGGAAGTGCAATGACCTCTTTCAAGGGGAGATAATAAGAATTCGTGGAAATTTGGAGGCATCTGTAAAAAAAAATCTTCTCGGGAACCCCTGGGCCAGAAAAGATGAAACTTGTGTGAGAGCCTCTCTACATACTGTAGATATAAGTTTGTTCAACTCATGTCCCCCTGGGATAGGGTTGGGCCACAATAGATGGTCACAGTTTAACATAGAAATATATAAGAAAAATCTTTTTCTTAAGAACAGCAAACCTATTATTATTTATATTAATGTAGAAGCATCCTCGGGTAGTGTAGTGTAGATTGAAATTTTTTCAAATCAAAACTCCCAGCGTAGGGCAGAGTCTCAGGGAATCAAAATTTTACATAGGTATATCTTGGAAAAAATCTTTAAAAACCTTCATCTGAAGAACAGAAGGTTATTAGTCATATTAATATTGAGGCATCCTCAGATCGTTTTAGATTGATGTTTTAGGGAAGAGTGGGACCACAACAATGGGTCATCATTTTACAATGGAATATATACAGGAAATATATTTAGAAATCTTCTTCTAAAGAACAGCAAAGCCATTATTAGTCATATTATACTGAAGCATCCTAAGGTAGTGCCGATTAACGCTTGTTACATCATAATCACCGGGGGTAGGACAGAGCCACAACAGGGATCGTAGTTGTACATAGAGACATATAGGAAAAATCTTTCTTTTTTTTTTTTTTTTTTTTAAAAAAAACTTCTTAAGTCCCTTTAACAATTGGCGCACAAGCAGACGCGACAAAATATTCGTGCGACCGAAAAAAAATTGATTTGGATCGTAAACTGTTGCCGAAATAATCGCATATGAAAAAGTGTTCGTACCAAATTCGCAAGATCTAAAGCGACCGTTGTGCGATGCAAACGCATTACCTGGTAAATCCTGCGATATATCTTGCGTCTATATGCGACTGATACACAATGAAAGCGAGTTTTGTAAGATAATTCGATAGGATCGCGCGAGTGATCAGGTGATCGAACGATTGAACGTGCGCCAATGCGATTGGACGTGCGGCGCTCGTGCGATCATGTGTTCCATGGTTCGAATGCTCGTTCGAGTGCATTTAGGCAACACACATCAGCCATGCAAATCTAAATTTAGAGAACCCGACACAGTGCTGTGATTTTTCTTATTTCTTCTAATATTGTTATCGTTTAGAATGTGCGTAATTAATTATTGACTGTATTATCATGAGAGCAAAGTGTTTCGGCGGTTTGATATCGTATTGGTGTATAAATATAATATATATGGTGTATATATATAATATTTACATGGCGAATTGAAGCTGATAAATCGTGCAATAATAGTAAAACGTTGCAAGATTACATGAGACACGTTGAGCAACAGTCTCATGGTCGCAAAACACTGCTGCGATTCATCTTACGACCTTGAGAAATCGTGCATCACTCTTACGAATACACAAAACGTTGTAAGACGTTCGTACTAATTTTCGTCGTTGCATTGCGATAATTTGGATTGCATTTGGTCGCCTTTGAATAGTGTGCATGTCCACTATTTTGAGGAGACTTGATGCAACCACTAAAGCGCATGCAACGAATGCGAGACATCGTGCATCGTATGCGAGAGCTCGTACGAAGCTAAAAAAATTCCGATCGCAAAGTGTTGTAAAGTGCTCGTGCACCAATTGTGAAAAGGACTTTAAGAACAGCAAAGCCATGATAAGTCATATTCAAATAAAAGCATTCTCAGGTAGTGTAGATTCAAGATTGTTCAAAACAGCAAAGGCATGATCAGTTTTATGTATATGGAATCATCCTCGGGTAGTGCAGATTGAAGTGTGTTCAAATCATGATCCGTTGGTGTAGGGTGGGACAAAAATTTGGATCAAAGTTTTACAAAGGAATATATAGGAAAAATCTTTTCCCATGGAACAGTTAAGCCATGATTTATCATATTTATATGGAAGTAGCCTCAGGTAGTGTAAATTCAAGTTTGTACAAATCATGACCCCCCTCGGGTAGAGGGTGCATAAAAAGTGGTCAAAGTTTTACGTAAGAAAATGTTGGGAAAAGAATCTCCTGATGAAGAACAATAGGGCCATAGTTACTCAGGTGAGCAATGTGGCCTCTGGGACTCTTGTTAATTTATACTTACCTGTTTATGTTTATCTAATTCACAGGTGAAATGTTTGCTTCTGCTGAAAAGAAAGAACATTTGAGTGGGAAAACGGAGGAGAGGGCCGTTTTATATAGCACACCACAACCTTCATCGTCCGAGTTTGGATGTATAACAATGACATATTCTGGGGAAAATGTCCATATAACTGTATTTTTAACACAAGGCACAATGTTTACTTTTGATGGGATGATTTTCCAGCGACAGAATATAAATTCAGACCTTTTTGCCACTACAAGTTTTCAGATTCCTATTGACGTGCCTTATTTGGTAAGAGGAGTGGCGGCATCCTCCAATATTGTGTAATTGATAATTAATACATGTACTACCGTTTTTAGATAACCAAAGCCAACGGTTTGATTATACCTTGTCTCCGTCGTCTATCTGTCTGGTGTTTGTCGCCTGTTTTCACATTAAATCCTTGATTTCTTTTGAACCCTTTTGCCTATTTGAAGCAAATGTGCAAAAAAGGACATATTTTTAAAGAAAAAGGAAAAGTGATCGGGAAACGTTTTAATTAGAATTGTTTACTCCTCAATTTCTTAACGTAAGAATGACATGACCGTGCATTCCAGATAACAATAAATTTTCATGAATGAAACAACTTTCCCCGAAATACTTAAGTTCGGTTGAAATTTGATTGAATTATCTTTCCTCATAGGTGTTAAAGGTGTACATTCTAAACTTCAGAAGTGAACAGAATTTTCTGCGCAACCGGAAGAATCACACGTTTATACCCAATCTGCATGTAATAATAGATGAATGTTTGCATCTCAAAATGAATATTAAGGCGAAAAAATATATATATCATCTATATAATTTATATGTAATAAAAACTATGTCATGAAAAAATTACAACACACTGCTAATGCGTAACAAAGTAGTTTGTCAATGTAAGTTACAAATGCCTGATGCCTCGGGTAGAATCGGCTATGATCACTGTGATCAACTGCAGGAAAGGGTCACAATAGGGGATAACTGTATTACATATTATACTTTTTAGAATAAACAGAACTTTAATGGAACACGAGAGGGCTACAATCCGTTATTTTTAACTGGAAGCATCCCCATAGTTAGGAATGAAATGTAGAGATTCTTTGTTTAAGATAACGCCCGTAGTTAGGATACAGCTACAATCAAAGTAATGTAAGGTTCTCAAATTACACACAATTTGTGAACTTGACATTAAGAATGAAAATTCTGTTAATTAAAATTGTTGTATTTGAGGGCAAAAATAATGGAATTCATTTATCTACACATTTATCTTAAAGGGAAAGATGCCTCGGGTGAACGTTGTGGTTCAAAGGCATTTTGTTAGTTCTATAATTTCTCTGTATGAAAGTATCATTTCTAGGTAACAATTGTTGCAACATTCCAAGTAAATGTTACTGGTATCATGCGACTTGGAAAAATCAGTTACGAAGAAGGAATTTGTAAAGGTAAATTCAATCATCTTTAGAGTCAACGTCTTAAATACTTACTGAGTATATGATACTAAATTCTTTGAAAAATATTCTGAAAATGGTAAATTTAAGTACTTAAGTACAAAAATTGATGAATTTTCTAGATAAGGATCCTTGTTACAAAACACAATATCAATGCGACGACGGAAGCTGTATTAATGCTGACAAGTTCTGCAACAAGAAAAATGATTGTCCAAATAACGAAGACGAAAATTTATGTAACTACAACAGCTCCAAATGTTTGCGTATGGAAAAGGGATGTGTTCTACCTTGTCCCAATCAATGTGAATGTAAAGAGTAGTATTCAAGTGTCAATCTCCAGAAAATGTAACAAAAGAAGTCAGAGTTCTTGATCTCAGTTCAAGCAATTTCAACATCAAGGATTTAAGAGATTTCAATTTCCTCTTACATTTGAATTTATCAGGATGTTCGAAAGAAGATTCTTCACTTCAGAATCTAGGAAAACAACTAGAATCTCACAGTCTTCAAACTCTGGATATCTCTTTCAACAGAATACGAAATTTGCAACAGATTACCTTTGAGAAACTTTCAAATTTATTATACCTTAATGTTTCACATAATCAAATCACGGGTATTAACTTGGACTTCCTCAGAGTTATTCCAAAGTTACGACATTTGATTCTTAGAAATAACGAAATAGTGATAATTCATTCAAAAGAAACCTACAACCGATTTAATTCTAGCCTTGAGTTGCTAGACTTGAGAAACAATAAAATAAGAACAATTATGCCAAAAGCACTGCACTGGCTAAGTTTCTTATCAAAATTATTATTGAGCAACAACTCCATCACAAATACTGATGACTATTTCTCAAGATCAATGAAAATGCTTGTTGAAGTAGATATGAGTTTTAATTCTATAAGTATCATCACAGATAACATGTTTTCAGGTTTGAGGAGGCTTGGATACCTCAATTTACAACACAACCAGATTCAAGTTTTAAATGACTTTTCATTTTCAACACTGACATCTTTACAAACACTTAATCTTGCCTTCAATAAAATCCACACAATTAACAGAATGGCTTTCGAGAACATGGTATCACTCACCAAACTGAATCTCACAGGAAACCAGTTAAGAAAACTTTCTCCTGCAAGATTTGTTGCTTTAGTAAAACTTCAGATTTTGGATTTATCAGACAATGATATGACTGTATTGGAGAATAATGCCTTTCGAAGATTAGAAGAAGTTAAATATTTATATATTAACAGAAACAATTTAAGCGTGTCACGAACTATGTTCCAGGGTCTTTGTAACCTTGAATGGATATGGACAGATTCTTATATTATTTGTTGTGCCAAACCATTATCTGTTGATGCATCAAAATGTATTTCACCACGAGACCGAATCTCAACTTGCGAGCAGTTGATCAGTGTTGGATTTTTAGCCCAGATGATATGGTACGTGGCCCTTTTCTCGCTGATTGGAAACCTTTATGTTATATATTACCGCATGAGAACTACCTACAAAGGAGGGAATAATGCAGACGGAATTTTAGTTTTAAATCTCAGTTTTTCTGATTTATTAATGGGAGTTTATTTGTTCATAATTGCAGTAGCAGACATGAAATACCGTAATAATTACGGTTTTAACGATAGTCAATGGAGATCAAGCAATATTTGTACCGTTGCTGGCTTACTTGCAACAGTTTCAAGTGAAGCATCAGTGATTTTCGTGTTTTTAATAACCTTGGAACGATTACTGGCATTAAAATATCCATTTTCTACCGAATTACTGAGAAAGAAGAAACATAAATTTGTCATTTCAGCGATGGTATGGCTTATGACCATCTTACTAGCAGCTTCTCCCATCTCTGTTTACCCAGACTTCTATAGCAGATCTACAGTATGTATCTCTCTTCCGTTAACTGCAGAGAGGGTTGCTGGATGGGAATATGCAATCTTTGTTTTTATAGGTTTTAACTTAATAATTTTCATAGCTATAGTAATTGGACAGATACTGATATTTGTGGAGGTGAAGGTCATTGGAGGTGCCTTACAACAAGACAACAGAAAGAGAGAAATTGCTGTGTTGAAATCTCTATCTTATGTCGTGTTGTCAGACATGTGTTGCTGGATCCCTATCATATTGATTGGTAAGAGTCATTTGAATACACAGGTTTAGGCTTATATATACTATACCTTTGCTCAAGTAAACACTCTTTAAAAATTACTGTGCAAACGCGTGTGTCATATTGACATAGAAACATTTAACGTTATGTAAAACAAGGTCTGTATAGAGTCCTAAGTTTTACATAGAAGTATAAATATGAAAAAGACTGAAAAAAAAACCCACCAAGAAGTAAAGTTAACATTGACAGTCTGGTCGAACCCTCAAACGGGGGTATACTTTCAAACGAATGTTTTCCGGCCTGTCATGCAATGCGCTAGAACATACATGTAACTCTTTCCGTATCCAATATAAACAAACTTGCCTATATCATCTATGTTAGGAAAAAAGATCGATAATATTGTTATTTCTGCTATGAACTTGGTAAAATATCATCAGAAAAAAAATCAACAGGTGAAGTTTTCCATGATCTGAATCTATACTGTAGGAATAGCGAAATATTTCCGTCATTTCATGAAATAATTTATTAATATTGTGTGACGTCTTTATTAAGATTTTTTAAAGATATGGAATTTAAAACACAAGGAAAAATATTCCAAGAATGAGGAAAATATGAATTTAGAATTTAGATTTAAATAAAATAAAATATAACCGTGCCCCCCCCCCCCCAAAAATCGTTTAAAAAAAATTACAAAAATTTATTTCATTCTTATAAGATACAAAAGACAATGAATATGATAAATTGCATTTGAATTTTATTTTTAACTGTATTTTTGTTACACTTTCTGAGCATGATAATAAAGACCGTCGAATGCTTGTTAGAGGAAACGCGGACTGAAACCTGCGATCATAAATAAATCGATATTTATACCATATTTTTGTGCACTTTATTATGAAAATAAAAGATATCAGGTAGAATAATATATTTCTTTCATAATTTCAATCTAATATTTGTTGTTTTGTCTGTTTATTGAATATTCTATCTTAAATACCTGCATGTCAAGGAGCAAAAGATCGCCAACTTTGCCAGTGAATAAATCCCGATTTGTACAATAAAGTTTTATTTTTGTAAAATACAAATTCTTAAAACACCTTTAATCTATCATTTCCGAGTGGTTTTACATTTGCAAAATGATCCGTTAGTTTCCACCGGCGTTTCTTGTAATCCTCTACTTTTTGCGTGAAATACCCCCGTTTGGGGGTATGGTTTTTCTATTTCCGTTTAACCCCGTTTTGGGGTTCGACCAGACTGATTAAGTGTCCATATATTAAACCTCATATGTGTTTACATCATTTAATATTCAGGAATTATGGCATACGGAGGGACGGATATATCATTTGATGTTTATGCATGGGTTGTTATTCTCGTGCTGCCTCTAAATTCTGCATTGAATCCATTCATTTACACATTTATTGTGATATACAGACAGGTAATTTCATTAGCACACTGTTTGTCTTATTTCGGTATTTACCCGTAATATAAATAGCTACCTTTTATTCTGATTAAAACTTTTTTTTTTACCAGAAACAGGAATTACAGAGGTGTCAAACTATATCGATGGGTGAAAGACAAAATGGGCGACAGCTCAGCAGGAACTCATCGACAATTTCGGGGAGAAAATTTTAAATCAAATCTATTCCACTTCTTACTGAAAATTTTATATATATATATATATATATATATATATATATATATATATATATATATATATATATATATATATATATATATATATATATATATATATATATATATATATATATATATATATATATATATATATATATGAAATGGATTATTTTCAATGAAATGTTGCGATGGAGATTGCCACTACTCGCCGGTAGAATTTTAAAAACTTTTAATTCATCATATTCTTGTTGACAATATGCTAATGTTTGCCTTTGTGTGAAAATCGACAATTTGAGTAAAAGTATGACGATAATTAAGCAAAATAAAAAGGAACAGGTCATCACAGAGACGTACAAAAAATCCATTATAATTGAGTTTACTTTTATTGTTCCAGCTGATAAATTTTGTAACAAAAAAGTCTTTGTAAGAATCATTATTACAACTGCATTATAGAATAACTTTGCTTCAATTTCTCATTTAATTGGTGATTCCGATGGTATCACAGTTCAATTCCAGAGGATGAAATTCTTCAAATTCATGTTTTAATTTTTAATACTTTTAATATTCCAGTCAACGAAAGTGACTTTGCATTACCGTACTTAAAATGTATTCCAAAACCTCATAAAAATCCTTGCAGACACTGCCGGTCCAGTAAATGTTCAACTAACCCTGTATCTTCACTCCTAATAAAAATATTAAAACCTTGAAGGAGAACTTCAGACAAACTGGTGTTAATTAAATGTGGATTCTTAGAAACTCTTGGAACTTTTGGAATATTTGAAGTTGCATCCCCCCCCCCCCCCGAAATCAATAGCATGAAAACGTATGATTATCTAACGTTTTATAGGAGAGGACGTTCTAAGTTTTAAGAACTTGTGTCCGATCCTTTTTGTTGTAACATCTAAACAATAAAATATGTTCAAATACAAACGTTTTTATACAACCATTGTTCACAATATATTTACGACCAGGCTCTTTGACATTAAAAACAACACCTTTTGTAAAAAATGGAACTGGGAAATTTTCTTATCTTGTCAATAGTTATCTACATCATTACTATCGTAAAAATTATTCCGGTACTACATACAATACTCTGAAATTGATATTACAAAGATGCTGGAATTCCTCATGGACAATATCTACTATTCGGAGACAAGGACTTCCAACAATCTGTTGGAATTCAAATGGGTAACAATTGTGCTCCTTTATAACCTGACATGTTTTTATATTCTTATGAGGTATAAAAGATTATTTTTGGGCTTCAATAAGATTTTTTCTTATACTGACTTTTTAATCAATTAAAAGTAGGTTATTGAGTACCATTCCAATGATACGTTTTACTGGCAACTAAATAACTCACCGATGTTGTGATTGGTCGACAGAGGATGCTTACTTCTCCTCGGCACCTGATCCTACCTCAAGTATTTCCGAGGCTCTATTTTTTTTCCTGTTAACAATTCGTATTATTTATAGGATTTATGAGATTTTCATATTCCTATGAAGCAGAATTTAATCAAAAACTTCCACATGAGAAGACGAAAACTTTTGCTGTGGTCTTCAACTCGACACTTACATATCGACGACATTTTATTAATTAATAGTTACTTTCATTCATATGTCGACTCGACATATCCCAGTAAACTTGATATAAAAGACACCACAGAGTCTGCCAGATCTGTTTAATATTTGGAGGTTTTACTGACTATAGACGAGAAGGGTTCTGTTTCATAATTGGATGTTTTATTGACTATAGACGATAAGAATCAACTAACAACTAAATTGTATGACAAACGAGATGACTACAGCTTTTCCATCATCAACTTTCCTTATATATGTAGTTATATTCCACAATCACATGCATATGGTGTTTAAGACTCCAGACGTATTTGAAACTCAAGAGCATGCTCTGAGTACGACAAATTTTTAAACCGAGGTAGGCTACTAACAGATAAATTGATGTTGCAGGGATGTCAACCGCCTCGTTTAAAATCAGCATTTTGTCAATTATATGATCGTTATAATGACCTATTAGCAAATATAAACTATCATTGGGTTGTATTTTGACTGACATATTTCATACCAATTTTTGGGCCGTTGTTTTAATACTGTATTTGAGTACGGAATGTTCTGCCTACTTGATCAATACATAGGACTTACGGGGATGCTTACTCCTTCCAGGCAACCTGTCCTCTACGTCTGGAATTTCTGAGGGTTCGTGTTTTATGCATTGTTTACAGATTTGTATTGTTTATTAGGTTTTTTTCTGAGATCGATCACTGTTCGCTATTCTCACCTTTTACATTGAAAACTGATCACTTATTTTCATCTTTTTCACACATATAAATATAGTTTTGGAGGAATAGTGCTACCTATATGTGTAAGGTTGGATCCATTCAGGGCTTATGATATTCGTTGAAACGTAAACATATGTGATGTGTATATGAGGAGAATGAAGCACAAGGTAACTCTTGTATTACATGTAGCAGCAAGTAGCTTTGTCGCTTACAACAGATTACCACCTCATAAACAACAGTAGATGTTTAATTCTCGATTAATTTACATTATTCCTTAAAGAGACACCGTGACGGACAAACGTGAAAATTGAAAAAAGTATAATTTTTGCAAGACACATGCAAATTTTATTCAATTCTTTAAAGCATTAGGTTTCAGAAAATTACAGGTGTCAGAATATAAAAAATCTACTTTTATGGAGAAAAATATAAGTAAAAATAATTTTAATTTGCCTCAACACGAAAATATTGCTTCACTTCTTCCTCTTTAAGGTACGCATGCGCAGAAAAGTTGAAGAAGTTACCATGGTGTCAATTCCATAGATATAAATGTCGGATGACCGAGAATTTTGATATAATCTTCAAAAAAAAAAGATTATCAGAACTTATTCCTCAGTTTTGATTGCTCCAATTCAATGTTGTTTACAAGTTTCACGCTAGAAATAAAAGACACATGACCTTGACATTGACGATAACAACCACGCCATAGATAGTTAGATACGACTTTTCTTTTTCCGGCACTTACATTTTGCAGTCTTTTCTTGCTTTTACCGTGCAGTTGAGATCTCAAAACTTCGCCTTATTCATATTTCTCATAAATCTTTAGCTTTATGATACAATTATCTTAAAAGAAACACATGATATTGACTCACTATGTAACTTTAAAGTTTCCTACGTGTTATATATCATTTCATACATTTAATTCAAATGAAAACCTGACATTATAGTGTAGCGTAATGCTGGAAAAGAAAATTGCTTGGGTTGATTGCTTCAAAATCAAATGGTAACCTATTGCCAAGAGGAAAGCCCATCAAAGTGGACAATAAATCATCGAATGGAATGCATTTACTCAGAAATTATGTCAATAGGGGTTAAAACGTTTGTAACTCAAACAGTTTTAAAGCTTGGGTAAAAAAAAAATGAGAATACACGTTGACAATTAAGCAAAATGCGAGGAAAATCCAAACTTAAAATATCCCTTTTTTTTGTTTTTGCTTGACTTTTATTCCAACATTAATTTCCATTTTCAACAGTTAGTGTTTTGATCATTTTTCGGCAGACGATGTTTTATGTGTAATCAATACCACTACAAGAAAATTAAACGAATATCTATACAAAATATGTGTATTTCTTTCATCTTTTCAAAAAATGTTTTAAACATGTTGGTTAACTCTATTGCAATTGAGGTGATTAATTATTGAATGATTATAATACTATAGTATAGTAAATACATACGATCTTATGTTTCAATTTGCTTTACCCATTCACAACAAAGGACAGCTCGGTATAAAAATCTGTCCGAGAAGAATGAACAGATTGGTTGTGTATTTGAATCTGTGAAAAAATATTAACAAAGAAAGGACTGATGGAGCCCAGAAGCCTACCTGTGTACAGGGAAGCTTTATAAATATTAGATGATTTAAAATGATCTTACGGTATTGATTAATGTGTAGAACTGAGAGAAAAAGCGAAAACATTAACAATACAGTTGAGAAACCTCATTACAAATAAATATATACATAAAGGTAGATAGCTGACTCCATTGAATTTAGATTGATAAATGAATAATTGATTAAAGATCTCACAAATCCTCTCATATATACATGTATTTTTATTTAACATTTTCATTAATTGCCATATGCATATCCTTTTTAATGTATTTTCTGGCATGTATTTAATATGAAATATTTTGTTCATTGTATCAAAACCATTGTAATCAGATACTGACAATAATACAAAGCTACGAAACGGTGCCGTTTGGGGTACCCCACTAGAATAAATAATTAATTTGATATTTAATTAATTATTATGAGTGTCACACAGGATGACTTCACTTAATAACATATGAAAATTGCAACAAAATAAATTTTGAAAAAGATTATTCTTCTTTTGAAATTCAGGAATGGTCTTTATTTTAGCTGCAACTCCAAGTAATAATAACAAATTGAACACACCCGTGAAACGTAAACTGTTTTTGTAAACAGCTCTGTTATTGTTAATGTTTATGTTTCACGGGATGTGTTCAATTTTTTAAATTCTGCACACATCACTGAGCATGTACTGCCAATACTGGTGAGTTGGTTTTGCTTTCTCACATTTCTACTCTGAATTTTCTGGATTATAGTTTTAATATTTTTCATTATTACACAACAAAATTTCTACTTTTCTTAAGTATTAAGGATAGCGTTTACTTTGTGAAAGTGCAAGGATGTGTCAATCAAACACGTCCCGAAATTCGTAGTTTCAATAATTTCCAGATAAAATAAGTTTTTTTTATTTTATTTCCGTGTGAAATGCTATAGCAACATATAAGTCATGATATTACACAGAAAATTTGAGAAAATATTAACATCAAATCTGTGTCTAAGCCCCTTTAGTAAAAAGTTTTTATTGATGGTGGCGTTTAGTTGAGATTCTTGGGCGGCGTTTAATGGTATCCTGATGCACTAACACAATTGAAGAATATAAAATTTTAGTAAAATTATATTTTACCAAATAAATTAGGTTTCAAGCAAGCAGAACGTCATGAAACAATTGAGATTTGGAAGTGTACGTATCCTGAAAAGTGTAACCGCATTGATAATTCATTCCCCATCAAAAATGACTATAAAACAGGTTCACTTTTCTTCTGTCTCAAATAATTTTTCCCAATAAAAAAATACGTATGTTTTTGAAATACAATCGCAATAGACGCAGTTATTTTGTTCACACACACACCCCCTCACACACACACACACACACACACCCTCACACACACACACACACATTCCTTATATTGACTCTTCATTCTTATTCTTCCTATCCAGTTCTCTGTTCTCAATCAAAAAATCTATAACCACGCCTACACGAACTTCATTTTGAGGACCAAATTCCCCTGGAGTAGTTTTTACTGACAAAAAATTTGCAAATGTTTACAAGTACTTTGTTATGGATATTATTAAGTAAATCTAAAAAAAAATCAATGCTCTCGTGGAATTCTATTACTATCTAACGACTGAGGTTGCTTGTAAATAGGTATCAAATTTGTAATCGGAAGAATGATACTTATTAGTGAATGGATTACAACAGCTTTGGGATTTCTTAAAAAACAAACAAATTGAGGATGTGTTACAAGTAAAATTCAAAAGGGAATGAGAAAAACCATTTTCGAACTCATTTTTATATTAAATAATTGTTTGAATCTCGGAAGTATTCATTTCTTTTTTTCTCTTTTCGTTCCAAAAAGCAGTACCTTTACGATTTTTGAAAAAAAGAATCAATAAAGCTTGCTGTACCTAGGTTATAAGTTATGTAATTATCCTCGTTTAAATTCTATACGTTTTTGTGATATGAAAAAGATACATGAATATACATGAATATATAAATATTCTAACCATTGATCGATGGTTCACAATTTGTCAAGTTAGAATATAGTGAAGGAACTTAGTAATATTTTGTGCTTTGCTATGTGAGTCACTAGAGATGATATGAATGGATAGAAATTAAAAAAAATACATGTCCTTTCTTCCGAACAGTGATTCTTGATGCAAAGAAAAATGACTTATTTGATAAGCATGTACGGCCAGAAAACTTAAGTTGGAATTTCCTCGAGTAAATGATTTTGTTTGGAATTACTGTATGAACGAAATTACGAGATTGACGCACGTTTTTTGGTATATAAAATTCAGAAAATCCTATTGAAAGGACTTGATTGGTTAATCAAGGTGGTAGATAGTTTTCTAAAACCTAACAATGATTTGACAAAAACAAAGTGTCCAAAGACCTACTCGATAGCGTGGCCATTTTGGCCTCAGCTAACACTGGAATTTCTTTGCAAAGAAAAGCATGAATGAAAAATAATATAAAACAAAAATATAGAAAACTGTGCATAAGTCAGACTGAAACCACTGCATACTTGTTTATGAAAAAAAAACTTCCAAAACTAGACTGAAGACTGAAGTTCAAGTCTCGTCTAATGTTCAGAGAAAGAGGTAAATTTTTTACGGAGAGGACCCCAACACTACCAGCTGGGGACTTACATACGGAACCACCATCACGGCAATTACGAAACAAAGAAAGGCTACCTGAAGAAATGTGTGTCACACCAGAAATAGAGAAGGTAGTAGACACCCAACATGCTGGGCCGATGTCAATTTGTACCTGTATGGGAAACTATCACACGCGATAGATACATCCTTAACACTGTAAAAGGATATTCATTAGAATTTGCTTCATTACCTTTTCTATATTCAGTGAGAAAAACTAAACTAAATGCTGCTATGGCAGTTGCTTTAGACAAAGAGTTATCAAAGCTAATTGATAAAGGGGTAGTGGAGAAAGTTTCTCACTCAGCTGATGTGTTTCAACGTCCAAAAAAGATGGTAATTATCGAGTTATTTTGAATTTTAAACAATTAAATGTAAACATCGATGCTTATTTCAAAATGGAAAGATTGTATACATCTTTAAGAAGGATTCAACCCAGATGTTATATGCATGGGTTCTGTGGACCTAAGTGGTGCATATTTCACTGTTAATGTAGCTTTTCCTGACCGAAAATATTTAAGATTCATCTGGAAAGGAACGCTTTATCAGTACACTTATTTACCAAGTGACCTTCCTAGTTAGCCCAGGATTTTTACAAAGCTTCTGAAGCCTTATATGCTTCACTTAGATCTAAAGGATAAGTATCTGTTGCAAATATTGATGATTCCTATTTACAAAGAGAAACATATGAACAATGTTTAAAAAATATAAAAGATACAAAAAGAACTATTTGAACAATTGAGGTTTAAGATCATTAGGGAAAAATCACTGGTTGTACCTACACATGAAATTGTATTCTTTGAATTTGTTTTGAATTCTAAATCAATGACGATAAGCCTCAATCCAGAGAAGATAAAATAATGTAATAATCTCTATCAAACGTTCTGTTCAAACAAATGCATTCGAACAGACAAGTTGCAGAACTACTTGGATATCTTATTTCCTCCTCAGTAGCTATTCCTTTAGGAATGTTGTACCCAAAATACTTGAAAGAGAAAAAAAAACGAAGCCCAAATGTAACAAGAGTAATTCTGATTCAAAAATAACATTATCAGCAGAGTCACTTCAAGATTTAAAATGGTGACCAATACATATAAATAGTGGTGTTAAAGCTCTCATTCAGCAAACAAGTATCAATGCAACACTTACCACTTAAGCATCAGGATTAGGTTGGGGGCAGAATACAATGATATTTCTACAGGAAATTGAAGTGAAACAGTACTCTTCTAATATTTACTATTTGGAATTACATGCAGTTTTTCCTAGGCCTAAAAAGTTTTCATAAAAAATTGTGTTATAAACATGCCTAAATTGTGACAATTCCACCATTGTTGCATATATTAATAATATGGGTGGTACAAAATCAACTGCATATAACTAAATAGCTCTAGAAATATGGACTTTTGTGCATAGAAATAATATGTGGTTAACAGCGGTTCATTTACCAGATGTTGAAAATGTAGTGGTAGATAGGGAGAGTAGGATGATTAGAGATGAAACAGAGTGGATGTTGAACAAAAAAGTGTTTAAAACTATAACTTGTGTATATTTCAAACACATACTGATTTATTTGCATCTCGACTAAACAAACGGTTATAATATGATAGAACTGTTACAAGTGATAACTTTGGATTCTCAGGTTTTATCTAAACATGCCACAGTAAGTAACAATACAACCTAATAATGTTGAATTATCTGTTGAAACTGATTGCTGTAATAAATTTGGTAATCTTTACAATTTATTAATGTTTTTAGTGGAAGTTAACATATATTAGTTAATTTCAACTACCTTTCTAAATGAAGTGCTGTGGCCACGCTTTAAATCTTTCACGTGATCTCGATACTGACGTATGCTGATGGAGAAATTAAAAATTAAACGATACTTACCAAGATGTTTGATTGTAATTCTCCAAAGTAAACGTATTAGAGATCAGGTGCCACACCTCACCCACCCATTATTGAGAGTTTTTTGTGGCCACATCACCTTTAAAGTTTGAATTCTTGCGTTTACTTCGGAGAATTACAATGAAACTTCTACTTGGTAAGTATCTTTTAATTTTTAATTTTTTTTTTCACATGACGTTATACATATACTGATAACACATGTACTGATATCAGGTAGTTTAAATGTCTACAGTATTTGATGTAAAACAAAAAAGAAAGAAGAAAAAAAAGATGCCTTTCAAAAATTCACAATAACAGAAGTGACTGTTAATCACATTGATTAATAATGGGACCAGATGTTTCATTAATGCAATTAAATTGTTCAAAAAAGGCTTGTGAAATGCTCTCTCAAATCTGGACTAGCTCCCGCTCAACTGCTTAAAAGATGTTTGTGTTTCTTTCATTTTGTTTGGGTCTAAAATTAGCTTTGGAAGTCAGATTATACCTAGAAAGTGGTGCTTCATCAAATCTGTCCAAAAAGTAAATAGCATAATATCATTGTTTTGTGATCGAATACAATTCAGTAATTTTGAGCGAAGATTTAACTATTCACAACTTGCTAAAATATATAGACATTTTCTTTAAAATTAGTATAATAGCAGTCTATGTGTCTTTCAGTCATGTAGTTTGATTTATAAAAGTCGGGAGATCTGTAATCGTCAGGGAGCTGAACAACCGCCAAATGTAACACCAGTGTAAAAACAAAAGGAGGATGCATTGTCCATCATTGATTTATCATGCATTAACATATTTAATATCTATTGAAAAGGCTGCTACAATAAGGATGGTATAAGAGGGGAAAAAAATCAGGGGATACAGCATAAAAAAAGAAAACGACCAAGGTTAACATGAAGGGGAAATGGTGTGTTGTTGTAATTCTATGTTTAGTGAATAAGACAACATTAACAGGTTGGTAAAATAATGCTTAATATCAAGAGTTGGAGAGTTTTATTTTCTATATCAATTATTAACAAGATGATTTTGTTTTCGCTTGTTAAAACATCCATGACTAATTCTGATTTTGGGACCTCTTGAAAGTGGAATCACTCTATATGATCCCTTATTGTGCTCTATCCTACCCCGTTGAAATTGATTCAATGGTTCTGTAATTGAAGTTAAAAATTGAAAAAATTACAGACGACAGACATATAAACGAACGACATACACTTTTCAATCAGAAAAGCTCATTTTAGTCTTTGTTGCTTGTGAGTTAAAAAGCAATGTACTTAAAGAATCTAGTTTAATTTCTTTCCAAATATTTCATTAAAGTATTTAAAAATAAGTTTAGAATGGTAAACAAGGCACTCTTTAGAAAATATCAGTGAGTAGACCGTTATTGCACAGTTAGAATGCCACTTAATGGGTAGACCGTTTCTTGTACAATTAAACTGTCGCTTAGTGAGTAGATGGTTATTGTAGAGTTAGAACGTCGCTCAAAGGTAAACCATTGTTGTAAAGCTAAACTGTCGCTCAGAGGGTAGATCCTTCTCTTGTTAAGTTAGATTGCAGTGGTTGTTCAGTGAGTAGACGTTCTTTTGCAGTTATACTGGCATGGTGGCTCAGTAGGTAAACACTTTTTTTTATATTTAAACTGATACTCAGCGTGAGAATGTTTTTTTACAGTTCCTGTCGCTCGGTGAGTACACAGTTCTTGTACAGCTATACACAGATACACTGTCACTCCGAAAGTAGACTTTGTTTGAACAGTTAAGCTGCCTCGGTGGCTATGTCGATAAATCGCTCAAGTAGAGTTAAGCCACCGGGATGTTCAGTAGTAGACCATTGTACAATTACGGACATACGCAACGTAGTTTGAACTTTATTGTCTTTTCCCCTGGGGTTGAAGAGTTTCGATACTTAAAGGAACTGTGTGCTACATTTTAATGTCTATACATGTATATGCTGTTGTACGCTTCTTCTAAAACAAGTTTGGATAAACAAAACATCTAGAATATACGTTTAGTAATTTTTCCATATTTTTCTTTGAATTATACACAAATTTCCATCAATTGATATCTTTTCTAAACCCCTGGTAATGCATGCTGATTTTTTCTCTACGAACATCTGATGGTACTATAATCTTAAATTAAGAATATCTTGAAAAATTATCAGTAGGCAAGGTACGTTGCGTATGACGTTAAACTGTCGTTGAGTTAGTAAACCATTCTTGTAGAGCTAAGCTGCCACTCAGTGGACAGACCTTTCGCCTTGTGTTAGGCTGGTGGTCATTTTCACACTCAGTCTAACGGGTCTTTCGGATGAGACCTGCAACACTGTTTCTCCGTGTCACGTGTCACTTTACTGATGCAAATCCATCGCATCTTGACATTAGTGAAAAAATTCCGATGCCTCTAATAAATGCATTTCGAACCTCAGACCTAGTGGTAAAGAGGAAAATAAATAGGATTTAGTAGTTTTGGAACCATAATTACTTTAGTCTAAACAATGAAAGTTAAAAAAAACTCAGTGGTTTAGACGTATAGATGACATATCGTTATAAAGGTAAAGTTTGCAATGTACATTTATATTTTAAAGTGGACGACTGCAAAACATCTACTGAAGGTTTAGGATACAGAGGAAGGAAGTCAGTGACCAGTACCGGTAAAACTTGTCAGAGATGGGACAGCCAAACTCCGCATTCACATGATTACGCTGACCTACTTCCGGGGAACGCCAGCAAACACGAGAATTATTGCAGAAACCCACTTGCAGAAAATGTAGATGG